>NC_134331.1:12399456-12710987 GCF_964195595.1 Calonectris borealis | reverse complement strand
CACAGGTGTCTGTAGTGGAGGTACACCACGGTTCACGGCAGCACGACAGGCTTCCCGTGACAGTGCCACAGTCAGGGAACACTCAGCATCCCCTAATGCGCTGACCCCAAGCACATGAGCACCCATGTGGGGGAGCATCATCTGTCCTGGACAAGAGTATCTGCCCTCTGCCCTCCTCCAAGGAGGAATTGGGAACCTCTGATGTTGTTTTTCTCAGGGCAGGCATCGACAAACTGCAACATCCAGCCTGAGGGGCCAGACCTCCATCACCAAGTCCAGGAGGAAAGGACAGAGGGCGGGGCGGGGGGGAGGAGATGTGATTTCCAATGGGCAAAGCTACGCTATCCGAAGTCCCTAATAGTCTCAATTATAAAAGCACTAGTTCCCTATTAGTGAGATCACTTGCTCCCTTCACAGGAGATGATTTTGCTTTACTGCAACAAAAAGTGAATATAGTCCTGCCTACACCAAGAACACTTTGCCTCTCCTGACTTTCACTGATGATAAAGCATCATTAGTATAAATATATCCCCCATGATGTCTGGCGCGTCTCCAATGAGGCTAAAAGTACCTTCTCTGGGATGCTGCCAACATCCGTACAGGAGTCCTCTGCTTGCATTAGCCCCGTTACCTCATTAGCAAGGATATAACGATGCAATGCCAACACAACTCTAACCAAGCTACAGAATTAGAAACAAATTAATGCTTAGGAGTAAATTCAGAACTGCAGTGTGATATGCCATTTGGCAGTGAGCTCCGTTTGCTTACACAGAAACTGAATTTAGGTTTTAACCATCTATTCCCCTTTAAGGCATTTAAATGGTCATTGCTGATGGGGACAGTGAAAGCTCTGCTTCCAGCCTCCCTGGCTGATACACTTGGAAAAGAAATTGCCTCTTTCGTGCATGGGCTTAAAGTTTGTTCTGTATGGAGAAGGTTGCACATATCATGAAAGAGGACCCTCGTGCATGCAGTTTTAACATTGAACTGTTGCAGAAACTGGAAGAGCCTCACTTTGTGTCCCCAACCTCCTCGCACAACACCCGCAGCGGTCCTGAAGGTCAGGTCACCTTACCTGCACCCTGCTTGCAGTGCAGTACATGGACCAGCAAGTCCTACTTCAGGATTAGCCCCTTCCTGATTTCAGAGGGGCAGAAATACCATTATATTTGGCTATTTCCTGCACTGACAGTACTTGTTAGTTTTCAGACCGTCCTCAGGCTGGAGACACAGTAGTCAAAGCCCATTAGAGAGAGTAAAGCATCATTCACCCCACTGTAAGGAAGAGGGGCCCACGGATGGGAGGTGAAGAGGCTTGCTATATTCATGAACCCATTTTCCACTTATATAGTCAGGTGTTTACCATGGGGCAGAATGTAAAATTTGGCCTCCTTTTTTTGGAAATTGCAATTTTAACTTCTCCTTGCTCAGAAATAGCCAAACAAGCTCAGAGGACGAGCAGTTTCCATCGTTGTGAAGGAAAGCCACTGCGGGTTGAGCCTTTAGAAAGCACAGTCCATTTTTTCTAAAATCAAATAGTCAAAGTGAGAGGGCGGTTTGCAAATCTCAGTTAATCCAGGCTTTGCACACCAATGAGGACAGTGTAGAAGAGTCACCGAAAGACACGGGAGCAGATCTGTCTCCAGAGTTAACGAGTCCAACCCCTCTGTCCCCAGCACTACTGCTCTGATTAACTTCTCCAAGCCCACCACAACCAACGTGTCTCAGAAAATATTTGCAAAGAGCCTGCCGTGGCTCCGTAGGTGCAACAAGCGCCCTGAAAGCAGCGTGAGCAGCGTGCTGTGGAAGCGTGGCCACACCGAGGTCCTGCCGTGCCCTGGGAGGAGAGCTGGGCTCAGCGCAGGCTGCGGGGGTTCCCTGCCTCCCCGGGAGGACACACGGCCCCAGCCCTGGGCTGCACGGTCTCGTTTCTCGTTTGAAGCCGGCGCTGTGCTCTCAGGAGGGGCTTGCAAGGGTGTTTGTCAAATCAGCACAACAAAGCCAAGAGAAAAGAAGACACCCGCACGTCAGGGAACGATCCCATCAATACTGGGTCATCTTTGAATGATGAGATGTTTCATTCAAGCCTTTCGATTTCCACCCCAGGCTGGGTTTTTTTGCTCCTTCAAACACTCACATCCATCACCACTCAGCACAGGCAACAATAAGGCAATATTATTCCAAGCCTCCAGGTAAAAGCAAGGCTGCGAGCAGTTCACAAACAACACGTGCCCCAGCTCTGCATCCCCAACTAACTTTACAGGGCACCAGCCACACTCAGGTACCAAACGTTAGGCAGCTGTCCTCTTCCTGAAACCAAACAGCAACTCAACCACGAGAGCCTGCTGCATATAAACGGGGGGCCCGAGCAGTCAGCGAGGTCCGAAGAAGGCTCTGCCTCCTCCAAGACATAGATTCATTGCTTGGTTAACGATAGCTATAAAATAATCATTGTGCCCTATTTACTCCTCCTTGCAGAAACCTAGCATCAGTCAAAGACCCAAGAGCTGATTTTCGCATAAACAAAATTTGAAATCAGTGTGAAAGGGATGTGTGTGTACACGTGGCCGTGTGCTTGCATACCTCAGACCATGCCCCTATACCTGCACCCTATTTGCTAGTTCTTCTTCTCTGTGGGCTGAGACCAGGAACTCTTTCATCATCCTGAAGTCTTAAATCCCCCTGTCTCCGGGGCATTCGGTGCCCCACAGACTGGATTTCACCAGCTGAACTCCAGGTAGCAGAAGTCAAAACTCCAACTTCTTGCTAGTTTAAGCCAGGGAGCATTTAGCAATGCCTCAAGACTCAAAGAAAGTATAGCACTGACTACACCATGGCAGGGTGTCCAAAAAGGGCCAGGACAGAGATGCCAGCCCCCGCCGTGCTCGTACCAGCGAGGAAAGGCCAGGTACCCACTCTGGTGGCTGAAACAGGCAGCGACCTACAGCTGGGGCCAGGCAGCGCTTTCAGTTGGATAGTGTCTCTGCCAGAAAAGGATGACGTTTGTGTTTACCCAAACTATTTGCAAATCCACCCAGAAATTTAAGAATCCTTCTGGAAATTCTTTTTTTTTTTTCTTTTTCCAAATACTGAATTGTCTCATTTCAGCCTTTAGGAGGCAAAACAACACAATTTCTCACTTCAAGATGAAGTTTTATTCATAAGTTTGCTTACACTTCATTTTAAAAACCCTCTGTCCGTTTTGTTCAAACCCCAGGACTCTCACAAAAAGTCCCGCAGTTCAAGCAGCAAAGCAGAGCGCAGCCGCTCACCGCGCTGTGCGTCCCTCTACCCAAAGCCTGCACCCGCGGCGGGGAGCGGTGCAGCGCCCACCCGCTGCCCAATGCCCGCTCGCAGAGTCGCAGCGATCACAGGCAGAAACCTTCCTCTTCACCCGCTGGTGGAGCCTGATTTCAGCTGATCGACAACCCGTGTCCGCGCTGAGCCCCCTCCTTGTCCTGCAACCCGGTGATGGCAAGGGCACAAGATGAGGCTGATTTGGGCCACCCTTTTCTCCTGTGCAGGTGTCCCACCTTGGTCCCTGGGAGATAACCAGGCCAGCAACTCTTCAGCCTACCTCCAACCAGACAGAAAAACCTTGGCACATGCTCCCAGAAGAGGATCTGGGCAATAAATCGACGTGCACAGTTTTGTTTCACTTACAGCTGCAAGATGGGCAAGGACCGGCTGGGTGAGGAGCAGGGATATAGGGAGCTCTTTAGCTCTAGCTCACTGGTTCAGCACGTGGCCAGGGCGTGAGGGGTGGGATTTCCAGATTTGCAGGTGATCTCCTTTTATTTCTCTGGGGTGCTTGCTAGGAAACCTTGCATTTCAGTGTTTGCTTGAGGGCATTAAAAGGAGAAGCCAAAGGCTGAGCAGATCTTGGAGAGCAAATCCACACCTTGGCAGAGCCGCCTAGAAAAAAACATTCCTCTCGCCGGTACCGTCCCACTTGCATCTGCCGTGACTGCCGCACCGGGATGCCTGCACTGACCTTGTCCGCCCTCGCCATGCCCGAGCCTCCCTCCTGCAGCGCCCAGCACACGCGTGCAGCGCACGCTCCGACTGTCTTTTCTTCCCCCCTTCTTTTCAACACGTGTGATCAATTCCCGAGACCCTCGCATAGCTATTACTCCTTCTCCAGATCAAACTCCAGCTGCCTCCAGTGCAAGATTGGAGAATTCATTAACAGAAAAGTATCAGACCCTCTCTCGCTTTTGGCCAGCTTTGCTTCAAGTGACACCCAGGCATGCTGAATATTGTCCAATGCACACCTGGATCCGGGCCAGCTCTGCACGGGGATCGATGCCATCTATTTATTGCATGAGCTGTCATATCCTGGAAAAAAGTGTCGGTTCTAAATGATTCTGATCACTTTTGCATGTCCAAATTCGATATCTCAACTGTAAGTCCTGCTTACACCCTGGCACACCTGATTTGCAGTTAAGGATACTGATTCAGGCATATCAGAAATGTGGTGGAATCAAGATAATCAAGGAGGCAATGTAACAGCAGAGAACGAATTATGCTGCGAGAATAGAGAGGCATATTTGAAAGTGGGCTGGCAAAGGAGAGGCAGAGCAAAAGCAGGCAATTTGTTGCTGATTCCCAGTTTTTCAGTGTAGTAAAACTGAAAGCTAATTGCAAACGTTGCAGAAAAAAAATCTCACATTGTTGAGTGAGTGCCAAGCAGCAGATAAATCCATTGCGGATATTAACAAAGAAATGCATATGAGGAAAAATAATCTTAGTTTTACAGTGATGGACCCTTCCCTCACTTGTATTACTCAGGCAAGACACCTCGGAGCTATAGTAACTCACCAGCTTCACGCTCAGCAGCAACGCAAGAAGCAAACATCCCCGTTGTGCAGAAAGGCACCACGAGCAAAACTGTTTCAGCACACTCCAGCCACTTCCTGCTTAAAATTGAGAGATTTGCCTCAGTTTATCACATCCCCCGTTACTGAAGTACAACATCAGACTGCCGCGTGCCATGACCAAAGCTACTTCACTTCACTCAGTGTATCGAGTGAAGCATCAAGCAGCTATCAACCGAAAATGCGACAAGTCTGAATGCCACAGGGCAAAGCACAGAAATCCAACATGTGCATTCAACTCACGCGAGTCTCCCCGGGCAGCTTTAAGGCCAAACTGCAGCCGTTGGCCAAATGCAGTAGGTGCTGTAAACATTTTAAGAGAAAGTTTAGCTCGTCTTTGTTCTGCGTTCCCAGGAACAAACACCCCATCAACGTAGTTTGAGATCAAGGAGTCCACCACTCAAAAGTCAGAGTTTTATACGCACACTGAAGGCTTGCTGAGAAATTCAGTCTTCCCAAATGTTTACCACCTGGAAAGCCATCTGTCTGCGAGGAGAGCTCATGTTTTTGCCACAAGAGAAAGTACAAATATCATAAATTTCGTTTCAAAGACCAAAACACTCAAGCATGCATAATATTAACTGTCATTAGATTTAATTACATGTCAAGTAGCTGCTGCTCCTAGTTTAAAGCTGTCTGGGAAGAGGATAAAATAACATAGTAAGAGCAAATATATAAAAAAATCAGTGAAAGAATCTGCCTCGATAGAGCAAAACATCCACTGACACAGGACCCGACAGGATTTGCCACAGCAGCTCTGACGGTAACTACCGTCCTGGCTGAGCCGGCATCACCCGTTTCACGCGGACATCCTGTAACTCCCCTAAGAGAGTTAATTCATTGGCACCAGCTGCAGTTCCAGCCACAAAATATCCAAGACCTGTTTTTTCAGATGTGCCAAAGGCAGCACAAGTGGTACACCCACCAACGGACAGATCCTCGAAAGAAATTAATCCTCATGGAAAAGAAAGGCAAATGCCGAAGTATGAGCATCAGTAAGGTAGTTCTCTGAGCACTATGGACAGGAAGATCAACTTTTATGACAAAGATTTCTAAATCTTAATCACTATGCCTCAAAAACAAAAAAAAAAAGGAAGGAGGGAGGTTTCATCTGCAGCACAGTGGCAGCAGGTACCCACATGCTTTGGGAACCAAGGTAGCAACGGTCCTTCCAAGGTTTTCTTTTCTTTTCTTTTCTTCTTGATTGCTTTCAATTATTGAATCTGCTGCACAAATCTGAGCAGACGCGGGCAGCAATGGCACGCTCCGGCTTTTCCTGTGTTGGTGTTTATTCGAAATGCTAAGGGAAGCACACCCAGCCAGCCTCCTGCTGATCACTTGTTTAGTTTGCGGTTTACTGCTCGAAGGAGAGTGTAACATAATTAATTCATTAACTGCAAGCATTTTACAAACAGAACCGTTGCATCCAAAACGTCTACGTAAGTTGGAGAGTCACTAGTACTCTCTGATACCCTTGGAGGCAAATTTCTGTTCTGTGTCCAGAACAGGGACTGGAGAGAGCTCAGGACTGAGGACAACCAGGCTACGGCAGCAAGACGCCGTGTGCCGCGAGCCCCAGTGGCTCCAGCAGCCGCTGACCCAACTGCCCTCGCAGGACAACATCTCGGGGGGGTCAGAGGTGCACCAGGAGAGCTTTGGAGATGCTGGACCTGACGTCAAATGAGAGAAGCAACTCCACCGAAGTCAAGACGATTTCATCCTTGTCTTGCATATTGCCAAAATATTCAGATAGTTTGGCAACATTTAGCAAAGCCTGGAGAGGAGTAAGGCGGGAGTGGAGCAGCAGGGGGGTCCCACCTGGCGTTGGCTGAAATGTGCAGGTAGCCCATGGAAAAGAAAGCCTGACTATGAAGGATATGGGCCAAACCATGCAGGGAGCCCAGGACTGACACGGAGATATGTCACAGTTCAGGCTGACACCTCTGGAAGAAACACATGTTTAATTTTGCACAAAGTTTGCCTATTCTCTGTTTTCAACTCAGGGTATGAATCTCTTACTTCATACAAACTGAGCTTACCAAGGAAAAACTACAGGGCCAAGTCTCTAAACATTAAAAATAGGTTCATTTCTACTGGAGTCAATGCAGCTGTACCAATTTACACTAAAAAAAAACCCAAAAACCGCAAAACCAAAAAGCACCCAAAACATTTTCAACCCTTTGACTCCACTAAACATGAATTTCAGTTGTCCGCATTAATAACAGTCAAGATATCAAATCATCTCGTGAATAATAAAGTACTCCATTTACTAGGACTTGCACTATTCAAATGTGAGGTCTACCCCAAGTCACGCTAGAAACAGTGCAAAGCAATATAACATAAGATGGAATTTCCAAATCTCTCCAGTCCTTGGAGTGTCAGAAAATGCTACATTTCCTCTCTTCAAGGGCAGCCTGTGCTGAACCTTCTTGTGCTGTTCCAGCCTTCTCCTTCATGGCTGGATTTCAGTACAGCAGCTTTGGCCATCTGGCTTCATTAAAACATCATCGTGTCCCCGGCTTTTTTTTGATAGACCAAAAATAGTAAGAGCAGTTTCCCATTTAGCAACCCCTCGTTAATCAGTGCTAGCTGGTTGATTACAATTTAGTTTAGCTAATTAAAGAAGAAAACAACTTTGTAAGCTGCTGGGGCTTGATTTCCTTTCTGCTGGCTAAAATTCTTCCTTGATTTGAAACCTATGTCTGAAAAGATCTGCTTTTGGGCCAACCTGCAACAGCACATACCCTGAGGCAAACATCTAACGCTGCCACACTTCTGCACTGCAGCAAGAGAGGATTTATGCTATCCCTGATCAACGGATGGAGCTAAAACCTAAATAACCTCTAAGAGAAAACAACCGGCACCAAAGCACCATGCAGCAGGACCAGCCATGGGATGTTGGACACTCGGTGTTCATCCAGACCCATTGTAGTTGCTCTTCATGGTTGCCCTTGCCCAGGGAGGTTGGGCTGGAAGGTAAGCAACGTGCCCGTGCCCAGCTGGGGGAGGGCTCCATCCCATCCATGTAGCTGCCACCCTAAGACTCCCTGTCCAGGTTAAAGGAAGAAGTCTGACTGTAATGCATGAAGTAGCTGTAGTCAGCCACCAGAGATCTGAAAGTTATCTTTCTCCCATTCGACGGGAACACTAGACTATTTAAATCCTTGACGGAAAAGAGAAGCCCATAGGCTTTGATACTTGGGTTTGGAATGCTTGAGGATTATCTTGGATATTTTAAGAATCACAAATGCCTGCTTTAGACATTTTCCTTGGAGGAAAAAAACCCCTCAAAGCCTTGGTTGTGAAAAGCAAAAAGTCAGCCTATACCCCCATACCTGAACAACAAAATACCTTTCCCAGGGACAGGAGGTGGTTCCTGTCCCCTCCCCACACCAGGAAATCAGTGTGTTCCCACAGAACAGAGGGGAGCAACGGGGATGTGCTGAAGGCACTTGGCTGAAATTGAAGACATTTTAGCTAAACTGGCTCCAATACGAACTTTCAGGTGAACCCAGGCCAGTCAATTTTTCTGGGTTTAAGATTCTCATCACTAACTTGCCCTTTCTTTCCCCCAACCTTTGTCCCTCTTGCCTATTTAGGATATAAATTCCCCAGGACACTGAATACCCCTTGCAAAGCCTGTGTAGATGTTCAGTACAGCGGGGCCACAAGGTGACCGACGACTTCAAAAGCAGCTGTGATACAAACAACAAATTTCAGCTGCTAATGTTAAAAGCAAAGGTATTTACTACAGAGAGGCTTTAATCCTGTACAAAGCTGGTGCCGTGGTGTCAGAGGTCCGTGCACGGACAGCACACATCACCTGTGCTCCTGAGCGAGGAGGCGGCAGGAGATGTCTCTGCAGCAGGAGGGACCTTGCTCTGTGCATGCCACTTGCTAGCAGCTCCGTGGGACGGCTCTGCCCTGCCCCAGCTAGGTTATACAGCTGCCTCCAGAGTCATTGTGGTAAATATCCTTCTTTTTTTTTTCCTCTTTTCCCAATGAATAATAAAGCAGCCTTCCTGCCCTGCTGTGAAGAGAACGGCTATCTCTGGATATGTGCTTATGGAAGAGCTGCACTGGCATATTTGGAGCTTCTCTGACTGCTCAGGTAAATCCATCAATGACATGTAAAAATGCTGACAAATGGATTAGCTATCACTTTGCATATCTTGGCTAAGGAAAGCAGGCTAATGTCAGATGACCCCAGTATTAGTTAAATGCAGTTGTTTCTCCTTAGAGAGGCAAGCTGAATTTGCAGCTTTGGGAACTTGAAGTATCCACGGCACTCCCCAGCGCTGCACCATCACCCACTGCAGCTGCCCACAGCCAACCCGAGCCTACAAGCACACCTGAAAATCGGTTTTGAAGGATCTGGAAACTGTAGAAACTGCCTTTCACTGAGCTTCTCTGCACAAGCCTGCAAGCGTCTGTATGTGTTACTCCCCGCTGCAGCTCAGCAAACTGCAGCAGCACTCCTCCGGGGGGGAGCTGGCAACACCGGAGCAGAGCAAACCTCCCGGCACAGCTGTGAAACAGAGAGATGAGACGGCGTGCATGGAGGAAAGGACTTCTGCAGCTTTGGGTACAGTCTGCCAGACAGGGGTGGAGAAGGGCTATGGATATCTGTCTCCTGGGGGTTAGCAAACTCTTCCAGAAAAGCACATATCTCAAACTGCTTAGCTGCGAACTCAAGCACATATCTCAAACTGCTTAGCTGTTCCTTAGGGATGAACAGTGTGTCGGGGTGTTCCCTCCTGCAGGAAGGTGAGCTCCCGCCCCAGGTCTGGACCTTGAACAAGTACCACTGCATCCCTGTCGATAAAAAAAAGCTCACAATATTTGCTTTCCTTACTGACGTCCTTTGAGACCAGTGCACAAAACAACAGTAAGCTGTATACTTCTTGGATCTTCCCTTTAGCATAAACTAACACGCAGTTCTATGTTTTCTTTATTTCTGAGCAAAATCATTTTCAAGAAGAGAGAGGATCTGCCAGGTTGGTTGGTTGTAACTTTGGGGTACAAGCCAGGGAGACCCGAGAGCTCTGTCCAAGGCCGTGCCGCGCCAAAGCTGTCTACTGGCATGGCGCAAGACAGCTTCAGCCCTGAGAGATTTAGCACCTCCTCGCTGCAGGACCTGGGTAAGCTTAAGGAAAAGCCTGTGCTCCCGGGAGGCAAGCTGAAATGGGAACACTGCTCAGCATGCTGCCGCTCACACAGAGGCAGGACAACGCCGAGTTATCTTTGGCAGGTCTCCCCCGAGCTGAAGTGATGTTTATAAGGGCGCCCTTTTAAATGAAAGAAAAATATACCCAAGCTGAGTTAAATGACAGATGTTGCTTTAGAGTGAGGTTTGGCGGGGGATGCAGAACAGGATTGTTCTGGCACCATCCAAGGCAGCACTCTTGTGGAGGTTTCTTTGTCTCCATTTTATTTATTTATGCACTTCTGAATTTGTAGCTCTCGTTCGGGGCTGTGCAGAGCTTGCGTGGCAGAGGGTGGAAGGGACTCACGATGCCTACTGATGGGGGAACCAAAAATTCTCTATGGACAGCAGAATAACCAGGTGGGTGGATGCGTATCAGTGGGCACACGCGTGTGGTCGTGTCAGTGTGAGAGTGTTTGGAAGAGCGACTGCGAAGTGCTTTTGTGCATGACAGAGGCAGACGAGCGCGGCGTTCAGTGCAGGCACATGGCTGTGCACATGGGCAAAAGCACCACATTCCTCCTAACCCGCTCTGAGGCAGCTTTGTTAACATTCCTGGTGGATCAGCAGCAAAGATAACAGAGCCTTCTTTCAGTCCTGGAACGAGCAAGTGTATGCTTTGGGTAAAGGGTCACGGGGAGACAATCAAGAGCCACTCGCACTGACTTTCATCCAAGGAATTTTCCAAGACTTTCCCAGAGATCTATATCACATCTGCTTAGCATCACCCCCACGGCCTCTAAGCATCTCCTGTGCCAAACCAGCTTAGCAAAGCCAGGGGAATAGAAGAGCCTTCTAATAACAGCACCTAAAACCCCCACAGGGAGGAACAATTTGTCCTTCACCATTCCTGTAACAGAAAACTATACTGGGCTACAGTGAATATCTATGTTCTCTGCATCCACTACATTGGAAAAACCTCAACAGCAGCAATATGTCAGAAGCACCGTTACAATTGGCAAACCCAGCTCGATGCACGGCAGGGAACAAGGGCCCGGCTCCACCGGCATAGGGTGGGGAAAGCATCACTTGCAGGCACTTTGCTACACCTATAATTACAGGAATGTACAAATGGATGTAAAGACTGCCCAGATCCCAGAAGCTCAGTCTATTAACAGCCAGAGACCCAGCCTCAGGCAGGTGACCTCAATGTCCATGCCCTCCTACAGCCTATGTGGTAAGTGGACCCCATGCCTCTTCTCCACTCTGAGAGGGACTTGCCTCTCAGTAGGGGCTAGACCTGATGAAGGCTCTCCACGCACAGCTCTGGCATAGATCTGCATCACATCGGAGTCAGAGCATCCACATGTCTGACCCTTTAGTTTGATTCATAATTTTGTAGATAGCACAGGAGCTACAGAAAATGTGGCTGGTTCTGAAGTCCAATATAGCAGGAACAGTGTGCACCCGCTGTAACTACCGGAGCCTGAATACTATTAGTCAGTACCTGACAGCAACAGAAAATCAGTATAATTGGCACCGTACAGCTTGCGGTTATCCTACAGGAGATTGTACCTTGCTGGACCAAGCCACAATAAAAGAGCTTGATATAACTCTGCAGCTCAATACACCGGGGCCCTAAGCAAATCACTATTATCTGAAGCACAATAAATATGGGGCCAGTTCAAAGGCCACTGCAGACGGTGAAGAGCGTCCCACCGACCTCAGCAGGCTTTGGATCAGCCCCCGTAGGACTGCGCATTCCTGCTGTCTCGAGTCCTCGCCCACGTTTTGCAGCGCACGGGTGCATCTCGCAGAGCCCCAGCTCACTTGGGTGTGAAATGTATGCTGCTCATTTTGGCAGGGATACAGACAGGGAAAGCAGGAGATAGCACACAGACGGAGAAAATATTTTTTTTCCTTTTTTTTCTTTTTCTCTTGACTACTAGTGTTTTCTGTGACAATCCCCATGGCATTCAATACATCAGAAATTAAAGAAGCTACTATAGAGAAACAGCAGGTGTGCATGGGTGGGAAAGCTTTAAAATAAGCACTTTAAAATTAATTATTAGATAACAATGTTTTATCTGAAGCTACTTAGATAACGGCAGGTTAACAGCTGGCAGGACTGAAGGTGCCTATTCTGCTCACACAGGCACAACAGAAATATGTGCTTTATCTCATAGCCATGCTGGGTGCAAAACGCATTTCTCTGAAGATTTTCATTCACCCTCAAAGCACTTTGAAAACACGGAGAGCTGTTTGTCCAGTTATTCACCCAGCTCCTCCCTCGTCCTCCCTCTTCCTCAGCACTGCAGTTTGAGCAAAAATGCTGGGTGCATCCTCAAAAGTGGATGTACCTGCTCCTTTTTTTGCAGTCTAACACACGTTCATTTGTCTCCCTAATTCCTGGCCTCTCGCTTTTCTCATCAAACCAAAGTATTGAAAAGCACAAGATTGCCTCAAGAGTCTAGCAAAAAGATTTACCAGATGCTTAAGACACGGAAGCTCATCCACAGCCAGAGAAGCACACTGGAGCAATTTAAAAACTGCTGTAGATCAACCTTTAATTTTACAAGCTATACAATAACTCCAAGTTTTTTCGATGGCCCACAAAAAAAGGAAGGGGGTTGTTTTCTGTTTCCTCGGGCAGCTGCATTTACATGAAGAGTAATCTTCCAAACGGTCACCGATCAGTCAGATCCCTGGAAGCACTTTGAGGACAACCTTCCCGCAGAGCTGGGGCTGTAGCGTCGGGCTCAGATACCCAACAGCAGCGCTGGGCTAGAGGCAGAGGGGACAAAGTCCTCTCTCCTGCCAGCAGGACAGGCTGGCCCCAGGACACTGGGATGAGGAAAGCATCCAGGTCCTGCCTTTTTGGAGGCCTGAGGAACAAATTACTACGTCAAGGCATGGTGTCAAGAGAGAGATATCGAATGCTTTGGCTGTTGGTGCTACTACAGCAACGAGAACAGATTAAGTAGACAGATGTCTCGAAAAAAAAGGAATCTGAATCCTTCCCTAGGGGAATGGATTCTATCACCACTGATTTTTTAGGTAGGAGTCATCCTGGAATGCCATGGTTTATGGAAATGTTACCTTGGCATCCAACATGGGCCCTTTCAGAAGAGCTTGGTAGTTTAAGCTTTCTCACAAATGGACACTTTTCCACCTTATGAAGTCACCGGCCTTTTTAATTTCTCTCTCCATCCCAGACAGAGCAAGGACTGAAATCCCTGCGGAGCGTGAGGAGGAGGGCTTGGCCCAGCGGCGAGACTGGGAGAAACCCATACTGACACAGCGCCTGCTCTGGAGAGGGCTCTTGGTCTCATCTCCCACAAGCAGTGAAATTTATTCCAGGTTTTTGTTTTCTTTCTCTTCTTTTTTACCCCCCGAATGATCCTAAGTCTCCGGTGGGACTCCACATTTTGTTGTATTCCAATCAGCAGCAAGAGTAGTGGCTTTTGGACTGCAAAAAGTAGAGTGAAAAAGCAGACAGCGGTGGGAGAAACAACACACAGACGTCCTGGTGCCAGCACTGATGTCACGCTCAACAGATATTTGAAAGAATTTAGTGGCTTGGTATCATTTACTCCCAGAAGCAGCAGCTATCCAAAGCACACAATTTGCAGGAATTCTGGTCTCTACGTGCCCGACAAGTGGAACAAACTCTGGTTTGTATCTCACGCTGCAGGGACAGGATGGGTTGAAGTCTCCTGGACTTTGGGAGTCCAACTGCTTTACGGCAATTTAAAGATCATCTTTACTGGCTCAAACGTGAACCCCCCTCCCCAGGAGGTGACCTGAACGGAGGGGTAGGACTTCATGGACAACACCAAGTGGGACCCCCTTGTGTCTCTGCAGAGGGTCGGGCTCGCTCAGGCTCCCTCCTTACTCCCTCTGCAGGGACATGGTCCGCTGGCAGCGAGGTGCTGGGCCAGTCCGATCTCACGAGTAATGGGCAGGGATCCGCTACGGGCTTAGCAGAAAGGAAAAACATCAAAAGGCACAAGCAAGCGACACTAGGAGATGCTGCCCCCTTCTTATCTCTCATATGTCAACACCACCCCAGCAGAATTGGGGACGCACTGCAGAGCCTGGGGAGGGAGCCAGGCTCCCCTTGGACCACAGGGACCTGATCGCATCTGTCCTGCACCCTCCTCCAGCGATGTGCCCCCACCCCAGCCCGTGCAGTGACCGGTGCAGCTGGGCAAGAGCTGTCTCAGCAGAGAGAACCCCGATGCTCCCGCCATGGGAAGGGCTGGTTTCCAGCAGCAGGACCCTCGTGGCAGGGGGGAGCAGCGGTGGGGAGCGCTGCTCGCACTGGGTGGGTGCACGCTGCTGCAACAAGGCACCACGCTGCACTTGCACGAGCCGCTGCCAGCGTTTCTGATGCCAGCAGGATGGCGGGATGCAGAGGCTGGCGTTGCTTTTCTCCACCACGAAAGCTGGTTTTAATTAGCTCCTTCGCCTCAAAGAGAACACACATACTTTCAGGATGAAGTGGGACCACTGGCAGGGCTGGGGATGCTGGGAGAAAATACCCTGCAGGACAAGTAAGAGCACTCCTATCCTGTTATTCCACAGCTTTACCAGTGTATTATCCACGTTATTCTCCGCAGGTAGAACTCAACCTGGGCTGACAGTGGGCAAAAGGCGTCCAAATCATGTCCCGCTTCTGCACCATCCAGTAAAAGAGGATCAAAGAACCTTCGGCTAATTATTTACCTGACAGACTTCACATTCAGAAATTCTCTCTTTCCAGATTCTGAGATAAATATTAATAAAAAAAAAAAAATTATTCATCATTTTTTCTTCCATCAGTTATCTAATAAGGCTTGTTACTTGGCCACTACTGTTTTCTGTACAGAGAGCTTTCTAGCAAGTGTCACAGTGGTAGTCACAAAGCACAGTCTGCTCGCATGGTAGACCAAGAATCACCAGCTTTCTGGTCTGATCCTAAGCCCATTTTGAAGCCAGTGGGACTCCTTAAATCAGGTCCTAGGTGATTTGGCAAATTTACAGAGGAACGCTTGTTTCTGAGTGACAAAGCAGGAGCTGGTCAGAGCTCCTGGTTGCTTTAGCTTTCTGTTTCTTCTGGTGGCCTGGGACATCTCTCCACATACCTACACCTCTGGTTGCTCACTCACTCCTCCCTGATACAGTATCTTTCTTTTTTTTTTTTTTTTTTTGGTGCATAATACATATTGTCATTTTGCATTTCTTTAAAATAAATTCAAACTCGAGAACAGAAAAAGTAGCACAGTCCAGACTACGTAGATGTATTTCTAAGAAATCCAGTGTCTTTGTGTTTGAAAAAGAGCCTGCCTTGAATTTAAGAATATACAAATAACTTTGAAGCTGATCATTCAAGATCAGAGAGGAGCCTTCTGCCTCCGGGCAGGGGAGAGCCAGTTCCCCCATCCCTTCTGCCCAACCAGCAAGCACAACTCTCTTCTCGGCAGTGAATCCCATCCTAAGCCTTGCCAGCTCAGCCTCCCCATCATTAAGACGATGTAGCAAATTAAGCCTGGAACCAAGGGCTCTGTACACAGCATGCATTCTGCATGTGCCCTGGCTCGGGATATTCAACAGGCACACACCTCGTACCAGGTTTGCTAATAGCATGTGTCACTGGTCTCCTGGTCTAGTGCCACACGTTGGGAACAGGAAAATTCCCTAAAAGTCATAATCTGAAAGGGAAACGGGGAAAATCCTGTGGCCAAGACCAAAATCATGAATGACTCTATCCTGGAGAAACCTTTCGGCAGGAAAACAGGGACCCATATTCTGTGGCTACCCCAGCCAAACCCAGACATCTGGTCATCCTAAAGTAATCCCCTCTTTGCCTTGCTTCATGGATGCAAAGGACTTGGAAAGCAAGCACTGCTTAGCATTAACCACAGCAGGTAAGGGAAGAGCTGAGACACCAACAGATACAGCCTGAAGCATCAGATTAGTGGAAGAAAGATGCTGCTGTACAATGCGGCTGTGCCAGTACTTCTGATAAGCGTCTCATACCGGCTTTAAATACAAGTGGCAGACAGACAAACACACACACCCGCCAAGCTACGGTACATAAACACAACCACCCAGTGGCATCTATATTCTTTTATCCAGCATTTATTAAAGATCAGCTTTTCCTTTGCTACTCCCAGTTGAAACAGATCAAATGGTTGCACAGGAATGAGTAACTTTTGAGATGATCAAAACATAAAGAGAAATAATCACCGGTGTTTCTCACCACAGACTTAGCTGGCTGGCTGTAGGATTAGTTTTCCTCAAAAAGAAGAAAGAAATTGTACGTTGTGCTGAAGCACTAAAGCCACCAGGTACACTTTTCCTTCTCATGACCTTCTCTAAATCCGTTGATCTGCACTATGAAACAGAAGTCAACAAACTCATTAAACTACCAGTATAATGTATTTGCCCCACAACACATTTTGCCCCTCAGTTAATGAGTATGGGGAAATAAAAAGGACAGATATGGGAACAGTTCACTGGCACCACTACGGAGATAGCAGTCACCTTCATGCTCTGGGCAACTGATGCATTAACGGTGTATTAGAAGTGACAAGTTTCAAGAATTCATGCAATGGAGACAGTCCTCATTTGCCATAATAAAACAGACTGGGAAAGCATCCGTCGTGATGCTATCAACTGGATCCCGAACCCAATTGTCCACCCTGTGACGTGGCTCTTTTGCATCCAGAAAAGATATGTGGGCACGAAAGCAGTGTAAAATAACGATAATCAGCAAGTGCAAGGTGGCCATAGCCACTTCTCAGAGTGAAGTAAAGACAATAATTTCTTCTGTGCATTTTCCTTCTCCTTTCCTGATTTACAAAAGACCCAGTTATCATTTTCTCAGCTGGATTCATTTCAAGCAGGTATTTCTTCAAAGTACGCTCCGATTTTTGTCACTCAGTTTGGACTGGACACCAGTGTCAGATGGGATTGCTACTGGTCCCCAACTGGATGAAACACACTCACAGACCTGGATTTCTGATTAAAATTTTCACACTTGCAAATTGACACATTTGCTTCCTGCAAATAATCACTCACAGTAGCTTTTCCCAAAGGCATTCCTGCCAGCAAACGCATTAGCTTAAGTATTTGGGGATTTGACCACAAAGAAGGTCACAAAAAAAACAGAAGAAGCAAACGCAACATTTAATTTGACAAATATTTACCAAAGAATGGCACCCAGCCTCTGTGGCAGCCATCCCACAGTAATTATAATCCTTGCATCCGTGTCTCATTTAGAAAACCTGAATGGAAGGAAATCGTCAGTATTCTTTTGGGGAAACAAAATTTACCTTGAGTAAAATCTAGCTCATGCAACCAGCCACCAAAAGCCCCGCTGAGCTCCCAGGCAGAGCTTAAGGACAAATTTTGCCAGCTGTAGGCTACAGAAGTCCGTGTTTAATAAGTGTGGACTCGTCAGTAAGTCCCTGGCAGCAGTCTGAAGGGAAAGCGTGGCAGGTTTTGAAAGGCACCCGTCTGAGGGAGCTCACAGATTTGTACTTGTCGCGGATGACAGTGAGAAACCTTTCAAAGGGTACTCTGAGAAAATTGGTTTATGTAATTATAGAGATTCATGGTTCCAGGGGGTTCATTGCTCTCCTGGAGCTCTTGGCGCGGAGGAGTCAACAGAAGACAAATGTAACGTCGTCTTTGGATGGAGACTGTGTGATCGTACCCACGAGGGACACAGAGTGACCAGCTTCAATGTTTGGTTAGGTGAGAATAAAGCAACCCTTCCCTTGGAGGAGGCAGGGACTGCGGGAAGAGCCTCACGGCGGCAAATCGCCCCGGTGTGCAGAAAAAGCCATCAGAGCTGGGAACCAGCGGCCACATTATTTCCATAGGGCAGATGGAAGCAGTTCATTATCGAAGGCACTGAGTTTGCCAAGACTTCTCATTAACGGTGCACATTTATGCGGTTAGTCTGCGATGATTTTCACGGTTTGAATGTATTAAAGGCAGTGTGTTGAGGTCTCATTTAGGGGTAGGGTGTCTGAAGTAAACGTCTACAGCTATAAACCGCAAGAGTCCTAGCCACAGCCCTGAATTTCCCCATTATAACATTAAATTCATCATTTAAATAGCACCCTAACTGAGATTTCAATGAATCAAATATATGGAAAATAAATGTCGAAGTCCATCTACATTATTTAGTGTATACACAGGGCAGAAATAATGAATCCATAGAGATGTAAATCAAGGACTTTTAAAACCAGATCTGTCATTGCCCTGTCAGGACGACAACAGGATGTTGTGCCCCCAACTCCCACAGTTTTCTACCAAGTCTCAGGCGTAGAGTGATTTTTTTTAAATGCTCTGGTTCCTGAAATCCCAGACTGTTGGAAAACCTCATCTTTCTCTAAAAAAATATATACCATTAAGTTTCTAGCCCCTCAGGTTGCACAGATTAGCTCATAAATGTGACAAAGAAGACAAAGAGAAACCCGGGTCTATTTTCTCATACCGTCTTGTGCTGCCTAAGCCAGACTCAAGCCAGACTTCTGGCTCAGCTCAAGGCTGATGCTCCAGCTCCCGAGCACCCACGGATTCACTGCCTGCCCTCGACCCCTGGCTCAGCACACACATCTTGAGAAAGCCTTGCCAAAGACAAGGGCGGGATGAAAGAAACAAGGTAATGAAAAAGAGCAAACTAAAAAAGCCAGTTGGGGTCTTCCTGATGCAGGAAGACAGCAAATTCTTGGAGAAAGTACCACCAGAAAGGACCCAAACCAAAACCCTGAAGCTCGCAGACTGCAAGGAATTTGAAAAGTTGGCTTTCAGCTGCACTTATATGTTGATTATAACATATAGGTGCATACAGCTGGAATGAATAACACTTTGAATGTAATGCCTGAGCTCTGGGCCAGGGCAGCAGCACCTTCCCTGGATAGGGAGGTTTGCTCCGGCTGCGGACCTTGCTCCCCGAGGCAGGAGACTGAAAAGGCTTCACGTAAGCACCCTGCTGAGGTTTTATCTAACTGGAAATGTTCCTTCTGTTATTCTGAACAGTCTGTCCACACCTCATGGCATAAACTGCTTTAGAAATTACAGCCCTGGAACGTAAAACCGGGGCAGGCTGGCTGCTAGCCCTGGCTGCTCCTTGCAGCCTCTTTGCCAAAGGGTATCTGGTGTCGGCAATAGAAAGAGGGGCAGAAGCACAAAAAAAGCAAAACCTCGCTCCAGCAGCCATCCACGCTACTGACCAGGACCGTCTGCTTTGTGCCGCAAAAGAGGGGCGGACAGAGCCCCCATTTCGGACAAAACAAGTCCTCCAGCAATTCTTCTGTAATATACACTCCCCTCACGTTTCCACCCCACATCTGGATTTTGCCCCAACGCCTCCTGAAATGGCTTCTCGATCCGTCAGCATCGAGGTGAAAAGCACGCAAGACTATTTTGGGTGAGAAACGCTCAGAGCTGCTGCTGCAGAGCGGGTTTGGGGAAGGCTGCCCGGGAGCCGAGAGCAGGGCAGCGCACGGACCACGAGCGAACCTGCCCCAGCCTCGGCAGCAGGAGCAAGCAGGATATGTGTCAATCCATCCCAAACGCGGCCAGTGCACGGGAATGCAACCAAATCAAGCAGTCTGGTCCAAGGCCTGGCCTCCAGATGTTCCCAGATAAGATAAACAGCTTTGCACCGCAGTGATCAGATTTTTCCTCCCCTATGCTCACTCCTAACTTATCAAGGGTTAAGAGGGCTAAAGTGCATCCACATTAATAGTGTTCATATGCAGTTATCTATCCCATACTAAGGCGGGGGGGGACAAAAAGCATAGCCCAACTAAATCATGATAAAGGGTTGCATTCCTCAGCTCCTGTGATGGGCCCTGTTTTATCAACATACTAGCCAGAAAAGAGGTTTTGGCCCCAGATGATATGCAATAATTATCTTGACAGCAGTACTTGAAGGATTTATCTTCTATATTGCTCCCTGTGTTTTTAACATTAAACTCTCTGCCACCATATTTAAGGCCAACAGAGGGTTTACAGGACAAATGCCAAATACGTTGAAAAGGTTTCATCACATGAAATTACATCTTAAGCACTAAAGAGAACAAATGAAGAATTGGGTGAAGGCAGATGCCAGAGTGACGAAGCTAATACTGGAACTCTTTATCTTCAGAGAAGAATGACCGGGTAGCTGCTGCTTTGATGTGTAGCAATTAAAGAGTAATTTACACAGTGCCACTTAGTGACAAGTATAATTATGTTCTACTCAGGGTACATATCAGATAATAATTGCCTCCAGCTGAGCTGGAGTTTGTAACTCACTAAAAGGGACTTCAATGATATGACCAAACATGCATTTCAGCTAGAAATTTTATGACTGACCAGAAGATCACAGGAGTTGCTCACAGCTTTTTGAAGAAAATTGCAATAACACCTTGATCTCCTCTATATAAATAATTGCATTGATCTCTGCACAGATCTATAACAAAGATAAGAAGGTACAGAAGAAATGATGAGATTTCTGGGACAGATCATAGAGGAAGTTGTTCAATTCACAAGCCTCTGGTGCCTAAAGCTTTAAAAAAAATTGTAAAAAAAGATACAGCAGTGCCAGATATGGTCAGTAGCCAAAGTTTGGTAGACAAAGGATGCCACCAGCCTTGTGGGTGCCCTCTAGAAACCTAAGGAACACCTACGGGAACTGCCTGGCACATATAGGGACACCCTTATTTAGACTCTGCAGTGTCTTATCTGGGCTATGGTCGCTCCAAAAGACATCAACTACTACTCCCAGGACGCTGCTGGAATTAACTTTTATTAGCCCTCATTGACATAAAGCCCCAGAGCACCGACACCAGCTCCATAGCCTGGCCTGTAACACTTGCATGAAAAATAAAGTCTTACATTAAGCTGTGGACAGACTCGAGCTCTTCCTTAGAGCAGAAGTGCTCAGCTACATGCTACGAAAGAGACCTTCAGGGTGGCCGTAGCTTTGAAAGCATCCCCAAACGTTTCCAATTAGAAGGAGGAATTACAAATGTAATGGTGTTTTTGAGCACGTACTCAGTGTTTCTCTCCCCAGATTCCGCTGGTCTTTGGACTGCCCTCAGCTGGGAATTACAACGTGAAAGGGCACGGCATGAGGGTGTGGGAACAGGAGATGTGACTGTAGCAGCATCACTGAAAGCCAAGAGAGAAAGTTTCTGTTTAGTTGGGTTTCAGAAAGTTTTGGGACAGTATGGCTAGTGCCCTAACAACACAACTTAAAGCTAAGTAGGACCTAGGCCACACACAGAGATTTGGGAGTTACAAGAAATGCCAAGAATTTCTCCAAAGGGAATAAAGTCGAGTCTACCCCTTCCCCCAGAACCTACAGCTGACCTCATTTACCATCAACATAAAACGTGCAGTGACATGAATATTCATGGTGAACCCAAAGCAAGCGTGAAGTGCTGTGCAGAGCCTGCTGGGCACCGGCAGGCTGCAATGCAGTGCTGAGATACTCGAGCTCGCAGCGGTGCCGGGCTCCGTCCAGCTGTGCAACCCCGGGCGAGCGCGCGCTCCTCAGGGAGCAGTACCCAGACCTTCAAACTCAGGCTCAGGCTCGCCCTCAGCAGATCCTCCACCCCTCCACCCCAAGAATCCAGCAGCCTACTTGTCTCTAAGCATGTTGGTGTTAAATGCTTATGGTTTGGGGTGTACTTGTACAATTGGCCGCTGAGTTGCACTGAGCAGCAAGAAGCACAAAAATAAAGCAGGTCATAAAAGCTGAGCTCAGTAACATCTTGCATTGCAAACTAAGCAGCCCTATGGCTTCTCCTAGATTTTATCAGCCTGGTCAGGGGAACAGCAGTGGTACTAGAGGTAGTTTTGATTAACTACCGTGACGTGACTCAAATGCGCAAGTGTAGAAATGCATCAGAGTGTGGGATGTCAGTTCAATGGACAATGAAAGTCACTTTAAATGAAAGCTCAAGGCATCTTCTCACACTTATTTATCTTCTTCCTCCTCTGACGTGAGGATGGAAGACGGTATGAGTCAAATTCTACCTCTCCTGTTAGTTCTGGTTTCTAACTGGAAAAGGACTCTCAGAAAAATTCATTAAACTGGTGAGGTGGCTCAAGAGTTTACTGCCCCTACTCATCACCCACCATGCCCCTATGCCATGGACCATCCCACGGAGAAGAATCGGCACAACAGGACCCGTGGCTCTAACTTCTCGTCACTGCCCACGTGAGCAGGGTCCCTGTCCAGGACAGCCTGGGACTCTCCCATCTCGCACCTTGCTGGGTGATAGCTCCAGAGAGATGGCCGCTCTCACTCTGCAGGCAGGACCCGGCTAAGCCAGAGCGGCCAGAACTTCTGTCCCAGCCCCTGGTCCCCCAGGCAGCTGGATGTCAAAGCAGCCTTTTGGGTAGCTTCATAAGGATACAGCAGGCACTGGGGCACGACGAGAGGTTTCACCTGGCACCGAAGTTTCGCTTGTCCTTGCAAGTAAAGGTCTGCTAAGGTTAGCCTGGGGTGAGGGATTCCTCTGTGATGATGATGATGATTTTAGGAGGAGTCCAATGACTGCTATCATTAGACCAAGACTGGCTTAGCGAGGGTGGATACAATGTCCTGTGACCCTTTGTACACTGTTCCCATTGTAAAAATAACTTCATGTGGGATCGTACTTCCAGGAAGAAGTCCTGGTAACATCCACGGCTCAGACAGTCCTGTCCCCGAGCTCAGTGGGGATGAACATCCTATTCCCGCTTTTCACCATCCTACCTGCTATCTCTGCTTCCTCACCCAGTGGATGCTCTCTCGGGCATCTGCTCAAAGCAGGCTAACCAGGGAGGGCTAACGGGGCTTCCCAGGCCACCTCCGGCCGGTCTGCCCTTCCGCACCTCCCCTGACACAGCCCCAACAGCCCTCCCTCAGCCCTCATGTCCCCAGCCAAGGCAAACTCTTCATCACACACCATCTCAGCTTTTATGCCAATTCTTGCCTGATTTGGGAGACAGTAGCACACAGGATCCTAGCGTAAGCTCTGGGATGGATATGTTTGCTCTTACAGACATATCCAGACAAAGCACCTTGTTAACTGTGTTAATAATGTACCCAAAGGTGTCCTGGGCACCCTCCATAGAGCGTTGGTAATTAATGCATTGCATTTCACAAGCTTCACAGAAGGCATTTATAATTAACCTCTTTTTTTTCCTGCTGTATGATGCAAAATCGACTGTTATTCTAGTACAAGCCCAGGAATACCTATTAAGCCACCTCAGCCAAAGCGGGGCAGAAGCAATTTAAAAAACAATTACAGGCAGGAGATGTGAACTCCATTCTCCTTAACTTGAAACACAGCACTGAAGAAAAAAATGCCTCGGCTCCCAGGCACTACGCCAAGGGTAAGCATCATGCGAACCCCCTCCAGCCCACAGCGCAACTCGGCAAGGCCTTGAATTGGAGAGGATGTACCAAAACAACTAAAAAACCCAATTATCTAGGACTGATTGTACTTGTTTGTTTCCAGGTCTACAGTGAAAGCCTCAAGTTCTTCATGCTTTAATCTTGCTAACTAAAATCTTTACTTGTTCTCCTGTGAGCCTCATCTTGCATTTTGGAATTCCTAACGAGTTGAGGCAGAAGAGCTGAGTTTGCTGAGCACCATCTCGGAGAACGGGTCAATGGGAAGGAGGAGGCTGCTGCAGGAGGGCAGCGCTCGGGCTACAGCGGGGTCTGCTGCTGGGGCTGGGAAAAAACCTAGTGCCAGCCTGCAAAGGTTTTGCCTGTCTGTGAAGCTTATGCTACCCACTGCGGGCTTTGAGGAGGAATATCTCTGACCTGCAGGACACGCACAAATCACTTTTCTTTGAGTGGATGTGGCAGTGAAGCTATTCCCACATCCAGCACAGACTCCTGAGCGATCACAGGAGGGAAGAGGATATGCCAGAGCAGAGATCTGTAGTAGGCAAGAAAACACACAGTACCTTCAGATAAAATACAAAATAAGAGCATATACCAGCAGTGGTTAGAGGCAATATCAATACTGGCTGAAAGTCATGCCGAGAAACCCCCAGAACAAACCAATACAGTCAGTCAGTAGAAGCACTAACATCTTGAGATCAAAAAATAACCAGCAAACATCGCACTACCAGCTACAGGGGATTTTATCTCAACCTTGTAGCAATTGTATGAAAAAAGAAATTTTTCAGTAATTCTGCTTCTTCTAATTTCTCCAAAATAACATGTTTATTTTCAAAGTAAACTGCATGCAGCAGCCAGGCCAACACCCCACCACAAACAAGGGTAAAGCTTGATATTGCTCCAGAAAGCAAAGGGGACTGTGCCACGCTCATGGCTTGCTGCGCTCATCGCTGGTGATCGCTGCTGCTGTCACGGGCTTAGGAGTCTGGCTGGAGCACAAAAAGGTCCAGCAGCCCCTTGAGTCATACATGTTGCCTTCTTTTATGTCTTATGAAAGGTAGCTTTATTCAGAACCAATTTAGGAGTTAAACGAACTATGACTCCGATATTGAAGTTGTTAATCATACAGTGCATAGTGAAAGGAAGTGCAGAAAATAACCAGAGAGAGCGAGGCTCCTCTGGCTGTCACGGGACGGGGCTTCTTGTCCTGCAGCACAGGTCTCCTCCGTCATCTTTGACATTACGCTCATTCCTCAGAGCCTTCCTCCCCCTCCAAAAACGGGCCGTGCTTTGCCATATTCCAGTCTACCAAGGGAAGAAAAGAAATCCAGACACCTGAAAACACCAGAGGCGGCACAAAGAATAACAAAATATTTTCTCAAATGAGAGCCCCGCTACGCTCCCAACACTGAAGACGTCTCCACAACCGGAGCAGAGGAGCATAACCTGACTGCAGAGGTCTCTGCACGCACTTGCAGAGCAAACTTTTGCTGTCATCTTTTCCACCCGACAAAGCAATCTGCAGCGGTCGGTGGCATCGGCACAGAAAAGTGAAGCAACTTTTCCAAATTCACTCAACAGGGTAGTGGCAAAGCTGAAACGCGACCCAAAGCCCCGAGTCCCGGTCCAAGACTCCAGGTACCGAGCCACGTGTTCGAGCCGGTGCCAGAGGGCTGACGGGGACAGCTAGCACCGGACACAGCCTCGCTGGGAAGGGAAGCAGCACCAAGCGGTAAAAGGGTTTAATATTTCATTATCACATTATTCCCTGCAGTATCTAATATTAAATTAATCCCTGTCTGTCCAGAGCAGCTAAGTTCAGCCTCTAGATAAATTAGGTCAGCAATAGCCTGAATTAAAAAAATAAAAAAATCTTATTGAGTGTTGAAAGTTTCTGCCATGGCTGATTACTCTATGAATTATTCATCCCAGCAGCAGCCCTGCATTGCTCAACAGAAACATTCCTACAGACAGGAAAGCACTTCACCAGCAGAGCAGGGCACAATAGGCCAAATTCCCCCAAAATACAGCGGCAGGGCCACACCCCGGCCTGCCGTACAGCATCCCTCACGGGGCTGCATCCCTGCCGCCCGCCCGCCTTTGCCCTGTTCAGCAAGCATTGAAGAGCTTTGCCTTTGAAAATCTGGCCTGCAGTTTTAAAAACAGCTAAGAAATTCCACTGTGGCTTTTTTTTTTCACGCTACCAAGAGCGGATTGCTGCAACAGTCATTGATAAAGTGACTCAAAGCCTCTGTGTAGCTACAGAAGAAAAATGAAGAAGTAAAACCTCAGCTGTTCTGAAATCTGAAGAAGCTGCTGCAAAGACCCATGTCGAATCATTTACAGTCTGTAGCTACATGCAGCTTAGTTGGTCCTACAAGATTTTAAATGCCTCCTACTCTAGCGATGGCCCAGATTATCTTTTTACCCTATACAGATGAATTTAAAAAATCATTTCGATGGCTAGGCAATTCTCTGCTCCCAAACGTATGTGCCTCTATTACAGAGAACCCTGAAAACCTGCCCTAATGTTTAAAAATTACCTCTTCTGATAAACACAGACCTGGTGGTCTTAGAGCTGTGCAGCTTTTGCTTTAAGTATTAAACTATCCTCCAGGGCTTAAAACCCACAAGTTTTAAGATAAAAGAAAAGATGCTCTCAAACATATGTTTAATTATTATTAGATGGAAGAATTAAAGATACTGGATGGGAGATAAGCCCTCACAGAGACAGAAGCTGTTTTCTAGTTCTAGGCGATAATAAATTGTGCTATTGGTCTGTTGTTGGGCTTTGCTGGTAACAGATCACGTGTATTTTCATGCAAGTTCAAATAACACACAGAAAACCAGCCACAAGCTAGTCACGTTGCCAAAACGCATCTTAAATAACACACCAAAAAATGGCCACAAACTAGTCAGGGTGCCAAAACGCATCAAACATTAAGCAGCCCGTGGTCTTCAGGACGTCAGGGTGAGACAGACCGTTTGATGATGGCTTTTCAAGAGAAATTTCAGGGCTTTGCTTGCCATTCCTGAAACAGCCATGCTGCAGCAAAAGGAAAACAGCGTTTGGTTAATAGTGATCATGATTTGTGGAGCCATTTTACAAAACTCTCTCTCCGAGATGGCTGTCTTTAAAAGGGTGTAAGCGATGTAAAAAATTCCAGATTGTCATGTCTCAAAGGCAAAGAAGGCAAATGCAAGGCTACGTGCAGCAGAAGCTGGCTTCAGCAGCACTGGCTGAGGCAGCTCTGCCCAGACCTCTGCTCATGGGTACAAGGGACATCAGGAGGAAACACAGGTAAAAAAGGAAGAGGGAGAAAATTATGAAAATTGGCGAAAAATAGCATCTTTGGAGAAGAAAAGCAGTTCAGGATCGCTGGTTCTCAAGGCACCCCTTACACCAAAGCAAATCCTTCACCCTTGTGAGCGTAAACCCGCAGCACACCCAGGGTGGCACACAACAGGAAAGCCAACGGCCGGGTGTGACGCGTGGTACACAGGCGGTGCACGCGTGTCACCACGTGTGCCAGCACGGCCCCACCGGTGCACAGCATGCAGCGCGCCCGGTCGTTCTGTAACCACATGACTAAAAGCATGACTAAGTTCTCGTCTGAAAGACAGCTCAAAGGAAAACAGCAGGATCCAGCTTCAAATAACACTGGTGAGTCAACCTGCTAGGATGCGAGCCGGTGGCTGCAGGGAGCCTCGGTGCTGCTTCACCCACTAAGCCATCGGCGACGATCTCGGCTGAGAGGACGGGAACCGGGTTGGTACCGCGGTGCTGACCTTTGCACAAATTGTGATGCAGACGAAGAGCTGAGGGAACAGTTTGTGCCTTCACCTGCTATTTCCAGCCCTTACACAGCTCCAGAGCAGGAACTTGGTACCCAGCCCACAGGCACATAAGAGGGCGATGCTGTCACTCGGAAGGACTCATGTTACTGTAATTCTTCTGTGTTGAGAAGAAATGGAAAACAAAACTCCATTTCCCTGAAATGATCCTCACTCTCCATACTTGCACGGTATCCGTGGCGTGTGGGCACCACACCAGCTCTAACGGGGTCAAGGATACAGACACTCTGACTCTGAGAGCCTTTCCTTCCTTCTGGTAAATCAATCCCAGCTTGACCCGCTGATAAAAGTCAGCAGGCACAAACACACCGAGCACCAAGGGGGTGGTGGTTAGGACGGACAGGGAGCGTTGCCCGCAGACTGCTTCCAATAGCCTGGATGCACCAGCAGACAAGGCATGCTGTCCCATCGCTTTGCATTTTTACTTCTGTCATACCTGGAATTTCTCAACAAAGCAAGAATAAGGCAAAGGAGGAAAGCAGCAGACCAGGGGATCCCTCTGCTGGCCTCTGCTGTTTAAACGTGCCATGGCGTACTCTGCTTAAACGAGCATCCCCTTTGGAAAATCAGAGATTTCATTAAAAGCAGCAAACAGTTACTGTATGCAACCATTTCTCCTGTTTCAACATGGATGCCAGGTCACAAATGTACTGTGTCCTTTATTCCTCAGCTCTGTTTTCACTCGTCATCTCCAGGTTTAACCCTCCCCGGAATTAGTAAGGCCAGAAGGACATCACTGCACGTACTTCTGACTGAGGTCGGGGAGCAGCGGTAGCCGCCTCGCCTCGGGTGTTACCAAGCACCGCGGGTCGGACGCAGGCTCAGGCAGACGCGGTGGCAGGGCAGGCGGCGAGGCGGAGACAGAGCTACCGCGCACGCAGGGTTTGGAGTGGAGAGAGAAACAGAGCAAGATGAAAACGGAGAAAACAGGAGAGGGCCAGAGAAGGAGGCTGAGGATGTAGATAACAATATGAGGAAGGCAGCGTCCTAAAAAGTTACCATAAAATAAGGGTCCCGTGCTCGGTGACCGGTACTCTCAAGGCACTTTTCCGAGGGCTGCAGCCCCCAGCCACGCGGGGGTTACAGCTCGCCCTGACGTACAGAACTGGGTGCCCTGGAGCTGCCGCAACTTTTAACTCACTTAAGAGTGAGTCATCTGCTAGGAAGATAAAACCACGCGGAGTGACGGTGAGGAGTTGTGAGGATTCCAGTCAATTTTACAACTCCGAAGCGGTTTCTCAGGCCCATCCTCTGAGAGGGCAGGAATAAGCTAGAAAGGGAATGCTAATCCCTGGTGTGTCTCCATCAAGACCCCAGAGATACAGCAGGGATAGAGTTGATCCTGTACATTTACAGCTGCCTTTTAATTTATATTTACAACTATCTTTCTAATTCCACTAATCCCAAGGGGACAGTAAAGATCACACCTAAGCTGTATGTTAAGCTTTCCAGTGCAGAGCTCTACACAGGCACGACTCCTAACGGGCAGTGTTAACGGCGTTAAGTCTCTGGGACATACTAATGTTCGGTTTTCCCCAAAAACCCCACAAAAACCCCAACTAAACAAATAAAAACCCTCAAGATTAATGCCATTCTTATTGGCTGCTTTGTGATTCATTAAGGTTATGGTTAAATACTCGCAAGCAAAAATGAGTTTACAAACTTCATCTCTCAGCTTGTCTTCACAGCAAGGTTACTCGAGTAGTTGCAACTATCCAAGGTCATGGATGCAAAGGCTGCAAAGGAGACCAGGAGCCTGGTCAGGTCACCTGGTTGAT
The DNA here is from genome assembly GCF_964195595.1 of Calonectris borealis. Taxonomy (NCBI): domain Eukaryota; kingdom Metazoa; phylum Chordata; class Aves; order Procellariiformes; family Procellariidae; genus Calonectris; species Calonectris borealis. The sequence goes on along the minus strand of NC_134331.1, from coordinate 12,681,938 downwards.
GTGTGGATGAAGACACCTGAATTTAAGTGCCTCTGTACCCTCCTGTGAACACTATCCTCTAAAGAAAAACAAGATCTCCTGGAAGGATTCATTGCTACGTTTAATTCTCTCCAACATAAAGCTTAAGCAAAATACTTTAAAAATTGCTCCCATTCCCAGTGTGGGCTCCAGCTCCAAGGGAAGCTCCTCACCTGCCTTGCTCCATACTAAAAGGACATCATGCCCTTTTCTCCTCCGTCGCCAGACCTGCTGCGAAAGCATGCTCTCTCTTGAGTCACAGGCTGGTCTTATGAACTGCCAAATAATTGAAAAACCTTCACCTCAGACCTTGTGCCCTCAACATGGAAGACCAGCCTTCTACAACACACCACACCAGTTAGCACTGCAGCGACAATAAGACCTGTGACACCTTGCTGCATCTCATGGTCAGAAAATGAAAAGTCCGAATCTTCTCAAACCGTCGGGGGTCCAGCTCCAAGCATGCTACACCCAAGGGCTCAGACCAAGCCCAGGTCTGAGCCTCTTCTCGCCCAAACATTGGCCTTTCTGCTGGCTGCACTGACATAGGTCTTGCACTTGCCCCTCACACACTATTTCTTAGCCAGCAGTCGCTCCTTTTCCAGCCCAGGCTCTTTGACGTAGCAAGTTTTCATATTTATTCATAAATGCAGATCATACTTCCCAGTGTGGAGCAAGCTGAGCGCCCCGTTCCCATGGAAACAATTCAGGTGCATTTATATGAATGGGCAATTTTACAAACTGCAGAAAAATCCCTGACATCGTCAACAGCCGAGGGCAGACTCAGGGGCTAAACAAACCAAGTTCTTAAACCTCAGTATCGGCCGTGGGGACATAAATAGCCATGCAGCAGTGGCAGATAGAAGGGAGTCAGGATTTCCACTGGTGCTGACTTTGAGCAGCCACAGTCGGAGCAGTGGGGTACAGCAGGCAAGAGTAACATAAGCAGAGGGTGCCTGGAGAATTTCTTTACCAATATTTTCTTCTACAGAGGATACCAGGTTTTGGACTACTATAAATGGCGGTGAAATCTTCCCCAACACAGACCTCCACTCCCCCACAAAAGGTTCTCCATCACCACGAACACTTGCACAGGCAATGGGGGACTTTAGAGGGCTGGTTTTCATTTGGGGTTACAGAACCAGCACAAAGGAGCGAACAGGAGAGTAAACCACAAGCCAGCGAGGTCTCACGGTGCTCAAGTCTGCTTCGACAGAAGCACTGCTGCGTGCAGGGGACGACCCATCTCTGGGTGAGAGCCTGGCCCCGACTCAGCGGTCCAGCACTCGGTCCAAAACGAACCCAGGGCTTAAGGGGCTTAAGCCTTTGCCTGGTCTGTAAAGAAATTAAGACTGAAAAGAGCAAGTGCGTGTTAATCAGTACACATCGCTTGTCACTAGAAGAGTATTTACTGGAGATAGCAGGAGACTGGTCTCAGTGCTGGTGTCTGGTGGTCTTTCAGGAGTTAGCTGCCAATATACCAAACAGCTCTGAGGCAATGACTGCATTTATAAGGTATCATTTCTAGCATTTTTTCTGCCACCTCAAAATGAGTGTCCAGTCTGCACTGGTCCACCAGTGTGTAAGGTCACCCAACCCTGAGTTGGATATCCAGAGAGAGAGAGGAGCCAGCCTCTCTTCACCGGCTCCAGAGCACCCCAGTTGTCCCGTTTACGTGCCAGTCTGGCTTTACATGGCTGAATTAGATGGGGTGAATCTCACCCCAGCTCTCAGCAGAGCAAATACTGCTGATATCGTACGGCTGTGAAGAGCAGGAGAGCCACAAACAAGTCCAGAGACAAACTGCTCCAAAAGGCACACCAGCTTTCTGCAGCGTGACACCGTCCCACGCTCGGCCGCGGGCCCCCAGAGGACTCCAGTGCTGGAGAAGAGGCACTGAAGGCCATTCTTAGCTGCGGCTGCTGACTCTGCTGATGCTCTGGTCCTACAGCTCCAGATATAACTCACTGCAGCTTGCATGGCCACCATCATCAATGGATGTCCCCACCAGCCGGGACAAAGTTGCCATGAAAGGGTTCACTAGGCAGATCCAAAGATCATGTTCCCAGCTCCCAGCTAACCTCATTCAAAATCCCTCACACTTTGCAAAGCTTCTTAGGAGGCAGGGAGGATGGGCTGTGAGCAGATTTCAAACTCAGTCTGCCAGCTGTTTTCCTCCTTTCATTGACGTGTTTTACTGGGCAGTGGAATGATGAGACTCTTACTTCCTCCAGCTGGGATTGCAACAACAATTCTGCAAATGCCATCTTATAAAATGGAGAATTTCAAAGCAACAGATTGCCAACATTATCAGATTTGGACAGCACTTGCCAAATAACACATGCGGTTTTTGGAGATGTGACTATTCTAAGCGGCAAAACAAGTTTCAATTCTTCAGTAGGAAAAAAAAGGCTTTCCTATGAGAGATAATTCCCTTATTTGCATATCAGCTAAGGATCTTTTGACATTCATTTTAAAGCTGCTCTAGAAAATTCTTTTTGCTGTGAAAAGTTTGAATGGGTCACACTCCAAACTGCACAAAGAGCAGGCTGTCTCTGCAATGCCAGCCAGCACTAACCAAGGGGGATCCAAGCTCAGGTTTTGCATATGTGCTTCTGCACTGTTCGCTCCGATTTACAAACCAGAAATTATTTTGTGAACTCCTTTAAATCATATACAAGTGTCAGAACTACTTTAAATTATATACAAGTGTCATCAAATTTTAAATTGCTCATGGATAATTCACTACAACGAAGCAAAACTCATCATATGAATTTTTGGGCAAAAGTAATTGCTCCCATGGGTTTGCAAACGTACCGTAAGTCATGAAAACTACTGGATATTGCACTTTGGATTAGTCCCAGCCTCACCCATAGTACTGAATTGGTTGTGGCTCTTATATAAACATGGAGAGCAATGATTTCCCAAATACTTTTGACCTGAGAGCTACCCTCAGAACTTGTCCCAGATCACTACGTGCTGTAAGCACCAGGCAGATTTGCAGCCCCCTGACTGGGATGTCAGAGACCACTCAGAGTCCACAGTTTGGAAACCACTTGTTTGTACCAGAAAAGCTTTTACTCCTTGAAATCAAGGTGAAATGAGCAGCCAGTAGCTTGCGGTGGCTGATAGCGAGGCTTGGTGCTCGTCCCCACTGCAGGGTACGAAGGGTGCTGAATCCCCTCTCTCCCTGGGGCTCCCTCTCTCCTAGTGCTTTGCCTAACATCGACCCATTTTCCACCTGAATTCTGTACAGCTGCTGTTTGCCACCAGATCAGACCTTAATGCACCAAGTGTTCCTAATTTGTGGGGGGAAAAATCAGAATTAACCAAAGGCTTTAATATACAATGATAATAATTATCAAAATATGATAGCTAATAAACAACCCTCTGGTAATGGATTTGATCTGCAACTCCGTAAGAGTTTGCCAGCTTAGAGTTCTGAATTTGCATTGATTGCTTTTTGCATATACCCAGAGGCTCCTTCAACCTCTCATGCTTCTATGCTGAGGCATAACAATTTCCATCTCCAACATTTCTGAGGCTCTGGAGTTTTAAGGAAACAGGCTTTGCAGGTCTTTTCCAGGTAAGAGACTGTCACCTACTACGGAGGGGCAATGGAAGGAATCCCTGCAGCCACACCAGAGCCCAGCTTGCTGCTTGAGGACCATGAATCATGATTCACGTTTATTTAAAGGAAAAGGGACAAAGACATCACACAGTGCAACTGGAGCTAAAGGAGATGCATTTGTTTATGTCTGTGGTAAATCTAGTCTATACATAAAATCTATGAAATTCTTCATCAAGCTGCAGGAGAGATTTCTTTAGCACATGCCCACCACGTGGAGGGAGGAAAGATTCCAGGCCCACTCCCCAGAAGAGAAGTCTGGGACTCCTCTTTCTGCTCCTTTGGGACACTAGCTCAGAGGCTGTTTGCGATGGCTGTTCCCCGCAATCTTGAATGCTAAACAGTCTTTAAAGTTGCTGCCAGGTTTCATTTCATAGTCTCAGACCGCTCTGCTGCTGACAGCACAGCCCCTGTACAGCGCATAAATGTTTCTACAGCTGCAAGAAGTGTCAAAAGATCCTTTTAGTAAATAGCATCAAGCCCCAAGATTTTGAAGGATTCATCAAGCAGATTTAACCATCCTCTTCCTCCAACTATTTTATTCCCGCAGTGGAAGATACAGTAGTTACTGCACAGGGCCACACAGCAGAACTGGTCCGTGCTAATCATGGCTTTACTGCATACTCAATATATGATCTTCGCTCAGACAGTCTCACTGACCTACAGTTTATCTATTCCAAACAGATGATAGGAGTCCAATAATGTGCATAAAAGCATTTATTATGGGCATTTGTATAACAATAGAGTCGTGAGGCATCATTGTGTTCAGGCTCTGCTCAATTAGACTGAGATCGTGACAGCAGCTGCCCTAAGAGAATTCATAATCGGAGAGGAGGAGAGAGGAAGCCGGTGTGTGTCCCGGTGGGGAAGGGCAGCACTGCGACTGGCTTGCGGTGGCAAAGGACATTGTGGCAGGGCAAGAGATTAAGCTCTGCCACGCTCCCTTGTAATGACCGATCAAGATACTCCCCATGCCTAGAGATCCTTCGCTATTGAACATGATACACTCATGGACGCAAATGAAAAGCCAAATGCAACATGGAATTATTATCTTGCAATAAGCTATGTTGGCAGGTTTTTTCAATATTTGTTAAAAAGCACGCAAATAGCCTCTTACTGTGATCAAACTCCCTTATTTCCCCTCCAGAGCTCCCTTAGCCAGCCTTTGCCTAAAACAAACACCCGGAGAGAGGCAGGGATAACCCTAGGGCAGGTTGCAGCAGTTGGAAATAGCAATGCTACCCCACCGACCCCTGCGGCCGCTCCTCACCAACACCGCAGCAAACGGGAGCTAAATAGTATCCCTGGTCCCAAACAAGCCAAACCTAGATGGTGCAGGAGAAATTCATGCTGCTTGCTTTTGTTTTTCGCAAGGCATTGCACTGGCTCTGGGGGATTTCTGAGAGCACTCTGACTGGTTTGTGCAGCCACTTAGCTCCCAGGCGGACGCAGTCCCTGGGGAATCACTTTGTGTAATTCAGTCTCATAAACAACTTGGTAAAAGAAAAAGATTGCAGGAAAAAGAAAAAACAAACAGACAAAAAAAAAAACCCAAACAATACAAATGATGAAACAGATGACATGATTCAAATCCCCAAAACAGCCTGAGATCTCAGAGGGGGGAAATGCAGAGATTAAAAGGCTTTCCCATGAAGACAGTACATAAAACGGGTGATTTCCTTCCAAATCAGTTCACTTGTCCATTATTTTCAGACTACTACTTTGCATCTATTCCACTTGATAAGCCAATTCTTCCTCTCAACTGCATCCTTCAGGGAAGTCATAGCCCTCTGTCTGCACTTTCCCTGTCTGCTTCCCTGGGAACAATATCAGCTACAAATCCAGATTTATGACTTGGCTAAGAGAAGAGAGCTAGAGAAAGCAGACAAGGAACAACTTGGTCAAACAAGATATAGCTGTGATCAGTAGCAGAAGTGCCAAGGGAAACGCTGGAGGGGGGGAGAGAGAGATTCGAATGGGCTCTGCACAAAAACATGTGCTGATGTGTGATGCTTTGGTAGCGCTGGAGAGAGATACAAAGACACATCCAGTGAACCCCTACCCTGGTCCAGCCCAACGGCTCTAAGCCCCACATTGCAATATACCCCTCTAGGAAGAAACATGCAGGTTTGGGCACGTGAGCCACATACTTCTGACCGTCCCTACAGCCCAAAGCAGTGTTTTGTCACTGTGACTCCAGAGACATAGGCTTGGAAGGTTTTGCTGCTTTTGGTGCTTTTCCTAAACCATTCTGGCTGGTCATCCCTGGGTGACTGCATTACAGCCAGCCTCCTCTTCCCTTGCTACCCCAAACGAAGAGTGATGGGAAAACCTGCACTGAAGGAACAGACCAAAGCCTCTGCAGCCATTGCTCAGTAGAGCTTGTCTAAAACATATATTTTTATTTTATTTTATGTTTTAGATAACAATACCCTCCCATGAGCTCTACAGCTGATTCAGTAAATTGCACTGTTATTTGTTTCCCACTCACATCTTTTTCCCTCTCCTCCATGTAAAAACCAACAGCATTTCCTACCAGCTCTGTGCCTTTGACACTTCTCTGTAACATCGTCAAGGAAAGCACTTAATTCTCCTGTGTTTTACACACAGCCACACTCTTGCACACAGCGCAGGTCCATATCACTGCCCAGATGCTGTTGGTATTTTGCCACCGAGGCACAACCTCAGCAGACATAACTGCCCACTTTCAAAATCCAACTTGCGATGCCAAAGAGCCTTCAGAGCACTCACCTCCAATTGGGTGGATGTGCATGACAAAGGCACACTTCTGGCTGCATCAGACAATGATACATAACATTTTAAAAATCCATATATTCTTGTTCATTTCTTTCAATCTTTTTCCTCTTGAATTTCTGCCTTAAGGGACATGATATCCCAGGCTGAAGCTCCAGTCTAGACCAGCTAAAATATCTGAGGCTACTCTTCTGGCTAATACACCTCGGTTCTGGTTTCCACCTATATGCTGTGCAGGGGCTGCTGAGCACCACAGGTAGGTCTGCGTTCATCCTGCTCAGCTCCAGGATCCAAGCTACGGCACGTAGCTTTGGACCACAGTCACTGGGACTCACCTCAAGAAAGCCAGGGCTGACCGGGGAAAAATTAAGTCTTAGGGTGATTGAGGCATCCTCTGCAAGTGCTTGTCTCTCCCTTCCTTGACTAGACATGAAGCAGGAGTTTCAGATGCTGAAACTACACGGGATAAGTCCAGGCTGCCACGTGTGTTTGGACCCTGGATAAAATGAATCAAGCACTTTCTGGCCGATGACTTTGGCTGCCACACCTCACAAGGTTAAGGCGAGAGAAAAACATTTGGCATTTTCACGCAGGAATGTCAGAATTCCTGTGGTGGAAGAGGCCACAGTCGCTTTTAATCTTGTTTAGCAGCAAGATTTAAACCTCATGTCTTGCTTATGCAAAATGGCTGGAAACGCGTCTCTGACCCCAGCTGACTTCTCTTGATTAACAGCCTGTGTCACTTTTATTTTGGTTACTGTGAGTGCAGTTGCTATTCTGTGCTCTGATGCAACATCACCAAGATCCAAGGAATCAAACCAGCTCAGGAAGTGGTGTGCACTAAAAAAAATACCAGTTTAAGACTTGCCAGCATGAAGAATAGAAAAGGATGAAAAATACTTTGGTGGCACTTTGAAGAGTGGGGGACGAACAGGGTCATAACTCATGACATAACCAAAACTCCAGACAGTGCAGAATTAGCTCACCGCAAGCTCAAATTAAACCCTCTCTCTAACCAACCGGGATGTGATACAGCCCGGAGGTGCCGGGAAAGCCACAGCCGGTGCACGCCAGCCCCTCGGCCGGGCACAGCGCTGCACAGCCCCGGGCACTGCCAGCTCCAGCCTCTCCCTCTCAAAATAGCTCCTGGAGCGAGCGTGCCCAGACAACGTGGAGAGAGTATGCAAAGATAAAATGTGACATTGGACCAGATCCCAGGTATCTTCTCAGCTCTGTGATTACAGTATAAATCCCATAGAATATTTATCACCTTGGAAAACAAATCACATCTGAAATTAGTGAATAGGTTTTCCCCAGGGAATAAAAGCCTCCTCCTTTTCCTGTATCACGCAAGGATCCAAAAATAGGGCACAGCCAGAGCTCTTCATTTCAGACTATCAGTTTGTAGACACCCTGTGTGGACATGGAGTTTAATGGCTATCCCTATGGAAATAGTCCAGCCACTACCCGGCGGTGCGGAGGTAACGCTGCTGCAGCTCCGTGCAGACCCAGAGCTTCTCTCAGCCGCGGGACACTCCACTGCCACAGCCAGGACACGGGCAGAGCAGTTGCAGCCGACTGTGCCACTCCGGGGCTGCGGCGGACGCAGCAGCACGGGCGTCAGTCAGGGCATCCGGGCTGCAAAGTAATGCGGGAAATTAAAAGGAAAACAGGAGTGCCTTGCATTAACCCAAAACATTTCAGGGGGAGAGGAGAGCTCGAGCCAAGCTAAACTGCATTTGCATTCCTGCAGAAGAAGTTAGGCACAGGGCATCGAGACCAAAGACAACTAATAAAAGATAATTAGTCCGGAGACTGGCAAAAATACAGCCACCTGTACCCAAGCTCTGATTAAGCACAGCCTTCTGAACTATAATCTTAGTTAAGTGTTAGTGGCTTGGGCTCAGACCCGGTGTCTTCTGTCCAAGTTCTGATTAAATATGAATCAAAGACAACTCACAGCAAAGCCGGCCAACTCCTGAACCCTTCTGAGGTGCTACCAGTCCGGGAGGAGAGCAGGCTGAGTGCAACAAAGTCGTTTGGGGATTTCAGGTGGATTCTTTCAAATGGTCTAATTACCAGAGGAACTGGTGGAGAGGGAATTTCATTTTCACTGTAGCAGTGAAGTTTCAGCGAGCAAGCTAAGCAAAAATATCTTACAGGGCCAGAGCCTGACAAGCAACATTTCTTGAGCATTTTGCTTTAACTCCCACCTTCTACCTACCTGTTGCTTTCTACCCTTTCTGCTTTCTACTCCTTTCTACTGCCTTACTCTTCCTTTGTCTTTAAGTGACTTTTCAGGTGCCTGTTTTGCCCCAATTTGTAGCTCAGATTTAACTAGGCTGTTTCTGCTCTGCAATAGCTTCCTGCATCACTGCTCTAAGTCAGTCCCACGGCAGACAGAAGAGCCCTGACCACGGAGACTTATACCGCTATTAAATTCTTCTCAGCGTGAAAGCTGAGAGTTTGTGCCCCTTCCTCACCTACCCTGGGGACACCTTTCATCTTTGTACATTTTCAACCTTTAAAACCGTGTCACAGAGTATTCCTGTTGGGGTGGTCTTAGAGCAGCCCAACCTTACGATGCTCATCTACCTTGGAGCTGCATGTGCCAGCTCACCTCCAGCCTCGCTGACAGACCACAGCCTGCCCACACCAGCTCCTCTACGCCTACAGACCCTCTCCTCCTTCCCTTTCCTACTCAGGGTTCGGCCCCTTCTTTGCAACAACATGCGGAGCACGTCCACCCCTCCCAAAGAAAACCAGAAAGGGCTTTGGCACGAGCCCCCACCTTGCCTCGCGCCTGCTCCCCGCAGGCAGCTGGCGGGCAGGTCCCAGCCTCTGCGCTAGGCGCACTACCACGCAGTCATTTTCTTTGGAGCTCTGGCTTATTTTTGCAAGAGGCCTTGCCCTATGAATGTATTTCTTGCAGGCTACTTAAGAGCTTGGCATTTTCCCAGCCCAAATGACCCGCTGCCTGTTGCTTCAGGTTGACAGTTGGACTTGATGATCTTAGAGGTCTTTTCCAACCTTAATGCTTCTATGATTCACCTCCTAAAGCCCAACCTGGGACCCCTCTTCACACATACATTTAAGTTTAACAGTTTACTTAGCAAATTTTCTGATCGTGACCTTGAGCAGACTCATCACGGCTCCCAGCACGTTATCGCTCCTTGCTGCACAAACGACATGAGCCAACTATGCAGGGGAATATTTAACCAAGCAACTGGAGCCATGTCCTCAGCATGGTCAGCCTGGCATAGAAAAGAGTATTTTTCTTGGTAGAAAATAGCTGGCAGGCAAATCAGTTGCTATCTTACAGCTCTGTCTTGCCTCACTTACTGTCAGCATCTGCTTTGTGCAAAACTATCAGAATAGGACCCTGTGCATTTCCCATCCCTGCCCTTTTCGTCTCATTTACATCAAAGACTCACATGGTACTTAGATTTATACTTTTTGCAGTATTTTATGTCTGACAGTGAATCCTTTGCATCAATAACAGGCTCCACCATCTGAAGTACCTAATCACTTTCATAGCCCATTTCTTGGTAAGCACTGCAAATAAAGTACAGAGGAGATTTTTCAGTATATTCCTGTCTAGTGTTTTTTGCCCAAGCACTTTATAAGCCAGCCATACATAGCAGTCGGCATGATTTTATGGCTGGGGCCAATAAAACAAGAAGAGGCAAAGTGACTTGCAGATTTTCAGAGTCTGAGAAGTCCAGTCTTCTACATGCTGCATTAAGAGGTTTGCTATTAAATGCCACAATAACTAGACTATAAAGCAAAGCACTCCGAGCTGCTATCAGAGGAACACAGCTGGAGCCACCTTCTGCCGTCACCTCTGTGCACGGCGCGGCTTTTCCTGATGACTCCGTCTCCTCGCTCTAGAGCTCGCCAGTAAATCCACATAGATTATATGGCTCAGATCCCATGCCATTCCTGCAGTCTAGGTGACAAATAAACCCTGTAATGTTTTATTGGCATTTAAAAGACAATTCTGACCCTCCTCTTCACATACTGTGCCGTCTTCAAAACCTCCCCAGCCAAACCCCATGCTACCACCTCCCCCTTGATGTGCTAGACCCGACCTTGATTGCCTGAGCCAGGGGCTTCGGAGTACGTTTCAGCCGCCTGAGCTCATGAATCAGCTGCTTGTTACACATTCCCTCCAGAGCCCTTCATTATTAATGCCTTTGCTTTTTTTGGCCTTGCAAATTTCTCTATTCCTCATTCTTTTCATTTTATTTTTTCCATTTCACTTCCCTAGAGGTTGATATATTCCTCCCCCTCCTCCTGAAGGATCTCATTGCAATCCACAGGGCTAGTGGTCGAAGAAGTCAAAACGCACCCTTTTTGTTACAGTACTGGGGACATTGCCCAATATTTATGGGCTTTTTTCCCTTCTAGCAGGTGCACGAATACAGAAAAGCTAAACAGACTGAGCTCTGCAAGGGAGGAAATCCATCACAGTTCAGAAAATATAGAAGTGTCTCTCTCCCCAGAACCGTTATCCACGTTCCTAATTGGACTTAATGTTTATAATCACTCTGTGCTTGTCGAAGGGCCCCATTAACCCACCAGAGAATAATTATGCCAAGTCACCTTAATCTTTCTCATATATTGTATTCCAAGAGATAACCAAACAAATTAGCAAAAAGCCAATTACAAAGGACAATAAGTAAGCTGGAGAGAGACGATCGAGTTGGTGACAGGCGAGGACTGCAGAAAGGAGATCTAGAGATGCCAGAAGCCCTCCTGCCCAGTGAGGGTTTGAGAAAGGTCTGGGAGCAGGGCTGAAGTGTCACCTCCCACCGCTGAGGACGACAGGACAGAGACCACGTGCAACCAGGGGACACATGCACTGTTCTTTATGCACATATGGAGACGTCCATATGCACATCTCCATAAAGCGCATATGGAGATGTGATATGATGTCAGCCTGGTCAAACTGGCCCAACTCTGCACAGGGGATTTTATGCCAGTTCAGCTTAGAATAATTTACTGAATATTGATGTAACCAGTTATGAACGGGCACAAGTCCACAGCAGAAGTTGGAGATAAAACCGAGTCAAGCTACATGGCAAAAGCAAGTTATTAAGCTCCTCACAGACCAGCGAACTCGAGCTCTCAGATGAAATGCCTGATGCCAAAGGTCTCTTCTGGAAATAGACCCAATCCAAAACTCAGCAACAACCTCCCTTTCTTCCGTTAATTCTGCTTGCGCTGGCTCCTGGCTCTAAGGCGCAGGAGGCCGTGCAGGAGGCGAGGCGGGGCTGGGGGGATGCCTAGCTGCCCGTACAGAGGAACCCTGCAGCCCTCCTGTTGCTGCTGCTCTGCCAACCCTCTGAACACGGGTTTTGCAGTTTGGCCTAACCTCCCCATGGCACAAAAGACAGGCCAGGACTTCTGTCTTTCTGCTGCTGATACCCAGCTTAAAATTATCTCTTAAACAAAAAAAAAAAAAACACAACAACAAACAAACAAAACAAACAAAAAACTCCAAACAAACAAAACACAAAAAACCCAACACATAAGACACTTGACATTATAATTTAACACCTGGGTGCCGCAGGCTCTAGGCACCATGTAAAACACTTCCCTGCTTTTCACTGCAGGCAGATCTCCAGCAACACCGACCTGCTGCTCAAGTCCAAGGTCTTCTATTATGTGATTTTTCCCGGCTATATAGTAACAGCATCAGACAAAAAGTGAGCTGGTGCCACACATCCTGACAGGAATGCACTGAATTGCTGCATATGTAAAAGGTGGACGATAGGTGAAAACAAAGAACAGAAGGCTCAAAGTCAAGTACCAAGAGAGGGAGATTCGCATTTTGTGTGTACAATTATACACACATAGGAATATCTATTTGGCCATGAAAAATAAGTCTTGAGCGGAGGATTTCAACTTGTGCAATACATCCTACAGTCAGAAACACCAGCCTGCTGCAGGGCTTTTTTTCCCCCCATTTTCTGAACTCCCCAGGAGCACACAGAGAGGCAAGAGGAGCAGGCAGCATCTCAAACGCACTGAGGCCAGCGGGTGTCACTTGAGGTTACACCACGTACCTGGCAAGCTCAGGTTTCCTGCAACAGTTGTCAGTGATTTCTTAAATGCCAATGAGGTGCAATAATATTGTCTCGCCTGCCCAGTTAATGCTTCTCTGGTGTCCCAAAGCTGGACAGTAGTGCTTATTGTGATAGCTGATGATACGCTGCCCAGCAAAGGTAGCGATATCTCAGAATGTGGGAAAACGATCATCCAGAAAACCAGAGAGAGAAAAATAAAAATATGTTTGCGTACAATTTCAGATTCCATATTTCAATTAATTTAAGATATTGAACATTTCGCCCATCTAAGAATACTTTTTCTAGTAGCTCCTAGAGCTGTCTCCTCTTCCAGTTATCCCAGTTATTTGGGCCCATTCCTAACAGACAATTCCTTCCATGAGGAATAAATTTCTAGCAGCATCACTGACAGCTAGCTGCAGTTTTTCCACTCAGGAGGAAGAGTCGTGTAACACAACCGCTGCTTCCTATATCAGACCCAACATTTCCACAATGCCTAAGTGTTGACAGCAACATTATCCAATGCGTTTTTAATCTCATGGCTCTTAAAATGACTAGGAAGGATTTGAGTGACCAAAAAGAAACATCTGTCTATTATGTATTGTGAAAATGTAATCCACATCCCTCTACTTCTTTTAAATACTGGCCTCAGACACTCCTTCAAACCAAGAAGCCAAATTTTCTCTCTGAGGAGTGAGTTTCTCATGTAAACCAAAGAGCCACTAAATTTCATGGATTTTCTTCCTTATTTGTAGATGCATCCCAAGCTCTTCTCCACCAAGACCAACCCCTTCACAAGATGCCACCCTGGGACAAAACATGTCCTCCCCAGCCCTCCCTGCAGGCTCATGGGCTATGGAGCTCAGATAAGAAATCTTCTAAGAAAGCCTATTTGTACAATCAAAACTGTTGATATCTGGCCTCTGATTTCTTTCCTCTCGTGATTAATATTAAACCATGTTTTGTCTGCATTATAAAAGCATCTATTATGATAGGCTCATTAATGCACTTCCTGACTTTTTTTTAATTAAATGACTTATAAATATTTTTTAACTTCGCCTTAGTAGGGTTGATGGATGAGCACTGTAGCATTTCTAAGAAGGAAACAAGCCACTGCATCTCAGCCACAGCCGTTAGCAGACACAGTAGCCCTCCTCTGTTTAGATAGAAAGGGCACTGAATGACTTTAATGCCTATGCCTTGCTTGGCTAACTAACCATCATACAGCCCAACATGGATTTATTTAACGAGGAAAGAACACCAGCCCACCTTTCCATGCATGCTTGTCTCTCAGTCTGATGTGCCAATCATCATGATATTCTGGGGTTAGATATATGCAAGACATATTCACCAAATATCAGCAACAGATTGAATTCTTTGCTATACCTTACTTTCCTTCTAGCAACCAGACTTACACGCACACCTGCAATGTGTATTTCCTTCCTCTGTGTGCACCTTTGGGCAATTTTGAGCAGCTAAGCGCCAACGATGGCTGAATGTTTTCCATACCCACGTAACCTCCAGCAGTTTGAAGGCTTATTCAGCTGGTTCTGAGTAGTTTATGAACAATCTTCATCTCTCAAGGCGGTTGGTTGTGTTGTTTGTGTAAAACTAGACAGTATCTTCAGCATTTGCCAACCTGGGTCAGACAGTAGAAACGTGGGAGTCAGGCTGAAGCACTTCAGAACCTTTGAGATGTTATTGCAGATGACAAATGAGATGCTACTTTTTCTGAAACAACTGCTCACCCCAAGTGGTGGCAGTCCCCCAGTGAGGGACCACTACCATCTGGGAACACAGAAGTGTTGCATTTCTGTGTAGTCTGAATGGCCACTGCAATCCTCAATTATTTCTAAGCAAAGGATTAGGAGGGACCCAAACTTAAATGAAAGAAACCAAAACCTGCTCATCTCTTACCCCAGATGGTACCACAAACTCCCATCTGAACCATTTTGCAGTTCAGAAAACCACCCTGCAAAAGCCATTTAATGACTCAAATGTGCATGTGTCCAGCTGGTGGGAAGCAGCTTTGCAAATCTCTCGCTTTCCATCCCGCGGCACCTGCTGTTTGTTGGCACGTTCTCAGGGCCAGCGCGCTAGGGAACCATATGGCGTGGGGAAGGCGCTGCTGGAATGATTCATCCTGCGCTAATGAAGTAGCAGGCTATCCAGGACAACTTGATTATACAGAAGCTGTTGCACTCAAGAAAATGGGGTGTTTCTTATAAAGTCCCAGCAACATTTGCTGGGACTCCTTGGCAATAATCATTTTTTACAATAAGGAATGATTCTTCAGCCTTTAACTGAATGAAGATATCACCAAGTTTTCTCTAGGGGGTTCTATCCTCAGGCAGAGGACGGACTTTCAAAGAAACATAACGAAAAGAAGTAAAGAAGTCTGAAGCCAGAAGGTATTGCCACATTCAGAAAGTTTAGTCAAGAAACATGACTTGGCTGTAGTCTGATATCTTCCAGAGTTTGGGACTATCCACAGTTGGGCTTTTGCTTCCCCATATTGCAAAACTAGGTCGGATGGGAGGTCCAGTTTCAAAGCACTCAGAGGCTCAGGGCAGAGAGAGCACAACCATTCCTGGGCTGCTGCTCTCTCCCTCTGGAGGAACACTTTGGTACTGGAAGGGGACACGGTGTTTCTGCTTCCCTCCCTCCATCACTGTCAAGAACTTAATTATTTGGTGTGCTCGTTTGGCTGGGGTAGAGTTCATTTTCTTCACAGTAGCTGTATGGTGCTGTGCTTTGGATTTGTGCTGAAAACAGCGTTGATAACACAGGGATGTTCTCGTTCCTGCTGAGCAGGGCTTACACAGAGTCAAGGCCTCTTCTGCTCCTCACCCCACCCCACCAGCCAGCAGGCTGGAGGGGCACAAGGAGCTGGGAGGGGACACAGCCGGGACAGCTGACCCCAGTGACCAAAGGGACATCCCATACCATATGGCGTCATGCTCAGCATGTAAAGTCGGGGGAAGGAGAAGGAAGGGGGGATGTTTGGAGTGATGGCGTTTGTCTTCCCAAGTAACCGTTAGGCGTGACAGAGCCCTGCTCTCCTGGAGATGGCTGAGCGCCTGCCTGCCGGTGGGAAGCGGTGAATGAATTCCTTGTTTTGCTTTGCTTGTGCGCGGGCCTTTTGCTTTCCCTATTAAACTGTCTTTATCTCAACCCACGAGTTTCCTCACTTTTACCCTTCTGCTTCTCTCCCCCATCCCAGCGGCAGGGAGTGAGCGAGCGGCTGGGTGGGGCTGAGTTGCCGGCTGGGGTTAAACCACAACATTTGTCAATTACATATATATTAGACCTTAAAGATCTTAATTTGTGCGTTCAAGTGCCTGTTAGTAAAAAATGGTACCTCGTTAACGGCATAAATGAAAGCTAGGAAATTCAGCATTTTCACTGCAGACAAGTGAAAGAAAGAACTCGCTCCTGTAATAGGAGATCAGTGCCTGGGACCCAACAGCCTAAAATATATTGGTGAACGTCCATGTTTGAGGATGCAGCTTTTCAAATTACTGAAGAGGGCAGATGCCAACATCAGATCCAGATCTCAGTTCCTTGACACATAACTGGAGGTGGACTTGAATCCCTGTCCCAGAGTTAACAGCACATATTACCACCGAGTTTGCTCCTCAGGGTGGATAACACGCATCGGTGTGCGCTGGGTGTGCAAACACAAGGTACCCAAATAAACACCTGGCCACTGCACAGGGTCTGACATGCTGTAGTCCTCTCATTAAGTGTTTAGTAACTACTGCAAGCAAAAAAAAAAACATGGCTAGTATTTCTGTCTTGTAATTTTACATGCAATCATCTGATTAGTCTCTTATAAGAGCATATGTAATCATACAGGACCGATTTAACTAATGATAAAACTGCTACCTACTACTTAAGGGAAGTTACCCCTTAAGAGCATAGCAAATGATTTCTGGATCTGAGACAGAATGTGTGATTTTATCGTAAAATCCCAGAGCAACTTGCCTTAAAAATGTCACTATTCTAGTTTAATATTTATCATATGTATTTTAAAATGGAAATGTGAAGCAACTGTAGTGAGGTTAGTAGATTTGCCCTGGAAGTGTATCAGTTTAGCCAAGACAAGAGCATGTCCCTGATGACTGTTTTTAAAAACATCAAGCAATACCTATTCATTCTATTCTCAGACCTGAGTTTCCAGTAGCGAATGTATGAACTTTCACATTAAGCGGTGACAGTGAACACCAAACATCAACCCAAAGCTGATCCCAGGAAGAGCTTCATGGTTCATGAGTGACCACTAATGGACATTCAGCCCATGGCTTAAACCAGCTTGCAGCATGTGCTCTTCATTGCTCTTTCCCACATAACATCAGCTCCAATACCTTATTGTTCCCAGAAAGAACAAAGTCTAGATTGTTCATAAAATTTGACTAAATGTGTTTCAGTGTTTGTTGGGGTTTTTTTGAAAGATCATAAATCACCTAACAGTCTCCAGTTTGAAAACCACAGTTAGCAAGCAGTAGAAAGCTATGGTATAGATTAGAGGAGTTACATATAAAAACACATAAGAATCAAACTCTATATTTGTCCTACGGAGTAGTATCATCAGTCCTTTCCCAATCTCATTCCACTGATCTTAAGAGTCCACAAAACCAGAGCAGAACATAGCCACAAAATGAGCGAGTCTAAAGACACACAGTTATTTCTGAGAACACAAAAAAAAAGATCCTATATCTTCTGGTGATTTTCCCCAGATCTCAGCAATGCTGCCCAGACACCAGCATGGAGACCCTCTCCGCGACCCCTTCTCCATCCCTGGGTTTCACTGTAGGTAAGGGATTGCAAGCAGAGAAAGGACAGTGTCACGCCTGGACCTCTCGCAAGGGCCACCTGAGCAATGGGCAGACAGAAGAAACCTCCCACATCTCAAACACCACCACATCGGAAATGGCTCGAGTCACCGCACAAGATACTTCTCGCTGTCTTCTTCAGCAAGCTGACCCACCAGTGCTGCTTTCCACAAGGAGATGCCCAACATCCCCATGTGGTTTGCTCCCCACCTTCCATCCCAGGGATGCCTGCAAGACGAGAATGAGACCGGGGCTAAACAAAGCTGAACATGGGTTAGTGACCTCGGTGGGAGCAGATATGTCCATTCCCACAGTGAAAGCCAACGGCAAGGATTTTTATAGCTGGGATCCTCAGACAAGCAGGGCACAGGGCTGACCTCTGCTCAGACGCTTGCCGACTGCTTTTAGCTGGGCTATTTGCTCGGCTTTTAAATACCTGGGGGCACCCTGTGCTGGCCGGTAATTTCACACAGAGAGAGACTTGCTAGGGAAGAGCTCGGACTTGGGAAGCAGGCGAAGTATTTATGCTGCCGAACCGAGCAATATGAGAGAGGGAGAAAAAACAACACTTAAAAACGGGTAATCTGAGCAAAGCACATTTACATGCAGAATCCACACTTCCCTCCAGGGATTCATTAGAGAAGGAAAGGAAATTTGCTTCTATTTGTTTGGAAAGGCAGATTTATTAATGGCTGTAAAAAATTAAGAATTGCCAGCATTTCCTCTGGTAATTAATATATTTATTGTGGACCAAGTTGGATCTTAGTTTAAAGGGCAAAGAGCTGATCTTCACAGGTCAAGGTGAGAAAGGGATGAGCCAAGGTTCAGGCTGGCCCTAACTCTGTTTCAAAAGGGGCCACAGGCCACTACAGGACATTATCATCACTATTAAAGGGAGCTTGCATCACCTGCGATTTGTTTATTTTCTAACCAAAACATGCTCAACCTGTGATTCTTGGAGTTCAGTCTAGTTCTGGATGTGAATTTCCAAAGATCCTGAATGGCTCTAAAATCCTCCAGGAGAGGAACATTTAGGCCAATTCTCAATTACCCATGTACTGAGAGATATTAGATTTGATCCACAGCTTGGGGTTCCTGTCCCCCAGACCCTTGGGACAACTGTGCCCTTTCCCTGTGTCCTGGTTTCAGCTGGGATGGAGTTAATTGTCTTCCTAGTAGCTGATATAGTGCTGTGTTTTGGATTTAGTATGAGAATAATGTTGATAACACACTGATGTTTTAATTGTTGCTAAATAGTGCTTACATAGTCAAAGACTCTTCAGCTTCCCATGCTCTGCCAGGTGCACAAGAAGCTGGGAGGGGGCACAGCCAGCACAGCTGACCCAGCTGGACCACAGGGTATTCCATACCATATGACGTCATGCTCGGTATATAAACCGGGGGAGGCGGCTGGGGAGCAGCGATAGCTGCTCGGGGACTGTCTGGGCATCAGTCGGTGGGTGGTGAGCAATTGCATCGTGCATCTCTTGCTTTGTATATTCTATTATTATTACTACTATTTTACTTTATTTTATTTCAATTATTAGCCTGTCTTTATCTCAACCCACAAGTTTTCTCACTTTTACCCTCCCGATTCTCTCCGCCATCCCACCAGAGGAGGGGGAGTGAGCAAGCGGCTATGTGATGTTTAGTTGCTGGCTAGGGTTAAACCACGACACCTTGCAATTGCTGCTTTTATGGATTGCCGTACTTATTCCTGGGATAAGAGCAGCACAATTCCTCAGCCTCTGATTTCTAGCACTTTCTCCAGGTCTGTCTGCCTTGTCTCTCAGGGCAGCACTGACCTGGTACCTTCTCTTGCCAGGGCTGCTGTTCACGCCCCAGCTGCGATGAAGCGATACTCAGACAGCAGTTCAGGTCCACTGAGTGGGAGAAGATGCAGCAATTCATGAAGGTACCACAACTGACCTTTGGCAGAAAGGACAGGCAGCAGCTCCCTGGGAAAACGAACTCTCCTCCCTCACCTCAAGTTGTATCTTTTAAGAATATTCACAAGAGAGAAAAATAAAATCAACTCTGCCAGAAAGAGGCGTGAACAGCATGGACATCAGAGCTCAGACTCGGCTCTCACTCCTTCCCCAGGAGAATAACGAGCACAAGAATTAGCAGTCATTTGGTGCTCAGTTAGCGAGCTTGCTGCTAATTGCCTGCTGCAGATTACACTTGACAGAGGCTAAGAGCACACCTCTTTTCTCCCAAATCCATTTCCCCATCGCTTCCCTGTAAGACTCCATTCTTTCCGACCAAACCAACGAGAAGGAAATTCTCCCGTGTGTTCTCTCCTCCCCTCGCTGAAGAGCCGCAGAGCCTCGGCTTTCTCCCATTGCATCTCCTGCAAGGTGCTACCCAAAAACCTAAAAACTTCTCCAATAAGGCTGACTGTCTCCAGGACAGAAGCTCTTAACCATGATGGGCTTCCTGCATTTTTTTGCTTGTAATATTAAAGATTTCCATGTAAAGCCTCTCCACAAGTACCACAGCAAAAGTTTCAGGTGGTGTGCAGCCGTAATGCCGACCTGTTAGTTCTGGTGCTGACAGAAAGAAATGGCCAAATAATAACACTCAGCACCTTACCCATAGTTATTTTCCTCAAAGCAGACCTGGGGAGGACTTGTTCATTAGTGTTTGTTGACCATTTGGAAAATACAAATGAGCTATTTAATAAGAAATGCTCCTGTTCCACTGTCTCATCATTATCAGATGTCTCATTGTCATTAGATCAGCTTGACTAATGGGATCCTAAATCCTAATTAGGGACTCTAGATGTGACTTTCACATAATATAGTCATAAAATGAATGCTAGTCAAAAGGACATGAAAGTGCTTTCCATTGGAAAGCGTAATTCTTTCTGCACAACTAGAGCACAAGTACTAAAATAAGCATTCCTCAAATCTTACAAATAAGGGCAGCTGAAGTCTTTAAAGGAGAACAAAATTCTGTATTTCTCTTTCTGAACCAGAAACTCTTCCCTATTGTTATTTCTGTATCAGTGTAGCCCAGGGAGCTCAATTGCATCCTATTTAAAACTCCAAAGAACTTGGCTGGGCATCTGTGGCAGCGTAACTGTGCGATTGCACTTTGCATTGGCAATCCAGGCTGCTCAACTGTTCCGATACACTCATCAAGTTACTGAGGTCTCCATATGTTCCAATACAGAAATGTTTCAGTGGTCCAAGCTCCAACCAGAGAACTAGCAAAGAGGGATGAACCTTGCATGTGTGGAACATCTGCAGGTAGATTCTCTAAATGGGGACAGGTCTCTGTTCACAACAGGGCTAGGAAGCTTCTGCCAAAAAGGACGTTATTTCCTATTTCCAGGTGTGCATCTGATCTGTTTCTCTCTGGACCCATAGCTGCATCTGTTACAGGGTACTGTGCCGAGAGATCAGCATTTTTGGAGTTTTCATTAATTATTACCAATGTGTGTGGAGTTTTTGCTCCACTAGTTTTGACAATGATCGCCATTTCTTTAAAACTGGTTGCTATTAAATCTTATAAATAGTTTTGTTCCCGATCAGAGGAGTTCCCAGTAATACAATTACCTGCGAGAAACCAATAAAGGCCATAGTTACAGTGCAATAATGAATTTATAAATTAAAGTTTGCTTTGCCCTTGAGTCATAGCAATTAGCATCACACAACCTTCTTGCAGAGCAGTGATGCGAGACTTCTCAGAAGCCACTTATTGTGAATGCAATCAATAGCTTACACTTGGGAGTCCATTGTGCACCACAAACAGCAGCTTAGACAAGCTCGAGCAATATGATGGCTTTGGTTAACCTGGTTGCTAGGCTCTGACAGAAACATCAATTTAACACCCTCAAAAACCTGTGATCAAGGACAAGTTGGGAAATGCCGCACAGCAGAGCTGCGAGCAAGGACGGCTTAGCAGGCGCAGTGCAGCAGAACAGCCCATATTCCAGCACTTGCCCTCTGCTCACTGCAGACTCCAGGTTCCTCTTCCCACATATATCTTAATGAAGTTGTCCAAAGTACCAGTGTCACCTCTAGCTTTGACTGTCCCCATACTTCACGATTAGCACAAGAAGTGACAAGACAAGTTATATCATGGCAGCCTAATTCGTGAGAGTTTATATAGAGATGTGACAACATCCTCTGAGCTCATCAGCTACCAAAAAAGGCATTCCGATCAACTCCCATCCACTCTGATACCCTTCATTTCTTTCACAGTCTATATGTTTTTCTAGCACAAACACAGGACCTTGTTCTGGGACATTTATTGTGCTGCTACCCATCTAGTTTTCCTACTATGAGGGCAAAGAAGCAAACTGAGTACGACACACCACAGATTGCAAGACACTGAGATTCTCATACACCAAAGAGGACTTATTGCACCAACAAAAAATGAGCAACAGGAAATGAAATATATGTTCTGCCTGAATCCCTCTCCAGAATGGGATCGCTATGGGTCGTTGGAGACAGAGCCAAGCAACATCAGGATCATCTGAGAGCAGTGGTTGCACAAGCCCAGCCAGAAAACAAGACCAGCAGAGAAAGTCCTCCTGCCACCACCATTATGCCTCCAAGTCAAACGCCTACCAACCCAGCATGGCAAAGAAATTGCCTTCATGTGAGGCTCCTACAGATCAGTAGGTACCACTGATACTCAAGCATATGCCAAGGGCTGTGGAGACACAGACCTGGGCAGGGAGATGAAGCCAGAGAAGTCAAATGAGGACTGCAAAAGCTCCTCTGCTCAGAGAGAAGGAAAAAGCCAGAAGAAACTGGGACATAGACTGCAATAGCAGCAACACTGAAACTCTCCAAGGGGCAGAGTCTGAACCCAGGAAGTTTTAAAAAAAAAAAATTTAAAAAAATTGCAATGGCAGAATCAATTAGACCTCAAGAAGGAAACGTTATTAAAACAAACACCTACAGATCTGGATAGAAAGTAAGACAGAAAAATGGGCTTGATTCCTGACTGGATCACAGATCTCGATGGCAATAGAAGAGCACATTGGGGGTTTCTAGCCTGATCATGTTCAGCCTCATGCTAGGACTACTACTACTACTAGTAGTGCTAACAGGTACTGGAATACAGATTCAAGATCAGAATCTTAAGTTAGACTTAGGGCTGTTCATAGCACTGGTGATCAGAGTAGACATGGTTCTGCAGTCCCTTAGGGTTACCTGCTCCCAAAAGTGACCAGCCCTGAACCTATTTGTTTGCAAAAGCTGATAAAACAGATAGCGCCCGCAGCGCTCTAACAGAAACGGCATTCTTTGCCCCGTTACATTACGAAATTCCATTCTGACAAACACCACAGATACTGAGATTATTGCACAGAAAGGCGTAATGGAATCAACTGCTTTAAGACTAGAAACACAACAGGTCCTCTTTTTTTTTTTTTCCTCCTTTTTTATTTGTTGCTAAACTGCATCACATCATTTTGACACACTCTTTGTCAAGATCAACACCTTGACCCTGCAAACCAGGAAAAATGTAGATTCCTTGTTTGTTTTTATGTGCAAAACCCCCAAAAGTCATATCCTTCCCGTTGCAACATGATCCAAACCACACCTCCAACATCCAGCATCATTTCCCGGGCTCAGCATGACAAAACCAATATTGTCATGGATCCACTGATGCAAAAAAGCTTCACCCAGTCATTTCACAGTGCAAAAAGTACTGTAGTGAAAACATTTTACCTCTAAAAGTGAACAGGGATTTTTCCTGAAAGACCATTCTGTGGGGACCTACAAGCTTCACACTATTGCTGGAGCCTGAACTACTCCAAGGTGCAAAACATATAATCTTGAAAAATAACAAGTTCTGGGAGATGAACAAAGAAGAAAAGAAGAAGAATAAAATACAACTTTTGAAACTGGAGTGGTGGGTTGCCGGAGCATTGAAGCTTTAATTAATGGTCTTTTCCTGGCAGAACTGGAGAGAGAAAAAATAGCTGTAGCACAGCAGCAGCACAGTCATTTGCAAGTCTGCACTTCTGATTACCATACAATAGCTAGGAATAATTGCAAAGTTCCCACATATATTATAACCTTGGGAAATGCTCACCTCGGTGTGTTACTTTAAAGCACACTACTTAGGGCACTGTTCTCTGTCAGTATTACTAGCAGAACTTAAAAGCTAGTTTTATCTTTCAGGTTTGACCTTCTTCTTCGTGATTAGATATAATTTTATGTCATGGTAACAGTCAAGAGTGGTTCCCCAAAATTCTAGGAAAATAAGCACTGTTGGAGAATTCATAATTGAGTAAGGGCAAAGCACAGCTTTAAATGTTGGGGTTTTTTTTTTTTCCCCTCAAATGGACAATGCAAACAAGCACACGTACATATTCAGCAAGCATATATCATGTGGTGATATAATGCTTTCAGAATCATTTCCAGGCCTTTTATTGTAGAATCAGTGCCTGACTGGAGTTGATGCAAAACAGGACTCACCAACCTTTTACCAGCTTGAATGTTCCAGGGAGCCTCAGCATGAAATACTCACCAAGAAATATATTTATAATGACACTCAGCAACTGCAATCTACGTCCTTATCTCCTTTTGAACTCAAAATGACAAAAATTACTATCGCTATAGTAGCATAGTAATTGGTTCAGAGTTTTCTCTGTTGGTTCTCCCTCACCTCACACCCAAATTATTAATAATGGCCCATCGGGAAGTCCCAAAAGGATATCGGATCAAGTGGTGGATACTGCCAGTTGAACTAGAAGTCACCTCTGTAAGAACCCTAGGGCTGGAGGAATAAGGCTAAACTAATAAAAGAGGTAGGAATTAAACAAACGATCCTCCCCTCAGCTTGCATCAAGCTTATTCCACCTAAGACCAGGACACAGTGTAGATATGGAAAGATTTATTAAATCACCTCATGGTCTCCTCGGGTTAAGGAAACATTTCTACCAAATACAGAACCTCTAACACGTTCTTTAAAGATTCTATTTTTGTTTCTTTGTCATCCTTTCCAAGCAATAAGTACAGCTTAGGTTTATAAACAATTAATACAACTATCCCAATTTGATCCTTTGGAGCAAGGCATTTGCTAAAATCTATTTTTATCTCTAAAAAATTTTGCCCATCTGATATGTTTTCTAACATCTGGAGGCAGAAAAACAGAAACATTTTGTCTGTGTTGTTTTCACTTCTGAAAAAAGGCCATTAGCTTAGCTTTCAAGATGTCTATGTATACAGCTTCACATTCACAACAGTCGTTGTAGGGAGGTTCTTTTGTGTCTTCATGGCACTAGTTCGTTTTCAACCTCTTCTGGTCGAAAGTAGAAAATCCATCTTTTCATCCCCTTTTTTTATGCTTTAGATTGTTGATAAATGTAGAATGCAGCATTTAGAGATCATTTCACAGTTGTCATTACAAAAATAAGAGCATTCTGAAAGAAAGTGTCATGATTTAACCCCAGCCAGCAACTCAGCCCCACCCAGCCGCTCGCTCACTCCCCGCCGCTGGGATGGGGGAGAGAAGCAGAAGGGTAAAAGTGAGGAAACTCGTGGGTTGAGATAAAGACAGTTTAATAGGGAAAGCAAAAGCCCCGCGCACAAGCAAAGCAAAACAAAACAAGGAATTCATTCACCCCTTCCCACCGGCAGGCAGGTGCTCAGCCATCTCCAGGAAAGCAGGGCTCTGTCACGCCTAACGGTGACTTGGGAAGACAAACGCCATCACTCCAAACATCCCCCCTTCCTTCTCCTTCCCCCGGCTTTACATGCTGAGCATGACGCCATATGGTATGGGATGTCCCTTTGGTCAGTTGGGGTCAGCTGTCCCAGCCGTGTCCCCTCGCAGCTCCTTGTGCCCCCCCAGCCTGCGCGCTGGTGGGGTGGGGTGAGGAGCAGAAGAGGCCTCGACTCTGTGTAAGCCCTGCTCAGCAGGAATGAGAACATCCCTGTGTTATCTACACTGTTTTCAGCACAAATCCAAAGCACAGCCCCATACAGCCACTGTGAAGAAAATGAACTCTACCCCAGCCAAAACCAGCACAGAAAGTCCACCAAACATGTTCAGTGAAAGAAAAAGAAAAAAAACACAAACCAAAACGAACACCGAGCAAGTTTTTCCACTGTTTCCAACTTCTTGCAATAAAAATGAAATGTTCACATGCTAAGAAAAGATGCTTCCAAGCAGAGATAACTTCCCTACAAAAAGGGATAATAACAGGAACCCCATGGAACTGGGTCTCCCTTTCTAGGGTGAGATTAACATACCCCAAGTCTTCAATACTTTTAATTCTCACAGAGTCATAGAAAAGGAGAAGGAAGAAGGGTACATTTAAGGAAAGCTACTAAGGTCACTTGAGGTTGTTTGTTGGTGGAATTATGTTTGTTCACTAAGGATATGTCCCACTTACATCCAAGAAAACTTCCAGAACTAATAAAGATAGGTCTATATAAGAACGTTCACAGAATGAGGTTGTTTGTGCTCTCAAAACAGCTACATTTAGGCTGGGCTTTTCAAGACAGCCAAAGGAAGCTTGGAGCCTAAATCCCATCGGTGCCAACCTTATTAGCATAGGCTCCTTCAAAATAGCTTAGGTCTCTTACAACAACATATATCCATTCCAGCTTTCAAAGCATGCATGCTTCTAGGCAAGAAAAACTCAGCCTTTTGGCCCCCATTCAGAAAGACCCCTGAGATGCTGAAAGGTAAACAGAGAGAGCAGTTCTGCCTTTTCAGAGTAAAAACAAATACTAAGCCAGGCTCCATTTCTCCCGAGTTTGCATGGCAGGAGGAGCGCGTGCAGCAAGGACCATGCATTTTTGAGCTCTCTCGGGGCTGAAAGCATATTCCTCTATCTAACAAAGTCTAAGAGTTAGCAATGAGCTTATATATTCAGATACTAGTTTTTTTCCCCCTACCGCTTTTCACCCACACAAGATTCCCCACATAAGCTGGGTAATTGTTGCCCAAAATGGCAACACATGCTCTGCAATTATCATTAGAGTTAATTAAAGCCTCTATGCAGTAGGCAGCTTTGAATTGCTGTTTACACTCAAGTCTCTGAACATGCTGCAGGTAATCGAAAGAGAAGCGTCAACCCAATACTGTTGATTTTTTTATTGTTGATTTTTTTATTGGCAAAGGTTTGATAATTTGATTTTGGTCATCACATATTTCTAAAAATAAAAAATTAATTTCCTCCGAAGGCCTCATTCTCCCCTTCAGCATACTCCACTAAGCTATTTTCATGTTTCCATGGCCATTACTGTACCGATGCTTGGAAGTTCCAAGAGAATCAGGTCAGAAAGGAGACGATATACCAGAAAATCTCATGTGTATAAGGAGGAAATTCTGAAATTCTGCATTTCAGATGAGTGGCAGCAGGTACCTATGCAAGGCGTATGCACCCCAGGACCTCAGCCAGAATGGGAGGGAGGCACAGAACTTGGCAACTCACTTGCAGAGAGTTTTACCTGAAAAACTCCAAGGGAAAAACTCCAAGGTTGGAATAATTTACCACTACTTCACAGACAGAAAAGGTGCACCCCAGTTCTTCCGCATCTTCCTGGCTGATGGGCACAGTAAGTTCTGCGTCTCCACTGTACATCGAGAATGTCAGCCTCTTTTAAAGGCTGCAGTTCCCAAGTACCAGCCCCTTTTCCCCTCTTACTCTCTAACCTAGTGGAAGATACACCTGACTGATAGTCCAAATAACATTTCCCTGATAATATTCACCTCTTCTTTCTCGAGGGTCTTTGTAGACAGGATTCCCAGCCACTAGTCCTAAGTGTGCAGCCAAGCAGACCCCTGCTACAACAGGGGCCTCCAGTGCTCCCACTCTGGACAATCAACTGGAGGCAATCAATTTTTGCAAATCCTGAATATCCTCAGTTTCCATTTAAGCTCAGAAGAACAAAAAGTGCTCAGCACCTCTAACCATCAGGGTAAAATATTTATCATGGACACGTAGAGAAGCAAGATTTGCCTAAAAATAGGCAACCAGAATCTCCATCCCACAATGAGGGCTGATGGCTCTGGTTTCTGATCTGTCCCTGAAACCAGCCCCCCACCTCCCTTCTGCTTACCAGAGTATGTGCTCAGGACTCTCTGCCCTGTGAAAATTGGTGGTCTCTTCATAGGGTGACCGGGTTGGAGGAGGGAGCCCCAGCCATTTCATTTCTGCTCTGCATTGAGACAGGTCCCTGCACGGCCTTGGTTCTCCTACCACATGAGCTGAGAAATTCAATCAAAATTGTTGTAAAGACACCTCCACAGCCTAAATGCCCTAGCTATAGTTTTTAAAAGCTGACAAAACTGAAGTACACTTTCAAGTTTTGACTCACAACTTCAAAACCTGTTCTAGTCACATAGGGGGAAAAAAAAAATACTTGCAAAGCATCACTTGAGAGCTCTTACATGTGTCTTCTCTGGGGATTCAATCTTGGCTCACTGTTTCCTATCTTCAGCTCCTTTCCTCCCATTATCCCCAGGCAGCACACTTAAGAGCTCAGCAGAAAAAACTCCTTCAACAGCTCCTCAGGAGCACAGGTGTCTCGGAATTAACCCTTCCTCTAATTCATGTTTATAAGCTCTATATAGATGCCATACGACCCAGATTATCTGTTCTGTGCCTCCCTTTCCCAAAGAAATATTCTCTTTCTTGTCTCCTAGTAAAGCAGCAGAAAAGTTACAGTTACACCAAAATTTTGCTACCAGCACTGGAAACCTGAGTGGGTATTGCAAAAATATCCAAGGTCAGTCAGCTGGCAACGAACTGAGCCGCCGGCTCCTCTCCATTTTAAAGCACACTCTTTGAAGTCTGAGCGTGCCGATGTGCTACTGAGCACACATCTATTTTTGTGCTGAAAGGGCTCCTGCCAAAAGAGAACAACGGTCACTTAGCAAGCGTACGACTCCCCCGACTCCATCAAAACTCATCTGTTCTGGACATCCCACCTTAACCTCCTCAAAATTCAAGCACAGAAGTGCACCAGGAAGCCGCACTACGACGTATGTTATTCAGCCCGGAAGAGACAGAATTGCTAATGACAAACCAAATGTTTTAAAAGCAGTTTTAACTAAACCCAGAGAAGATCTGGATTTAGATCTGTAAGGCTGGTATCACCACCTTATGATGAGATTAAGAGCAGTAACAAAGAGGGGTCTATGCTTAAAATAACCCCTCACCTCATCCTGGAGGTTTCCGTGGCAGAGCGCCCACAAAACCAGAGCTCTGAAGTGCTGACAGAGAGGTTCAGTACTGCTCCCGAGGCAGGTCGGGGTGCTTCGCAGAAGGCTGCCCTCAGGGCTGGAGCTCCGGAGTGTGGGAAACCATCAGAAAGAGCTTTACCAGTGCAAAAACTGGAGGTCAAAATCCAGAGCCAGAAAGGTCTGACCAAGTCAGCCTGGGCATCCCCAAGCACACGAGTTCCTCTGAGAACTTTGCAGCTCTCCCTGCACCAAGCCCCAGCAGTAACCCACCGCTTTAGAAATGTACAGCTGAGAAGTAAAGGCACAAAATTCACCCAGCTTTCTCCATTTGAAAAGGGAGGGAAAAACTTTGCATTAACTCTGCTTCAGCCATTAAGAGAACAAAAGATTCAGATGTTCTCCATGTCTCTATTAATTTCCTCCTTGGTCACAAAGCTGATCTTCCAAGGAGAAGCTACAGGGAGTGACATAAAAATAAACTAACTTGTAAAAAGCACAGATGAAACATTAGCTGGACACAGGAAAGCACTCCTCCAGGAAGATCAAACCCCAGATGCTGCTGAAAACCAAATGGGTCTTAATGAATGGCAGACCTTAGGCCAGCAATAGATAATCAGAGAGATTAGTGGAAAACTGAGTAGATCAAAGTCCCTGAACATGGTTTAGTGACCACCACATCTGGGCATGGTCATCAAAACCTGAAGGCTGAATTCTGTGTTAAGAGGAATCTTTTTTTTTTTTTTTTAATCATGTGCCTTTAATCAGAGGAGGAAGAAAAGCTGTGTGAAAAGCGCTCTGACAGGGGCGAGGGAGATAAGCTAGAGGCAGATCACACAGACAACGGCATTTGGAAGAGAGGAGACCGGGGATTATCACCACGAATGCACATAAGCTCCATTCTTTATAGTAGAGCATGCCGTTAATAATAATACTACTTCACCCTCTTATAGCACTTTAAGCTTGCAAAGTGCTATACGAATACTAATCGCTAAGCGAAGGTGCCAAAAAATCCCTTCTATATCCTGCTGATTGCGCAGACTGAAAGCACAATAAGTACAACATGTACAATGGCAAACACAGGCCTGAACAATCACCGTAGTTAATAACATTACAAAAAAGATTGTGTTCTAAAGGGAGAAGTATTAGTGTGCATCCATCGGGAAACCATTCTTACCTCGTGCCGTGGAGGCAGCACCAGGCACAGAGGGAGCAACGGATGCTGCCAGGAGGAAGAAGGAGCACAGAGGGGAAATGCAAACATCCACAGGAGATGAGGACAAAAACGTCCACAAGAGGAGACCTGGGAAATCTTTGCAGATGCACTGGGGAGCAAAAGGTGAAGCTAGGGCAAAGATTCGAGAGCAGAAGTAATGTCATTAAATCAGCCAAGAAGGAAGGTGATGGACCTCAGCAGTTTCACTTTTTTTATCAGCAACAGGGGAAAATCAAATAAGTGACTGGCAATTGGAAGGGCTGATCAGGACACAGGGTCACTCCCTTGGCAATAGGAGTGAGGAACAAGCTACATTAATTTTAGGTAGTGATAGGAAACTGTTGCCAATTGGTGAATTTGGTGAATACTGGTTAGAAAGCGCACATGACTTAATCCTGTCTAGTCCTTGAATACTTCAGCTGTCCGGCAGTGCTTTCTGCTGGAAGTGCTCAACAGAACGCATAAAAAGGCAAAGTAATTGTACAGAGTGATCTTCATACAACGACACAGAGAATTTCCACGGCACACACGTTAATCACTGCAGCTGAACACCGCCCGGGAAGGACTGCAGGATCCCACCCAGGCTGTTCAGGGTCACTCTCTGGTTTTAACTACAGGTGCTCTGCATCAAGGTGAACTCTGCCCTAAGCACCCATCTGAAACTAGCACAATTCAAAATGCTCCACCATCTTAAACCATCTCTTCTACTATGAGGGTACCACAACACCTAGCTTTCTGAGCACAGTTTTCAGTCAAACACAAATAGAAGAGAAAATCTATTTATTAACAAACATATCTCTATTTCGGGTGCGGGAAGGACACAGAGAACCACTGCGCTGTTCCTAAAACAGAAGCTATACGAGGTGCTTGAAAGGTGCAGAACAGAAATTCAAGTGCGCTTTTCACGCAAATCCTACATGGCCTGTTCGCTTCCCTGCCAGATAATAGCGGTGTTGTCTCCAAGGAGATGGAGGAGGCAGACCTCGGCGGTGTGTTAAATGAAATTATCGCATTAACGTTTATTTCCTGGTTTACTGTTTCACCGGTTAACGCAGAAGATGCTACAGCCACCAGACAAAAGATACCCTCTGGTCTGAATGGGGAAACACGTCAGGCAGTGAAGGAGAGGTCCCCAGGCTTTTCTTCCCCGAAGCTCTGGCGCAGCATCCTGGCCCGCAGCGGGGAGAGAGATAAAAATGCAGAAAGCACAATTCACCATAAGGCATCAGGATTTTCATACCTGTTTAATGATTCTCAATACTTTTTATTTTTAAATACTCACATGGTCTATTTAAGGAGTTTCACTTGCAAAAACTGTCAGAGGTTCAGAGTTCTCAATGTGTCCTATCTCCGGGACACCCAAATGAGTAAAACAATGAGATTTGTATCTGCAGCTCCTTCTGAAAGTTTTGACCATTTTCCCCCCTTTTCAGCTAAACAAACTAAGCAGGATCCTAGCAAGAGGGAGGAGAAAAGAACTGACTGATGACAGAGAAATAACTCCTCGGAGATGCTGAAGTCTCACCCTGTCATCTGCCCACTGCCAGGGTTTCAGCCCCATCCCATGAATGCACATGGCCAAACTCTGGTATCTCCAAGATACCGTGTTTGCGTTTGGCTTGTCAAAAATCAGGTTTCATTTACTGATGAAGAATCTCTAGCTGACGTTTTCCTCATTCACATTGCTGTTTGTATTCGAAAGATTTGCTCCAGGGGTCCAAGTTCAACACACATCAGTGGGAACACTGGCACGATTGCCAGCAGGACCTGGTTATGCTTCAGCTCCTTTTCCCACATCATACTTGATATGAACCACGCATGGCAGAACCAGCTCGCGCTGTGAAGGAAAGTCAAAGCAAATATCCCAGGCAGCTGCCTCTCCCATTCACTCTGTCGGAAACTTGGTCAAAGGCTGCCACATTTTACCAAATGAGTATTTCTTATTTTTCTGTTTTATCTCCTTTGCTCAAGTATTTGATCATAATTGCTGCCTCCAGTAATTTGCTGATTGTAATTCTCATTCTTAAATCTGATATTTCCCAAATCCCTTCTCGACAGATAACTACCATCTACACATTTCCATACGTCTTTCTGGGATTGCAGAAATACTCTTTCTTCTGCCAAAAAGCTAAACACTTCTTAGCAACAAACAGTAAAACAGTAAAATTCCTCCAAAGCCCTTGGATGTGTTTTGGATATTTACAATTCAAGGGAACAGCTGTCAAGTGAGATGATAATTGTGCTGTCAGTGTACCCAACGAGAAGTAGGGAAATTACCCCCCAACGGATGTATGCTACGTAATCTCGTAAGGGGGGGAAAAAAAAAGTTTTCCTTATCCCATAGAAACAGAGAGAAGATCTGATAATAGGAAACATTCACCTGAAATCAATGCTATCTGAAAGATGTAGTGAACCAAATGCATTGCTGGAAGCTATGGTAAAACAGACTCGTAGAAGAGGCCAGCTAACACCATGGCAGCACGGTGCCATCGTTTCCAGACTCCAGACCATTTCAGAAAGACTCCGGGGAGCAACCGCACTGTCGTGGCCCTCCAAAGAGCTCATGGCATAGAGCGTCCCACCAAAGAGGAGCTGGCTTGTATCGATAACTTTCTGGATTGCAGGATGGGAAGGAAGGACAGACAGTTCGTCCTAACTAACCATGAGTGGGAA
This sequence comes from Calonectris borealis, assembly GCF_964195595.1. Lineage (NCBI taxonomy): Eukaryota > Metazoa > Chordata > Aves > Procellariiformes > Procellariidae > Calonectris > Calonectris borealis. The sequence goes on along the minus strand of NC_134331.1, from coordinate 12,649,580 downwards.
GCTGTGATTGCAACAAACAAGGATGAGCTCGGGAGACCCCCCACCTCCTGCCTGCTCAGTTTTAACACAAGGGGAGGGATTGCAATAGCCTGTGCTCCTGGTGGCAGGAGCCACCTTTGCTTCAGGAGCAAAGCTGTCCACCATGTGCAAATCCCAGAAGTGCAACCATCTGAATATTGCATCCACCCTGCCTGCTCCAATACCTGCTACCTTAACGCCCCTGAAAATCAAAACGACATTGCAGAAACATCTAAAGAACCTGTACATCTATTAAGCTGAGAACTGGGGACTGTTAGACTCTGATTCCTTTCTTTTCTATTCCAAGTTACTTGGTACAAAGTCGTCCTGGCCCATAAGAGGTAATACCATGCGCAGGTGATACCAAAACACAAAAACCAAACCAATCCCCTCTGCGGCATTGAAAGCTTCAGGACTGATCTCGCAAGAAAGATCTTGAAGGACACACCCACTTTCACGAACAATCCCAAAAAGCTGTGGCAGAGACGAGCAGGGAATTCCCAGACTCCCACGACAAGGTGGACATGGCACCGAGCCAGGGTGACTGAAATGAGATAAGGATCATAGCAGCTCATCAAAAGATAAACCGTTCAAATAGGCAAACATTTTGCAACGCAGTCCAGCTTCAAATAAGTGATTTACCAGCTCCAACCGGAAAAAATCAACAGCAATTTTCACATTTTGTAGAAAACCTTAATGAAGCAAAAATGAGAAAAGCATAAAAATTGGGAAATGGCACGTGAAATGGCTGCATTTGTCCTGTGGATTTTCCAACAGCAATTGTACACAGCCGAATGCTCCCATTGCCCACCCACCATCAAAGCTCCCAGGCCCCAGGGCAACTTTCACACTGATATATTCCTTATTATTTCTCATAATGCACAGGCAGAAATCAAGCCCTACCTTTCAGTTAATAAACAGCCATTAACTGTGATTTCTGCTGCATTTCTATTGCTTCCACTCCCATTGAAACCACTGACCTGAAGAAAGGTTTTGTCTCTCCATCACAACTAACCAGTAATGGGACAAGAACAACCTAGAGGCTTTGCAAGCTCACACGTTTCCATGTTTTCCCAAGATGCACAAGGTCTCATAAAAAGGTGTAATACACACTAGATACATGGACTTTAAAATGCAGAGAAACACCACCTTCCATCGGTGGACACCCGGACTGGCCATTGGGACAAGGGGACAAACTGCAAATTAGAAACGGGAGCCAGGATGAGAAGCAGCAAAACAAGACAAACTTTCACTCTGTCTAAACCTAGCTACAAACAAAACACACCTAAATCAGTGTTAAGTGAGAAGAAGCAGTGGTCTTTTCATAATTTCAGGGGAAAAAAGGAATTCTTTATCTGAAAAAATTTGGCAGGTGACAGCCAACGTTAGAGCTACATGCTGAAAAGCAGGGTCAGAACAAGGAGTCTTACACAGTCCAAATGTCACTGCCCTCACGTAGTCAAAATTTCCATCACATCCAGAGAGTTTTGCCCAGAGTTAGACACCACGCTTTAGCTCAATGTAAGAACTTTCACCTGTCTCTATGAAAATAAGGCTACCCGCATTTTTGAGCAAAACTGCCTTTTGCTAGGAAGTTGGATTTGAATCCAGTTGACATTTTTTTTCCACAAAGATGCCTGCACTTGGTTGAAGAACTGTGGTTTCTCATTGTGGTTTTTGGAAGAAGTCAACACTTCCTGCCAGAAAAAGGGTGAGGAGGGAGGAAAAAAATAAAATGAAAGATCATTTTCCAACCAGCAATAAAGCAGAAAAACAAAAGGTTGTAAGTGAACAGCTAGAAAACGAATAATTAGGTATTTCTCCACACCCGGTGGTTTAATCAACCTAGTTTTCATTGTGCCATCCTCAGGAACATTTGACAAGCGGTGGTGAAGAGTTACTCAAAAAGCCTCCTACAGGACAAGCCTCCTTCGCCTGCGCCAGCGGCGGAGCTCACAAGCCGTCAGCCGCGGGCAGACGCCGCTCCCGCCCGCTCGGCGGGATGAGCGGGAACGGGTGATGCCGGGACCGAAAGCCCACCTGGGAGAATACCGCAAGCAGAGGATGCAATGGGTGCACACAGCCATCAGGGCACTTGCGGTGTTTCCAGGTCACGGTAGCGCACTCTGCCGAGACGTTACGACGGAGCGTTTATTTATCTATAATATCAGACTGGGCCCAGGAAAAGTAAGTGTCGTGCCATGGGCTGCCGCAGTCAGCAAGTCCTACGGTCTCACCTGCTCTTCTGTTAGAGGTATGCCATCCTGACAAGCTAGTAAGAGGTTTAGACCCCCCCACAAGCCATCTACTCTCCTGGATAGGTGTGACTGTGCAGCACATAAGAGGCAGAAGCAGCTATAATGAGGTCCAGAGCATTGTTTTATAACTCTACAAGCTTCTGTCCCTGTTATAGCCAGGTCCAAAACTCCTCCAACAGTTCAGGCCACATGCAGATGTGAGATCATTCCCTATATAACCATGGAACCAACATATTCAATGATTTATACCCGTTAAGTTCTCCCATTAATTACTGGTACTATTAATGCTGCTCCGTAACGGCTCCTGGTTGGGTCAGAGTCACAGCGCTCAAGGGACACAGAAAGAAAGGGGCAGACTTCAGAGTCTGATCCCCAGAAGACAACTCTACCCAAAGCTTCTCCAGCTGCTGACTCTCTGCTTCATCCTCCGACTCCTCTTTGGAGAGGCAACTTGCTCACCTCCACCTCACCCCCCTGCATGCAGCGTTTGGGCAGTAGCTGCTCTGAAGCTGGTACTTACTGTTCTGCATCAACCCACTGGTACTTACTGGCAGCGGCAAATTAGAACGTATGTCATCTAAGCAATTGGCCAGAAGCCCCCTAAGCAAATATTTTAGCTGAATTACTAACAAGATCATTTTGTTTCTCCAAAACATTCTTCTTTGATCACTTATCATGGCCATTTTCCTTATTAAAGTTTCATGCAACACAGCTATGATGCTCCGTAAAGACATGGTTTGATGCTATACCACAAATAAGTATTACATTCACGGAGCTGCTCTTATATCAGCTCAGTTGTCAGTTGCCAGTATCTTTTGCTGCCTTATGAATTTTTTTTCAACAGCTCTTTCCATTCAGTAGAAATTCATTTCAAAGATTTTGCAATAATACTTTGCACTTTCAGATTTTGAAGAATGGAAAATTTTTCATCTTTGCAAGTCTGATCTTTTACCAAAAGCACCTTGTAGACAAAAGACAGAGAAAACAAACTGACAGATTATTAAAACACGAAAGACAAAGAAAATGGGTCTGTGGGTGCAGCTTATTCCAAAGTAAAAATTCCTTTGAAGCTTGGCCGGATTAATTATCCTACTGTAGTCGTCAATAACTTTCTATTCATTATTACAGGCTTTCTGTATAAGACAGCTGTTATGAAAACCTGGAGGAGGAAAGCACACAGCATTAACCTGCCCTTTTTACTGCCGTTTCCATGGACTAAGAAAAGGAGGATAAAGAGGTCAGACACAGACCACAAGAACGCTATGGTAAAGCAGCCACTCTTAAAGTCGTCCCAGGAAGCCAAACAACCAACCAGACATACTCAGACAAATGGGTACCCAGGAAGATTTGCAGAAATGCCTACACAAATTAAACGTTGGTAAAACCAAAAGATACTCTTCCACCTTTGGGGGTGGCTCAGCATCCTCGCACAGCTCCGTACCCCACTACCTCCCCATCGGACCCAGAAGTTAGGAGAAAGCTGCAGGGCGGCATGGGGCATAATCCAGACCCTCACCAGAAAACAGAAAAAAAATCCGTTTCCAAATAAGTCTGGAGCAGCATGTGCTGGTGGTCACACACCACCTGGTCTTCACACCAGCACGGGGAAATCACTCTACGGGGCTGGATTCTCTTTGAGCCAGAGTTACGTAGCTTTTGAAGCTTATAATGCTGAAAGGAACATATTTCTCTAATTTATCTGACCGTTCCTGCAGAAACATTGGATTGTTTTTTTTTTTAAAAAACCATCATTCCGCTCCAATTTTCCCCTTCCCTCTTCCTTACTGCTGCTCACTATATATGTCCTAATAGGTGGCATTACAGATCGAAGCTTGCGGTCTCTCATCTACATGGGTACCTGGCCAGGGAAAAGCAATCTTAGACGAATTTATTACTCCTATTCCTTATCAATGGACAGCAGATGCAAGAGAAGCATTCATAATCACAGAGGGACCTTCAATCTGGAAAACTACTGCTTCTCTCACAGCATAATTGATAACCCTTATGTCTTAGATTTGGTTACTGAAATTACTCGAATACATTTAGGGTGTTCCAGCAATATAAAAGCAGAAATTGTCTATATGTGTATCCATATCCGTATCTGTGGACATATATATATATTTTTCCTCTGGAAATTTCTAGGCTGAGCATTAGATCAGTACATTTAATTGAGAATTTGATTTGTTGTAACTAGCCCATAACGTTAACAAGAAATGTATTTATGTCTGTCTAAATTATATATGGAAGATTAACTGCCCTGCAAGAGTTGCTGGAGTTGAGGAACTATTTTTACCAGGATCCCTGAAAAAGCTTTCACCCTTAAAGCTGCCAGAGACCTCCCACCCCAAAACCTGCTGCGAACAGGCAGGATAAAGCATCAGAGGGAGATAAGAAGAGCTGGCTCTTACAAGGACCTTTTCCTGACAAGATATACAAGCGCTTTGGAGGACAGCCCTATATTTCGGACAAGAGGCTGCCATTGATCTTCCAGAGGCTCAAAGTCACAGACATTTTCTTCTTAACAGCTCTTTGCTAAAAAGATTCCCGTTTGTAATTGCTCTTTGCCATCTCATCCCGTAGGGAATATTGACAGCAAAAAAGTCCTCTACTTATGCAGGAGAGACTGATGATGTTAAAAATACATGGCACTTTCTCAAGTCTTCGCAAGCCTTCGCTGTCAGATGGATCTTGGTTCCCTATCAATAAAACCAAAGTACTTTCTTTCCAAATCAGTCTTTCTCCTCGTTTTCCCTCTTCCCCTACGCAAACAGGCTGCTGCTGGCACCAGTCCTTAGCGAGGAAAAGAGCTACTTATGTAAAGTAAATAAATTACTACCGACATCTTTCTGTAATATATCCTAAAGTTCCTCTCTGTCGGACATCTTCAAACACATACGCAGTCCTGTTCCACTGAAGTTGGAGTCACAATTTATTTGAACACAGACCCAAAACCAGAGTAGTCTTTCATCATCATCTCATGCCTAATTCCTTTTCCATGTGATTTGCATTTCCCATATTTTGTCCCATTAACATTTTATCATGGAGCACAGAGAGAGCATTTGAGCAGCTGAAGCCAGACAAAAAGCATGTGCATTCCAGCCAGAGAAGATGGATTATACTTCAGCATAAGGAACTGCATAACCACAATATGATTGTATTTAAATACCCCTGATGTTATTACAAAAGTACTTTGATTGGCCAACAGAGATCCTCCAGCGCTGAATGGGAGCAGAGAACTGCACATCGTGGGATGCAAGAGTAAGAACCACATGGCAATTAAAGCAACTGCTACTGCAGAGCTGCAAAATAAGGGGGGGGAAGAAAAATCCCCCACCTTTGTGGTTATTCCCCAGTAGCCATACAATAATCGTGTTCTCTTATTAGCAGACAATTCAACCCCAGTAACGAACAATATAACACTTCAAATACTTTCTTCTTGTTTTCCCAGCAGGGAGGCTCCAGGGATTGTAGATTAAAGTAATATTTGAAGATAAAGAAAAAAAAAAAATTATGCAGTGACAAATTGGAGGAGATCCGGAAAAGAGAAGGAAAAGAGACCGAAGACCTAACCTGACAGGAGAACAAACAAAAGGCAGAACTAAGGAGGAAATTTGAAAAGGAAAATAAAGTGTTTAGAAGGCAGAGAGGCTTAATGGATGAGATGCTCTTTCTGGCAACACGAGCTTCAGCCTGATTAGATAACGCACCTTACCCACAGCTTCATTAAAGCCAGAACTGAGCCGTTAGGGGAATAAAGGAAATCAAAATATTTGACAACAGGAAACCAATAAAGCAACAAACGACAAGAAATCCCCCATTTGTTTTCCAGTCCCAGCTGGCTTTCTTTCCAGAGCATCTCCGGAGGAAACTCCCCTTCCCATTCAAGTCAACAAGACTCTCTCAATACACATCAACAAGACCCTTTGGGCCCTCAGCTTCGTGGAGCCAGATGACCTCTGAAATAAAGCTCAGAGCCACTTATATTGTGGCAAAGACTCAAAGCACAGGCTGGGACTTGATATATCTGTAAACTATCATCATCAGGAGAATAAGGAAACTTGATTCTGGGAGTAAACAGGATTAATTTTGCAGTGATGAGTGTCAGCTGGAAGAAAGTGATTAAGTGTTGTTTTTTTTTTTTTAATGAAATATGCAGAAGAGAGGCATGCAACAGAACATTATCACAGGAATGAAAAGAAAAAACAGAAAGTGTCCTCCACACCCTAATGTTAATTTAAGAGTGAAAGGTTTAGGAAAATATTACAGCATGTGCGAAAAAAAGGACTCTGAAAAAAGCTCCATTGCAGATTAAGCATCAATGCACAAGAAGGAATACACCTACGATGCCAGAAACTCCAATATTAACAAACTTTGTAAAAATTTGTAAGCTCTTCTAGTATTAATGAGCTAATCCACTCATGGACGTCCCCAAATTCAAAGCAGTTAGCAGACCAGATTAAATCCAACCAACAGCAACAGATTCATATCAAGTCACCCCCAGAGTTCCTTTCTAAAATGCTCCCATCACTCCTATTCCAGCATCTGCTGACACAGAACTATATCTGTGCCACCAGAAATAATATATATCTATTAAACAAAATGATGATAGACAGAATGGCTTAATCAACACCATACTATAAACCTCATAAGACACATCACCCAAGTTCCACATATTTATCCTTCTCTCTGCAGAATATGGAGAAAATAGAAACTTCAAAGCATATCTTGAACACTAACAAACTTGGGCTACTATGGACCAAAGGAAAATACCCAACGAACAGTTCCCTTTGCTCAGTTTTTCACACCATATTTTGTTGCTACAGGACTGAAACCAAAGAGAACCGTGGTCCCAGGAGGAGGAATGGTACCTGGAGAGGTTTCAAGAGGATCTGAAGAACCAGTGAAGGGATGAGCGCGATGCGTGGGTGAGCCGCCCAGCAGAGCTCTGGGCTAAGCAACAGCTGTATGAATTAAGCTGAGCTTCTCTTCTTTATTCTCCCTCCTTAAAACCAGCTGAGTTGGGAATTCAAACATAGCCCATCTCAGCGGGGAGGTGGTGGTGTTTGCTGATCAGTATCTAAACATAGCAAAAGTAACAATTCTCTATTTTTATTCCAGATCCTCTTACCAACGAGAAACGTGTGTTCGTCCTAATAGTCTCCACCTCTTGCTGTTCTGGTTATTTAACGCACAAGATTGCTCACAAGAGCTGGGCTTCATTTTCCCGTTCATCATTGCAGGGCTCCTCAGAAACGCCGGGCTGCTGGCAGGACTTTGTTTTGTTGTTACAAGAAGACAAAGCACCGCATCATTTATTCTGGAAGAACAAAGTACTGTCACACAGACTTTTTTTGACCACAATAGCTGGCCAGAAAGCTGTCAGAAGGAACCTTTTGTCTCTTAGTTAATCTGCACCAGGAAACAGGGAAGGGAGGGCAGAGCAATGAACCTGCTGCTAATAAATAGATGAGCACCCTCCCCTCTGCAGCTGAGAAATCCTCCCCATCAACATGTGCAGCCCAGGGCAGCGTGCTGGTCCCCAGCCTGCCCTGATTAACACCAACCCAATGCTGCAGGTGCCTCACACTGTGATTAATTAGGCATATGCGGATTGAACTCCTGGTGCACACTTGAGAAGGCATTAGCTGACATCACCTGTGATGCTCCCAGTTGGATCCCTGTCTCCTAATAGAGCCTCTTCTGTTCTTAACAGCCCAGCTATTAGGAATCAGAAGATGCAGTAATTGTTTAGGGTTCAATCAGCAGGAAAATTTCATTAGCTACATAGATGCAGGCTGTGCTCTTTACAGAGGCCAGGAGAAAAAAAAAAAAATCCCCAGGATTATTTAAGGAATACCTAAATGTTCCTCAGACACCTCTCCAAGTAGCCTTTCTGGCCAAGCCGTGTGATTCAGAGGCATTAAGATCATTACCTCCTTCCCAAAAAGGCTTCCCATAAATAGACAGCTCAGGAATTCAGGGTTATAAATTAAAGGTTTTTCCTGAGAGGCTGCAACAGGAGCCTTTGGGCACTTGATTGCTTCTGCACAGGAGCAGGGGAGAGGAAAAGAAGGGTTTTACATGAAGGGTACCTCCTCGAGAACATGACCGGTGGGTAAAGCCGCGAGGCCGCCTGTTTGCAGGTGAGCAGAGATGCAGCCAGAAGACCTCATGTCCTGCAGCACCCGGGACTTTGGGCACAGAGCCTCCGATCAAGCTGCCCCATGCCTCAGTTTCCTTCATTTCTAAAACAAAGCTAAATATAATTTCCTGCATTCAGAAAGTTTGCTGATATCCATGAGAGAAGAGTTCTTAAACTTAAGGGGATGTATCTCTCCTAAAGGTTTTGTCTTGTATTTTTTGTAGCGTATTTGGAGCCGTTTCCTACTCTTGCAAAAGAGTTACTCGTAACTGGGTAAGACAGCCTCTAACAAGTCAAGCTCTTCGCTCTGCCACATCTCTTGTTTTTCTATGCATGAAAAGAACATTTTCTGCGTTTCCTCTGTCTATTCCTGTTCTCTGACCAGAGGGATGGGGCTTCAGTAATTCTGTTGAATTTATTCATTTTATTTTACTCTTCTACTCTGTTTAAGGACTGGTGGGGTCACTTGGAGCTTTTAACCTCTCCTTTCTTGTTCCTGTCTCCCATTGATGGGCACCACTCCCAAACTTGCATTTTCATATTCCTCCCACCACATCACTCAGACTCATGCAGCAGCTCCCTATTAACCTGCTCTTATTTCTGTTACTGGTATAAATGAAAAGTCCACAGTTTTATCTGGTCTGTGCCCAGAAGCTGCAGCTGGATCCATCTCTATATGGAGATGCCTGATGTGGTACAAGATCCGTGGTGGATGCTCCCGCTCCTTCCCCAGCCCCTTGGAAGCTGCGCTGCGAAGCACTGACGGGCAGGGAGCAGCCCAAGCGTGGCAGACACCTCGTTGCCCTTTACCATTCTGACTGCTTGCCACCAGTAAGTTGATTAGCAGAATTTTGCAGCGCTTTTTTAAAAGATCTTAAGGCACTTTATAAGAAGATATGCCATTTTAGACTCTTAAGCTTTTTATTACCTATAAGCCGCTCAAGTAATAAAGTCACACTAGTCCCCCCTTAAAGGAGATTAAATCACGAAAATTTAAGGCTGTAACAAGAGAAGAAAGGAAGCCAATTTGAATTATCAGTTTCTTTTTCTTTTTGGTTCACTATTCAAAGAACAGTTGGAGGCCCCAGCATCTAAAGCCTTGCACAGACTGACTTCAGGCTTGGAATTCAGCACAACTAACAAACTAGCCTATCACTCAAAGACATCCAGTCCTTGGGAGAGGACTGTATTTTAAAATTTAAAAAAAAAATATTAAAGTAATAAAAAGTAAAGTATAGCAAGGCAAATTCTCTGTGTAGAATAGCTCCTTTGACTTCAAAGCCAATTTACAGGAAATGAGAATCTGGATCATTGTTTTCTCCAATGTATGTTTTCATCCTTTACCGGCCCTCCAACAGGTTGTCAAACACCTTCCTCTTTCCCCTCGCATTTACTGTTGTATGTTTTAATAACTGTCTTTTCTAAGCAAATTGGAGGCCCCGAGCTATTCATGACAGCTTGCAAGTTCTGCATGGGAACAGGATGCATTTTTCTGAGAAACATAACGAAGTTCTTAACAAGCAGCACCATGGCAATGTGCTACGAGGAATGCACTCCACGCACCGCCCAAGGCACGCAAGCGGTGCTGCAGCCCGTCTCTAATGGCCAGCTATGAACTTGGAGCCATTATAAGTAGAGACCGTCAGCAGCCTAAGCAGGAAAGTTGGCAGATGAAGATGGTCATTGACTTCTAACTCGGAGTTAAGACCTAGCAGCAAAGCTTGAGATGCTAGTAGCGTTGTCCTCCATTTGTGTGGCAAAGCAATCATAAATATCAGGTGAGAAATGGATTTAACTCCTCTCTGACGGGAAAGAGAAGCCAAGTGGGGCAGGGTCCCTGGTCCCACCACGATCTCATGTATGTGCATGTGTCGTTAGCAACAGCCATCAGCAACCCGGTTCCTCAAGGACAGGTTAAGCCAACAGGACAAATGCCTTCCCACCACACTAATAGTCCATTTTCATACAAGTGTTGCCGGTTCTCAGCCATGCTGTAACTGCCACACCATTCCCCGTGGGCTTTATTGTTCTGCATCTGGGAAGTTCTGGCTAAGGAAGGGGACTGGCGAGAAGAATTCGTGTTTTCAGCAGGTTATCAAGTTACTCGGGCATACAGGTGCCAGCATTATTGCAGCATGCTGGAATTTTTAGCTCTCCTGCTAAGTTCAACCCTGGCTGGTTTTGTGTTACTTTTGAGTTCAAGAGCAGAGCCTTGCCCAGAGAAAGGGTCTGACTTAACCAAAAACTTCCCAACTGATCAGAGGCAACAGGGAGAGTAGAGGACAGCTCAAAGTCGTGATGGTGAAAGCCCTTCCAGTGGAAAGGAGAAACAGCCAGTTAAAACAAACAAACAAGAAAATCCTCCCACTTTTCTTCAACTTTCCTTCATTTTTGTTCATTAAAGAAATACTACTGCTTCAGAGTGAAATACTATAATAATAAAATACAAACACTGTTCTATCATTGACCAAGGCAAATGACACCTAGCAATGAAGATATGTCCTTACATAGTTTGAGGCAGCAAACAGTTACAGGTAGCACAACCTGATTGTGAGACCAACTTGAATAAGCACTTTTCCAGGTCATGCACTTCACAAGGAGCATGTATCACCCTCTCTTCAATATTGGGGAACCAGGTTACACCACTGCCACTCAGCAGGGACCCATCTGCAGGACTGGGGATGGAGAGCTCGAGAGCCTGCCCAGGGGATGCTGTGTAAATGCAGATGAAAGAGGAAGCAAATAACTCCCTCTGCCCCGGGAATAATTAAAGGTGATTACCCTTCCTCCGGTGGCTGAGCCCGAGGGACCTGAGCAGAGAGCAGCCATCCCTGCCGTGCCGTGGGGATGCAGCGGGAGCCCATGGAGGCGGCTCCGAGCCTGGCTGAAAGCTGCCGGCGGTGCTGGCATGTGGGGCTGCGACCCCCCGCACACACTATTCAATTAACTGCCTGCTCCCCCGGGAGCATGGCACAGAAATGAAGTTTCGCCGACAGCGGAGGATCTTTCTGAGTTAAAATGAGGGGTACTTAAGCTCTACATTAGAATGAAAGACGCCTTTATCTGACAACATATAAATCCTTTGACATGGGGGCAGCAGACAACAGTATAACACCGGGGTAGATGGCAGGGGTGAGGACTGCTAGCAAGCAGAGATTTATTTATATTTAGTTTTTGCTGTGGAAAAAAAAACAAAACGGACAAATTTAATTTTCCCCATTTTGTTTCACCTGCTTTAAAAACGAGACAGGAAAGCAGCCGATGGACCTGCCGTGCCCATTCCCTTCACTGCTGGGGCAGCCGTCCTCACGCAAACCGTGGGTCGCTCTCTCCGATGGCATCATTTGTTTATTTTGGGTGCATCGCAGCCCCCATCCAGAGCGTTGTGTGTTGGTGTAAGGCTGATGGACGTAACATCACCGGAGCCAAGGAATAAGCACGGGAGAGCCCCCCGCTCCCGAGCGCCCTGCTCCCCCCCTGCACCTCCCGCAGGCTGCCCCCTCCGAAAGCACCACGGCAGCGAGACCTCCCAAAGGCTCCAGCGGGTTAAAGGGAGCCGCAGCCTTCAGACCTGTGCTGCTAAATAAGAGAGGGTCAGGGACCGAGCCCTAATTCCAAAGTAGCACCTACTGCCTCAAGCCCCTGCTGCCTGGGGCTATCCCCTCCTACGGGAGATTTGTTTTGGGGAGACCCAGCTCAGGATACGCAAAACAGCACCTGGATGTGAAATAGCCACGGAGCCCAGGCCAGATGTACGTGCAAAAATAAACACAGCGAAGAGAGCATGAGCGCACGTGTGGCTGCTGGAGACGATTGATGCTGCAAGGGGAAAGGCACAAGCCGGGAATGCCAACCGGGAACGCAGGCGTGGCTTCAGGACCTGGTGTGGCAGTGACTTCTGCTCAGGCTGTGGCTAAGTCACTTCACCACTTTGCTCCCCAAACGTAAAATGGAGAAAAAAAAAAAAAAAGCCACTGCCTTCTCACACAGGGAAACCATCAGGAAAAATGCGACAATTATTATGAGGCTGAATACAACAGAGTTTGGAAGCATGTAATTATTTTTAAAAGGCGTATTTTTTGAGGCTGAAATGGGATTTCAGAAATATTAGTGTGGAAAAGAAAAGAGCCCCTGTATGCCACTATTTTAGTCTGCTTCCCAGCGTGGGGTGATGCCAACGCACCTCCAAAAGCCCCGTCCTGGCACACAGCTGTTCGCCTCTGCTAGAGCAGGCTCTGCAAGCACTCCGCTTGGTCACACTCATCATCTGCTGGCCTGTGTAAACATGCATACTAATTGCAATTTTTGTTTGCAAAAAGGCTAGCAAAAGATGGAAATATATGCAAAAATAGCACATTGCCACGTAAACCTTCATGCTGGAAGTGTTAACCCCAAGGCTTTTAGAAAGCACAAGCAGAGAAAAAAAATCAAGAGTTTCAGCCCAAGGCAACGCCCTGCGGCTCAGGTGGTCACTCGCAGACCACAAATAATCGTCGGCACAGTCCAAGGAGAGCAGTCTGCAAAAGCAGCTTCTCCACAGGTCTCTGGCAGAACTGCTGGGGAAAAAGCTGGCAGAGCAGATCCTTGCCTTGCCAAGTCTTAGTCACTGCTGTTAGCCCCCCTCAGCCTCATGAACACAAAGGTCACCCAAACACTATTTCATAAAGAAAGAGCAAAGTGCCAAGTCCAAAGCTGTGACATATTTCATTTCATTAGGTGGAATGTATTTACCTTGGGTTTTTTGTTGTGAATCAGGACAGAACTGAATCCAAATAAAAATAGAGAAGATGCATCAAGCCCTGCTTTAAAGTTAATTGACTAATGTGATCACCTCAAAATGTTATGCATCAGCCTAAAAGGGGACCTTTCTATAGAAAGAGTCATTTTAATTAAGTAATTTCGGTATTCTCATTTAATGCCTTTTTTTGGTTTTTTGTTTGGTGGGGTTTTTTTGTTTGTTTGGGTTTTTTGTTTGGGTTTTTTTTTTTTTCACCACTAAGAGATACACTTCTATTTAGAAATAACAGCCAAGTGACAGCCTTTGTCTAACCTTGACTATCCAGTACATTGGTGACTATGCAGCAGCTCTGGAAGGCATGGGGAGATGACAAATTTGGTCTTACCCAACTAAGTCACCTTTTACACAGACACCTTTCCTAGAATCAAGCATGGCTGATTTCAGCAGCTGCAAAAGTGATCCCTGATTCTTTCTGTCTCGATTTTGAGGCTGGTCCTGCCCATATGCATGTCTGATGAGGGATGGAAGATCCCATGGAAACCCCCCCTGATCCCTCCTGGGCCAGGGAGTAAAGCAGCGGACCAAATAATCGTCCCCCAGACAAGATGCACTGATATCAGGACATTTGGAGTATTTTGGGAGGAGAATGAGGAAAGTTAAAGATTAGTGACAGATACCCAATAGAAATGGCCAACAGATAATGTCTCCTCACCCTGAAGCACATTTTACAGCCTTCTTTTCAGGCTTCTCTAATGCAAGAAGAATTTCACTAAGGAACCAGCAGTTTGTTTCAAAGCGCAACTAAGTCATAAACTGGCCCAACTGCCAGACGAATTGTGACACTTTGCATTTTTGCATGTTGAAACACTCTATTTAAAAAGCTCTGTGCTAACCATCAATCAGGAAACAAATTGAATGAGAAGCGAAGCAGTGTGCAAGAAACCTCTCATCGTCCGGGAGCTTCCAGCCCCATGAGGGCACACGGGGAGGAAGCTGACGCTGCTGCGAAGTTAAAAACAGGAGGGCACCCACTGTGGCCAGTCTTCCAGAAAGATTTGCATTATATCCCCGTGGTCTGCGAGCCGAGAGTCAGAGGAAAGGCTCGATCACGCCTCACCTAGCTGAGGACTTTGAGCATAAAGTCTCTCCCCCACTCATGCCCTTCTTAATAAAAGTACCTGTCCAAAAGTAGACATAGCATAGAGAGGATCATTCTTATTAAAGACCTGCTACTACATTTGACAGATGTATTACGCCAAAGCAACAGTGAAAGACACTGAAGCCTTTTAGAAGTAAATAATAACACCATTCCCTATGACCACCCCCAAAATACCAGGGAAAACACAAAGGACCAAAGAACACTTAATTCCTTGAAAGCACTCCACCATACAGCTGCTACAGAGCAAGTGGTCTTCATTTCAAAACAGAAGTTTCTAGGAAAGATGGACATTTAAAGATATTTTAGAATTATTTTCATAGGAAACAAGACATCCAAACCTGGAAGTGATGCTGATTTGGGGTCAGATGATGTAATTTTATGTCATTTACATTTACTTTTTCCAAGTAGCTCTATTTGATGTTTTTTCTGAGTGCGAGCAGTCAGCTTACAGGTCAGGGGACACTAGCAGCATGGTATCACTAGCTGGTGTTGACAGGGACAGAGGTAGCAGTTAAGGACTTTAATTGGCTATGCATAAAAACAAGCATTGACAAGAAAGAGAAAATACATCGCTTCTATATTTTTTCAACATTATCTTCCTTTCCTGCCCTAATGCCTGTTCCACTTAGTCTGCATGTGGTGCGTCCCCCAGCAGCTGTGTGGACATGCTGGTGGGATGCTAATGCTACCCCTTGCCCAGAACAGATAAGGTCTCTTCGCAGCCTGTATTGACTAAAGCTGCATAAGAGACATTGGAGATAAGCGGTTCTGAATCGAGTGGGCAGGGAACTATTCAGAGAGTGGAGCAAAAATACGCCTGAATTCCCAGAGGGCTCTGAATGGTCACAAATCAAAGCAGAGTTGAATTACATTTTCACCCACAGACTTTGAGGGGAAAAAAAAAAAAAAAAAAACAAAAAAAACCAACCACATTTATAGCAAAGCCATTTGGGCAGAAAAAGTTCTCAGCTGCTCTTCTAGCACTTGAGAGCACTTAAGAGACTGCCCAAATTCACCAGAGACCCCCCAGAAATCACAGAAGCCCCACGGCACGGGAATGAAAACAACGGCCTCAAACTCAAGGCAGAAAGCTCTTCCACTGCTCGAGCCAACGCCCGCCAGAAGGAAAGGGATTTAAAGCAAACGGGAGAGAACCACCACAATTTTGGGATTGCGAGGAGCTAAGCCACAGCTATGGGGCTACAGAAGGAAAAGAGCAAAGGAAGGAGGTGGTTTCTGGCAAAGCACCAGCCTCTCCCTCCACGCCAGCAGTCTCCACTCACCACGGCAGCGAGACACGGGCAGACTGTGGAATTCTTCCTGGCTGCCCCGCTCCAGCCTAAGCCGCCCAGTTTAAGTAGGTTTTAAGGCCAGAAAGGTGGTGTTTTCATGGCAACATAACTACTAGGCAATAACAATCTTGCTGTTAAATCCTAGTGAAGTGAAGGCAGCTGGAGAGGGTTTCCTCTCCTGCTTTGTCAGTAAAACACCAGTATCTTATTTCCAATAACATAGGGGCTTTAAGACCGATTTGCCATTCTGCAGAGAAAAGACCTTGTTTTTTCCAGAGCTGAAGACAAACCTGCAGAGCAACTGCTCTTTGAGAGGTAGCACAAAGACGTAAGAATAAGGTGGTTTTCAGAAGAAGAGTTAAAGTGACACTTACTCATTTGGCAACCCCAACAATCAGATTCCTTCCTACCTGTGAGTTTCCTTCTCCCAACCCCATGCTCATTCCTTCCAGCCACATCCTTTCCTCTTGCCATCATTGAAGTCAATGTTATTAACATGAAGGCTAATGCAGAGCACATTTTAAGCCCAAACTCCTGAAAACACAGTCCCTGTCTTAGTTCCAGTGTTGGTGATGATGATGAAAGTGAGTTTACCCTGCAGGGCAAATAGTCCATAGTAGGGCATGGGAATTTCAAGGCTCCCAATGAACCCTATGAATAATACATTCAGTAAGAGTATTAATTCGTACGTTTAGATACGAGGAAATTGCACTCTGTTCATATAACACACATGGCCATAAAGAAAAGTGGCAATACTTACAGGTAATAAAACTCGCTCACTATGTGAAAACAGCTGCACAAACCACTATTTGAACTATTTCTCTTAAAGTATTTTTCCTTCTATGGAAATAATTTTGCCTCTGCTGGTGATGGCTCTCTTCTAGACTATTGCATTGCAAGGCTTTGTGAGCTGAAAGAGGCACCAGCCCTTCTCCCTCACCCATTGCACCAGCTAGAGCCAGCCCTACACGGGCATTTAACAGACCAGGGTAGAAAAGTGCTGGTTTTCACCCCGCACAACAGAGATGGCTTCAGTGGGCACAAGGCCCAGGGAAGATGGGGAGATGTCAGAAGTGTCAGCAGTTTTGGGGAGAACTCAGCAGCCTGTGACCTGGAGTGGAAGATAAGCAGAGGCAACATGGAGCAACCTTAGATGCCCAGATGAGAGGATCCCAGAAACTCATAGTATTAAACTCAACTCAGCCAAGGAGTCCATTCTCCCATAGAAGCATGGTAGCATATTCTGCAAGTTCGTACCATGTCTAGTCTCCAGCATGCTTGCGAACACACAGCACTTTTTAGGAAGACTAACCTTGACATTCAGCAAACCATTTCAGTGATTGCATTGCCCTCCCAAGCTCCCCGCACAGATTCATCTCCCCCTCTTCCCCAGTTAAAGATTTTTCTCATCACCCCATTTCTCCTGAGTTAACAATGACACTCAGTGGCCAGGAGGATTTCCTGCAGTCTATATTCATGCTACAGCATCCAACAGTTAATATCCGTTATATATTACACACAGCAAATGTCTTCCGTGAGTTTCAACATTCGAAGACCGGGCTCAAATTATATGGAAAGATCACGGAAGGAAAGGCTTAAGAAAAAGGTGAAAGAAAACCATAATCTTTTTTCCAATTTGTGCAGTGACCTGGGAAATATTTTCCATCAATTCACATCCAGGCTATAAAAAAAGCAGACCAGAGGAGGCAAAGGCAGCTCTTGATCAAATTATTAAGCAGGCACATTCAGAGAACATGTAGTCAAAGCAAATCACACCGCTAATACACAAATCCAGACCACAAGCTGAAGAGTTAGGCATTTATAATGTAAAACTTTTGTTCTGTTATCCTCTCCCACTTCCAAGGATGGATGCAAAACAACTGCATAAAGTACAGCTTGAAAGTCTGCCTCTGTTGCTCTCTTGACACAACAGAATGTTTATCTGCGCTTCAGTTCTGATAAGTCGGAGCGTGATGGATAACCGAAAGAGGATCAAAAGAAAACGCTGTTGTGCGTGGACAAATAAGCGATGAATAATTTGAGTCCATTCCCAAACAGCATTTACTCAGAAGGTCTGAAGGATTCCTACACATCCAGCAACACAAATCGCACTGGTACGATGTCTTTCAGTTTTGACCTAGACACAATACTACTCTTTCAATGAACTAAACATTTGATTTACAGCATTCCTGTGCTGAAAGAAAAACCAGTAATTAGATATCATGCTTCAGCCGTTGTAAGATTAGGTATTTCCTAGAATCTGTTTCTCATAGTAATTCTCCTCTTCCCTAAAATGCTGTGTTTATGATTTTTCAGGAAACCATTTGACACTTTTTTTTCCCCAATATATCAATTCTGGACTGTATCTTAGGCAGATGCACAAGAAGCAGGGATTATTATTTCAAATTATTTTACAATGTAAAGCACACATAATTTTAAGTGCACACATATGCTGACAGAATCTTAAACCATGTATTTTACTCCTTCTAACAATAACAATTCTGCTCATTTAAGATTGCTCACTTCTCTTTAGACTAGAATATTCAGACACCACAAAGGAAAAGGGTTTCCATCCTGTTTATTTGCAAAGGGAGTTCATTTAAGTGTTACACAGGGGTTTGTTTTTTCTCTTATCATTGTGGCATAACTGTGTTTTCCATCATTCCAGTGAGAGCATCAATAAGATATACCTTATTATTAAACGTTATTACAGCTGCCAAGTCAAGCGCTCAAAAGACAGGAAATGCAAGAATTCAGGTTTGGCTCCCAGCATGTATACATTATGATAATAACTTTATAATAAGATCTGCCTTTGAGTGCTCTGAATTTTTTATGCTCAGAACTGCACCCACTGAGCACGATTTAAGCACCCTGAACGCGCCCCTGGCGATGCCCGCGTCTCTCCACTGCCTACAGGCAGGTTCAGGGACTAACCTGACTGCACGGGGTATTTGTGAATGTCCACCGCGGACTTCTGCTGAAGGCACGTCAGCAAATACGACAGCAGAATAGCGAACGGAGCACTCAAAGTAAGGAGGGTATTACTGAAAACCATTTGGGAAAGCCATCATTTAAGCAACTTCCCCAGCAACACCTCAGAAGTCAATATAGTTTGGAGGGGACCAGCACAGGGGCTCCCTGCAATGAAGCACCCTCGAGTCACCATGCAGGGACATCCCAAGTGCCATCTCGCCCATGATAAGAGCTACGAAACACTCAAATACACTTAAGGACAGAATTTTAGAGGCATTAATGGCCGAGGTTGAAGAAGTCTCATCTAGGTTGCACACACTCAGAATAAACTAACACAGTTTAGCACTGGTAAGTAGACTGCATGCCCTTGCAGCCATTGGGCCTTTCTTAGAGCTAAAGGCATTTTGTAATTAGCTCTATTTCTTTAAGATGAATAGCAACCTAGTCCTCACCCTTTCTCCCCATTTACCATTCTAATGACGGAAAGGTAAATTAAAATGCTCCAGTGTAAAGAAGCATGAGAGAAATAGGGATTCTACCTCCCATAAAATATTAATCAGATTCACTGGCAAAAAAAAAAAAACCAACATTTCTGATTATTAAACAGACATTTAAATTATAACTCAGAATGACTCCAGCTGCCAAAATAAGAGAAGTCAATTTTGCAAAGCTCCAACACATTAACATAAACCCCTGCCAGCTTAATCAACTAGGAAAGCCGGCGAAGTGACCCAAAGCGTGACTTCTGCCCATAGTACTCAGCTTCCCTAGTAAGACTCGTGCAGGATTCACGCCAGTCAGGAATTAAGCTTAGGAAGCAACTCGGCTTTTAACAAAGACTCACCGATGGAAATGCACTGCACGTAAGCCTACTGCCTCAGTTACATAGGACATATTAGCCAAGCAGGTCACTTTATTTACATGGCGAGTGCTGAGCATTTAATTGCATAGCAAGACCACACTATCCAGGTAATTATAGGCTACCTGCCAACTAATTATTTCTTCTTGTTCCCCCATCCTCAAGCTTGCAGCTGCTACATAACAGCGATCACACTCTGACTTTATGCAAACAACCTACAATAAATACTCAGTTAACCAAGAAGTCTATTTAGCAAGTAATAGCCGCTATTAATATTAATGGCAACTACATGTGCATATTGCCTGGAAAATTAGTGCGCGTGGTATTTACTTACTAAGACCTGGGAGGCTGCTGGAAAGCAAATGAAGGTCAGTCAGAGGTTAAACTTGTAACTCAGGCCTTGCTTAGCTTAGATAAGCCAGCAAATGGCTGGCTTAAGCTTGGAAGGCTCTTGTGCAGGTATCCCATGAGGTTTCTTTTAAAAAAAAGAAAGAAAGAAAAAAAAAAAAAAAAAGAGTAAGATACCCACAAGAGCAAGGAGTTCCCGCAGAGCTGAAGCACTACCCACGCGGCAGCCCGCACCCAAAGGCTGCCAGGGCAGGTAACTCCACCGTGGCTTGCAATAATAGCGCCCGGCTGGTTGATAGACCCATAGTGCCAGGTCTTGGGGAACCTACACCTTGACCAGGTGAAAACAACCAAAAAAGAGTTGCTTTCTGAAGAAGAGAAGCAGGAATGGTTCCCAAATCTCCTGATCTCTTCCCCCACCAGCCCTGATGCACAACGGAGCTTTTAACCAAAGCCCAGGCACCCCATGGAGACGTGCGACCAGGAGATGGGTGGAAACTCTCTCCTTTTCCACCCCATCTTTCAGAGGCCCAATTTATGTCCTGAAAATATATCAATTTAACCCCCTCCCTTCTGAATTCTGTTTGAAAATTGCAGCTTGGGATCTTCCATCGCATCCGAGTGAAAATAAAGGACAAGCAGAAAGTAGAGAGATCATCAAAATAGGAACTACAAGGGCTGAAGAGGTAAGAAAGGCATGCTGTGTAAGAGCATAATAGAAAGAATTTATTCCTAGCGTTTTACCTGTGGAAATCAAAGCACTTCACAGTGGTGGTAAACATTATAATCTGTTTACAGCGGAGACTGAGGCACAGCAAAGCATTTATCCAAAATCCAGCAAACCAGTAACAGCATCACAAACTGCACCAACCTCCCAGCAGCCTCTTTAGTGCTCCACGCCCAACCCTGCGTCGTCCGAGGATATCAAATAACTGACAGGTGACAAGGAAAACTGAAACACTGGGAATGAAGAGGAATAAAAGAGAGATTTGTATTGTTCGGTTACCCTGCGCGACATTCAATTCTGCTAGCTTTAAATAACTGCAGTACATACATCTTCATCTGACCTATTCAGAATGAGATGAATCAAATCCAAGAAGTGCCTTTTCTTCTGCCCTCATTTTCAATGCAAGTTACCTGAACAGTCACATTGACGCAGACATTGACACTGCAAGCGTTTAAACTTTACTGGGTGAGCGTTTTGTGCCAGTCCTCTGTGTATTTCCCTGAGCAATAATAATACCAAGACAGCGAATACACCTCCCAAAGTCATCCCTATTGAGACAGAGAACTGCGCAAGTATTTATCCAAGCTCTAACTCCTAAATGTTCATATTAGATCCAACAGGTATCCTTTTCATAGGAATAATTTCAACAGCAAAAAAAGGGATCGCTATAGATGTTGGGGGGGGGGGGGAAATCTTATTTCTCTGGTTCCTATCAGCCAAAGTTACTTTTGGAAATAAAACACTGAAAATAGACACTTTTCAGCCAAACCCTACAAAAATTCATGTTTGGCCAAGAACAGGTTGCTCCCAGTTGCCTGAGAAGAAGCTAGAAGGGTTTGGGGATATGGATTATTTTTAAAAATAAAAAATCCAGCATTCCATCAGAAAGTGTCACCAGCCCTAATTCAGGTCAGTAAGTGCCACATGCTGCCTCCCCACAGTGACGTACTGGGATGAAAAGTGGGACTGGAGGTGGCCCTCACAGCGGGTCACACCACATCTAGGCAGGACATGCAGTTGTCTGAGGTCCAGAGTATGTCCATGGGTGCAAAGAAACTTCACCAACTTCTTCCCCATAGGCAACCATCTGTTCTTCAGGCTTTCTTTTCCAGTGCAAATATGCAGCAACACGGACATTTAAAAAAATAATATATATACACACACAAGACTCTCTAAGTATTAAAAGCTCTTTGATTTGCAGCGTAAACACAATGCTGTGCAGAGGGCTGTGAGCTTACGCCAACCCAAAACACGAGTCCCCCAAAGCACCCTAAGGCTGATCGGTGATGTCCTGCCAGCCAGTGTCACCAGTGTCACTGAGGAGTCAGAAACACGAGACTCGGACAAACAAGTGACTCATC
The DNA here is from genome assembly GCF_964195595.1 of Calonectris borealis. Classification (NCBI taxonomy): domain Eukaryota; kingdom Metazoa; phylum Chordata; class Aves; order Procellariiformes; family Procellariidae; genus Calonectris; species Calonectris borealis. Next base: position 12,627,705 of record NC_134331.1, on the reverse strand, counting down.
TCTTGGGCATCACTGAGCTTCAGTTGCTCCAACATCATCACCAGTGAGCGTGCCAGAATATGTGAACTGGCTTGATACGAAGATGATTTCAAGACATTTCTGAACTGTCCAAGGCTGCTTTCACGCCTAGAAGCGCAGAGGAAGCTCCGTAAAGTATCACTTTACTTTTTCCTTGGGATCACATTGATTAAACTGTTTTAAGCTCATTCAAGGCAAAAAGCTGTTCACACAAACGGTTCCAGCTGTAGCAACTGCCCGGATGATTATTTCACTCGGGCAGCGAGGCCGATGGGACGCTGAAGATGCGGTCCAGGCTGACCCAAATTCGGCAGCACGGCCAGCTGCCACAAACCTTTCCCAGCTCCGCTTCCTCCAGAGACACTGGCAGCATCCCCGCGATTTGGTCAGGTCCAAACCTACGCTGATCATTCCTGGACACCCTTACTGTGTCGTACAAACTTTGTGCCAGATTTTTTTTTACAATTTGTAGAAAAAGCCTTAGTGGGATTGCAGCAATTTGAGGCTATAAATACGATTTGAGTAAAGGCTCAGTAGGGGAGCAAACATCAACACAGCTTTATGGCCAATACAACGGCGAGTTTTGCTACGCAGCAACCGTTAAGCCCAGAAAGAGTTAAACACGGCTAAGCTTCCTCACTGCCCCCAAACCCGTAAAGTAAATAAATACCAGACATTTCTAGGCTGAGGCATGATCCTGTTATCAGCCTGGAGGAAATTTATATCCATAAGTTAAGCCATAAGAAGACATGCTTATGTAACAGAACAGTTTATATGGCACCAAAGGGCTCCAGACGTTGCTTTAATGCCTCATAAACTCCCAGGCTATGGGGCACTTCATATTTACACTCCCCCGCTTCACTACCTTCAAGGTTTCCTGAGATTTTAGCATAGCACAGCACTGTTGCATTTTTTTTTTTTTTTAAAAAAAAAAAAGTAATTTCATGCCATGTTGGCATGTGACTTCATTGCTTTGTCAAAATTAAAAAGAAATAAAGTGTCACCTTCCTGTTCACTGCCTTTGTCATATATATGAAGTTTATTTTGTTAAATAATACCAAGAGCTGAAAACAAGAGCAATCCCGCACCTGCTGCAGGGCCAACCACGCAGCCACGCGATGTCCCCTCACCGCGTGATGTTCTGTCATTTCATTTATCCAGACAAGCAGAAAGCACAAGGCGTAGCTGGTGCAGCACCTTGGGCTGGTGAAACCCACAGCACCTCGGGCTGGTGAAACCCGCAGCACCTCTCGGGCAAACGGCTCCTGGCTGCTGGGACACCAGCACTCGCTCCCAGAGCATCTGACCAGAACATCCCACAAAGTCTTTTTGTTGTAAATGATGGAATTTGGAAACAGCGTGCTTTCAAATGAATTCACGGCTTATGAAAGGTACCCAAGTAAAACTGACTTATATGATTAGGGCAGTTGTAGCTGCATAACTGGTCAAGAACCTCAGTTTTAACATTGACGGGGTCAACCTTTAGGGTATTTGGTCTCTGCAAGTCTTCAGTCTTCGACTTCTCTCCACCCAGTTTTCTCTCTACATCCCACAGCTCTCATGCTATATAGAAATACATTACCAAAATAACGCAGATCTGCAGCCCTTGTCTTGACCATCAGCCGGCGAGGGATGACAAGGGCTGCCCGCTCCGCCCCATGCATCTCCCCGGCACTCGACTGTCCAAGGGCCAGGCTCAGCGGCGCCTGCGAGGCAGCAGCCAGCCCAGAGCAGCTCTGTGTTTGCAAACCTACATCAGTCATTTGGGGAAGGATCTCCAAGGGCTAAATGTCGTGATGAAAAATTATTTGGTATTCATCCAAAACCAAAACAAATCAGTCTCACTCAAGCCAGGACATCTCACCCTTGAATTCCCTCCAGGCAAGATCAGCAGCAGATGACAGTGTCATGCTTTATAAATGTCAGATAACAGGGCCAAAACTGCTTCTGCCTTCACCAATTATAAGAGACAAGGGGCTGTTGTGCTCATCTGCTTTGCCTCCCACGTTACCCAAGCCAGGGAGCTCACCAGGAGTCACTCTGGGTTGAAATTGCCAGGAATCATCCCTTTGCTACTCTGAAAAGCAATTTTTCCAAGCTGCTTTCCTTTGGAAAAGGTTGTTTTATCCATACCGATCAAGCATTCTTTCTTTGCATCCCTCTGGAGAGTTTCAAAAAGTAGCATTTAAAACCGATTTTCAAAAAGCTGATGGGAGAGAGGAGAAAGAGTCAGGATTTTTTTTAATCATGCACTGGCTAGAGAGCCCAAAGATGAGCTACTGGAGCACCTGCGGCTTTAGGATATGCCTCCGCAGTTGGAGGTGAGAGGGTTTTAACTGGAGTTGTGCATCTGAAGAAGGAAACCTGCAGCCTGTCTGGGTAAGCAGGAACGGACCAGGAAGGAGCCAGCCTTAACCCATCATGTGAAGGGACACTGTTTTCAGCCACTGGAGAAGAACCCAGGGGGGGGGAAAAAAGAACAAAAAACCAAAACCCAGGATTTCTCTGCCAGCCTCAGGGATTTATCATACCAGCACTGCAGAAGCCATTTGATTTTTTTTTTTCTTCCTTCCCTGATGTCTTCCCAATAAGATGGTTTATAGGTGTACTTCTATTAGGCCTTTAAATAATTTCAGGAGCTACACAGGGTTTAGCTACTACAGTTTTATGTACAAGTGAAAACAAAAGGTACTGTGTATGATATTGCCCTACACAAGTATAAGCACAGTTACCTCGTATAGACTATTACGCTCAGCTATATGTACACACACACACACAATACCTCTAATATGCTAAAAGGCCCACAAAAAAGTTAATGTAGAGTTTTATGCTAAGACAAGCAACAGAGGTTCAGAGTTGCATGTGCAGAATTTTAATACCAGTGCTATTTATTTGTTATGTTAAAAGAGTGGTGTGTGTTTTTAAATGAAAACCACAGGGAAATTGTGAAGTGGCTTTTTTTTTTTAGGGTCAGAAACCAACCATAATGACATCCTTTATGTTTATAAATGCACATGACTCATTCAGGCATCTTTGTTGAAGTGGTGGATTTCTTTCCAGTAATTTAATAGCTGAATGAGTTTATCATGAAAAAACAAACCACCATCATTGATATTCACACTGAGAAGCTGGTGAGTTTTTACAAAATCTACTTGCATTTGCCATTTCTCCAGGCTCCAAACGGCGAGTATGCATTCTACAGTACCGTTTGTTCCTGGAAAATGCAGCCCCAGCTCGACTTCATGTATCAGTTTGTCTAGAACAAACATTTTGTACTTACAAACAATGTCCTAATTGACTAAATGAAAAAAGCAGAACATTTGCTCCACATAACAAAAAAGTATGCATTTTCTGTCTCCTGCCACATTTCCAAGCATATACAGTAGGGTAAGAATAAATACCTGAACTCATCAACAAATCCTTTGCGCCAAAACTCTGCAAAGTAGTTACAGTTTTTATGCCTGGATCTCTACCCAGGTACTGATGAAACCTGACATCTTTTTCTGGCGTGAAGAAAAGAGTGCGTGTCTAGACAGACACATGCTGTGAATCAGACCACTGTCACTTGACTCATGGGACTCTCCGAGCTGAGCTATGATCTATCGCACATCTTTGACTCCTTAACCCTTTAATATCTTTATCACGCAAACCACAGCATGAAGCATATTACTGTATTAATACTCCAGATATCTTTAACGCTCCAGGCAAGTCTCTTAAAATTTTCTTTAATTCAAAGCTTTCAGAGGCTGTGAATGAGTTTCCAATGATGAGGGCAAAATGATTGCTTCTCTCACCATACCCAGAAATTGTATGTAGCTTTTATTTATTCACATCTCCCAGCAGAAGTCACAGATGTTTAAATTAATTTTTCTTAGGGATTAACAGAAGATACAAAGCATCGTTATTAAGCAGTAAAACTAATTAAATTTTAACAGCCTGGAAAATCATTTCAGATTTCCAGTACAAAAAAAATGCTAATTCCCAGAGATGCCATTCTCAGTCCTGACCTGGCTCCTTTACACTGAAACAACAGAGGGTAGAAGTATTTACAGATAGAAGTATTTCACTTTAAAAGTGAAAATCAGTGCTGAAGAGAAGCAATCAGGCACTGATGAACTGAAGACCCCCATTCAAAACAGGGTACAACAGCAGCAGATACCTCCTTCTGCAGATATCACAGATTAGAGCCCCGAAGATAGAAATAATCCACCTAACTTAGAGCCACCTCAATTTCCGTTTAAACCTATTCAAGGCAAAAAGGAGTCTTTCCACAGCCTGAGTTACGTAACTGCTTTGTTTTCAAACAAGAACTCCACTGAAGTTGGACTTCCTTGCACGTACATGTTTTCTGACCCTTGCCTGGCATTTCAGCAGACCCTGTGACGCTCAGTTGGACCGGGACTGGTCAAGAAGAGCTCTCCAGCAAAGCCATGCAAGTTTCTCCATCACCACCTGCCATTTGCCTCTCCCTGACCCATGCTGGGCGCCAGCCGAGACACAGAAAGTCCCAGGGCAGCACTGCCAAGAGGAGGCAAACCAGCACCGCTGACGGAAGCGTCCTTGTGGCCATCTCTGCCTTCCAACGGAGCAACTGGAGATGGCTTAAGAGAACCAGACCAGGGACAGGGTCTTGTACGGAGCCCTTGCTTCCTCCTTACACATCGCACCTTGTTTTTCTGTCTGCAACACCCCCCAATGCCCAGATTAATTATCCGAGACTGACACAGAACCCTCTCTTTCCCGACACTCTCACGCCACTTTTTTATACCCATACATGCATATAATGCACGCTCAACCACTTTCCCACCCTGTCTGATATGTCAAACTTCCATATAATTTATTAACCGGTTCAGAGTACAGCCTCCAAGAGCCTATTCTTGTGTTTATGTTGAAGCACCAAAGCTGCCAAATCCTTGGACTGCAGTGTCCAAACTAGGAGTTATTTTGGCAGTGTATAGAACTACACGTCATGTATCCAGCACAATAGCAAAAGCTCTATCAGCTTTTTCTGATCTTTTTGGAATGGAACAGGAGGTATTTTTGTTAAGTGCAAAGTATTAAATATTGCAACAGCCGCTAAACTCATTAAGCCAGCCCAGACAATGATCACATCATTATCATAATTCCATTTAAAGCACTTGCCTCTTTTAAGAGGACCAACATGATACAATCATTAGAACATTTTTCTGGCAGTTAGCATCCTTATTTGTTGTGAGGGTGAGAAGTTAATTTTTCTTTAAGGTCTCAACTAGAAAAATCAATGACTTATTGAGGTCACCACAACATTTCAACATCCCAGTTTTTCCACTGAAGACACAGAAACTTCACTGGACTTCAAAAGCTGAGCAAATTGAACTCCTTGCTTGTGAACCAGCACCAGTATGAACTTTATTAATCACCTCTGTCCTATTTAGAATAAAATTCACGTTTCTTATGACTTGAGGGTGTTTTGCAAATGCAGTAAGAGAATACTAGTATGGTTTCTATAGAATGCAAATGCAGCCTCTGAGAAGAGATAATCCCTCGCTGCATCTCACAAACCTGCATGCCTGCAGGAAGGCAGAACATTCCCTAAAGAGCAGCATGCAAAGGAAACGGATTGTGAAAATCCCGTTATACGGCGCTGAGTAGAAGTGCCAGGAAGCCACCCGCCGCTGCTGCTGCCCTCGCATCCCACCCAGCACCTGGAGGGAAGAAGTTGCTGTGTAGATGACAAGAGAGGCAAATCTTTTCTGACAGCCTGACAGCAGGCTAAAGCCACCCAAATCTGGAAATGTCTGTCAGAGAACAGGCTGGTGGTCAGATGATACCCAGTATCAGCTGAACCCTGCATTCATGTCGGAGCTAAAAAGATGCTAAATAGCACTTCTTCCATGTGTGCTTCACGTTTTAAAGCTGGTGAAGGATATAGATAGGATACCTTCATGTCGATGGGATAAGTGATTTTCCACAAACCACTACCATGCCCAACTATTCACTGTTTCCTGTAATTCATGAACTAGAGAACATCAAGTGAAACTACAAGGCAGCAGGTTTTAAACAAAGATGTGGAAATACTTTCTATCCACAATTGTGTAATTAAACTGGGGAATGGTCTGCCCCGGCATGATGTGGCCAAAAGCCAGTAAAGAGCCAACGCTGCCCGAGCCCACATCTCCCTCTTTCTGATGATCACCCTACGCAGCCATTTTTTCCTCTCTTACTCTTGACGATGCATACAAGAAGATCATTATCAGCTTGATGCGATTTCCTCAAGATCCTACAGCAGTAAATCCAGGAACAGCATGAACTTTATTAATATGAGATCTCCCAACTTTCATTCTTCATGATTTGTTTCACATTAGTGATTTTTCTTTCCTCTCACACAAGAGCCAGGGCAAGAATTGAAGACCACAGCTAGAGATAACATGGCTCAAATCAGCTCACATAATCACAGACAGAGAAAAAGCTGTCAAGCTCTCCTGTGCATAGCTATAACACACATCCTATAAGCAGCAGGAATGCATGCGGGCAAACCTGTTCAAATATCATCAGGAGCTAGAGCAAGTCTTTAATCACATGTACATGCTTACAATTCTCTGATTTCAAACTACTGGAGCTTGGATTCAGGCTGGCAGAGAAGATTCAAGCAATAGCACAGGAAGAAATGCAATTAGTGAGCTGGACAGGCACTGGGACCAGCACAAGTGAAGGGCTAAGGAAGCAATGCAGTCCTAAAATCAGGAGAAAAAAGACTAAGCAAAAAAAAAAAAAAAGTATTGTTTGGAGAATAAATATCTATACTGTTAGATGAAACAAGCATTTCCAATATTGCTAAAAGTTATAAATCCTCATTTGCAATGAGCCTGAGTCATCTCTGAGAGCATTTATACAGAATTATGCTGCAGCTGCCGTGTCAGGGTCCTCCTTACCACACAGCAGAGAATCCAAAAAGGAGCGAGTCCCTGCCTTGTGCCAGATAGTGTTTTGTGCCTTCTGCAGCAACAAACTCCTGCTGAAGTTTTTCTGCAGCTGGGGGATTCATAACACCTCCATCCTTTGTAGATTCCTGCAAGCCTAGGGACTTCCTGGCCTCACACCTTCTTCCCCTCCACGGGTCCTCTAATTGGGTTTTCCAACTGCTGTCTATTTTTACAAACCTTTCCCAAATTTTTGTTCGCTTTAGCTGAAATTGGCCAAGGCACTCAAAATTTACAGGGGGAACTGTCAGAAAGGCTGATGTACGCAGACCATGGGATCATAAGAGGTTCATTTTCTTATGAAAAAAGGCTAAAATGTGCCATTTTTCTGGCAGTTGTGAGGATGTGTCTTTTCAAGGAGGAGATGCACAATTAATGATCAGAACATTTCAATATTCTACATTCTGGTTCTACATTCTGGTACTTTTCCTTCTTGGGCTGCAAGTCTGGATAGCTTCAGACAGAGAAAGCGAAAAGGAGTAATCTGTCCTGGGTGTGCTGCCTCCTGCCTGTGCCAGCAGCCTGGGAGCATCTGCTGCCAGAAGAATTTTTTTATTAATTTTTTTTTTTTAGGAAACAGAATCCCTAAACTTCTTCCAGAATACACAAATCTCTATTTTACACCACTTCTCACTGAGAAGTCTTCCCCCACCCCTCCATTCCAGCTGTAAGTTTAAGGTTGTAGTTATAGTGGGACTGTCAGCAATAGTGAAACACAGGCTGTGCTGAACCATCTTCAATCTTAAAAGAACCAAAAAAAATGACTGATACCTCTCCATACCCTCCAGTAAGATATTTTGGTACTAAAACATCATAAGAACAAAAATTATACTAAAAGCAACTCAGGCGCCAAGGAAACGTGGGAGTTTGTTGCCTCATTTATTATGAATAGCTGAACATTTATATAGCATCCATGACACCCATCTGTGTCTGCAGCAACAGAGGGAGTTAAAGGGAATCAGCAATTTCTGCAAAAACTCGGTCTTATTAGACGAGGAACGTGCAAAGGGATTGCCGGGCACCCCACAGGCTTGGGCAGGTGTTATCCCCACACCCCAGTGCTCCGGCTTGGTTTTGTCCTACCCTAAACCAGGCTGAGTTAGTCTTTACCCAGAGCCTGTACTGAAGTTTCCCAGGGGAAACGCATTGGCACCACAATGGCACACTGAGATTCCAGGCTGTCTGCACAGAAAAAGGGATGAAGTACTTTTCCTGCAGTTCCAGAGTGAATTTTGATGCAGGAGTGAAGCGCTGAGCTAGGTGACTCCTGCAGGCTTCTGTGCAAGGTCCCTCCAGAACACAGTAATTTTTAAAAGATGTTTTGTTCCCCAAACAGCAGTCCAAAACTAGTGGAAGAGAGAAAAGCAGAAGAATTTAAAATAAAAGAAAATAAAAAGAACCTAAGGCACAGATCCTACTCTCCACAGGAACGAAGGGAGGAGGGAACGGAGAGCTCTGCACACTGCGGTAGATGAAGGCAATCGCAATGTCTCCAGGTATGAAAAGCAAAGCTGGCCCAGCGCAAATTCCACAGGCTCTTCGCACAAATCTCAAAGCATTCAGCAAAGCAGTTCCAGCAAAATATGTGCTTATTGGCTTTGGTATTTATAGTTCCTGCCTCTGGCCAGACAAAGAATCTTGCCTGAACGGTATCCTACCGGAGCTCCTCAAACTGCAACACGGGCACCCGCTAATACTGAAGTGACAATCTAATGATGTAGTTAATGAAAACAGCCAGCTTTCGCCATTTCACAATTCTCACTAAGTTTTTGATAACTACTCTGAAATGCCCATTAAAATGAGGAATATTTAAATGTCAGTGCTGCACATTTTCTGATGACAGCCCTTTAAATTTGGACTGGCCAAATACAGACTTTCAGGCTTAGTCAACTTCTATTCGTTCTCCTGAACTGACAAAAGAAAGAAAAAAAAAAAAAAGACAAAATAGATCTACAATTTCTTGCTATATTTTAACTTTCCTAAAGAGAGATTTACTTTGAAATTTCGTGCTGGCACATCAGATCAAAATAACGTTGTCTAAACTAATTACTCTGAAAAATTCCCACAGAAAACTCTGACAGAAGTCTGTGTTCCTGCAAAATACTTGGATTTTTCTGAGCAAGCATTTCCTGAAAGAAAACAGTTTCTTCAGATAATTTTCAAGTCAGATTTTCAAGATCTTTCAAATTTGCCAGCTATAAACAAGCAAAATTTCTAGACATGTTTGGTTTTTTTTTTTCATTTGGGCATTGATGCCCACAGACAAGCAGTGGCATATACCGAACTTCCTTCCCTTATTGATCCTGTCACTATATTAAAAGCTGCTGTACAGTGAGAAGAATAATCCAGGCAAGCCTGAAGCGTGAATTAAAAGTAAACGGAATAAGATTTCTCACCAAAACAAAACTGTTAATCTACTCCTCCACTTATTAAAAATCAGATTAAAACCAATGGTGTTACAGTATGGTTTCTGTCTTCATTCACCCTCTTTATCTGATCAGTAAAGAGACAATTTAACACATTTCCCAGGAATCTTGCTGCCTGGAATGGGAATGCAAGAAGTCATCTTGATTCTTTCAGCTGTTAAAAAAGAACATGTCCATCAAAAATGGTCCATTAGGTCAGAGGGTGAATTGGATTTAAGAGATTATCAGCGTGTTATGCTTGTAGTATTCCCACTACATAAGCAGTACTTTAAATAAATTAGTAGTGAGAATTACTCATGTCATTTCAATTATTCCTAGAGTGAATCTCATGCTGAGGAAAGTTGCTCTGTAGCACATCCTAGTGAAGGACTGGTGAGCATGAACAACCACGGTCTCCACAGAGGTGCCACCTTGCCCCAAGCCCGCCTGATGTCCTCAGGAGACCCAAGGACCTGGCCCAATCCAGCCCAAAGCCAGAAATTTAGTTCTTGGCCTCATCTGCATTAGAAAAGCTTTCCTATTGCTGCTTTAAATACACAGCAACCTCTCGTCCTGCAGCGACAGCATATGGCAGTAAGTGATAACTTATACCAGGGTGCCAAATAAAATCTGTCAGGCTCACCAAATTGTTTTTGCCACTGCAGCCACGGGCGCGGGGAGGGTTTGCTAACCTTCAGCTGGCACTGAGATCCTCTGCTTTTCCAGCTCCTAACAGACGTACTCACACCCACAAACTTTACCCCTACTAAAGTTAGTATGCTTCTGCTATGACTTCCCCCCTCCCTCCCTGCAAGATTTCCTACCAGAGCAACCCCACCAGCATATCCATCTTGAACCCTTCTCGCCCTCAATAAATAAAGCCAGAGAGAAGCCCGTCGTTGCAGGTTGCTATAGATGCACTGCTGACAGTGACCTTTCTCGGGCAGATTCTCTCATTACTCCATGACGATAAAAAGAGAAGAAGGGACGATGAGAAATCAAGCAATTCTTTGTTGTTTTTCCCAATTACTGTGATAACTGCTAGAGTGGAAGGTTTAAAAACAAGTATTCCTGTTCCACCACAATACATCCTCCTCCCCACAAATAATCCCCACTTTTACATGCTCATGTAATATTTCTTGACACTGATGCCTAGAAGCATAACACCCAATATCCACTTCCAAAATGTCTGTTTAAATTCCAAGCACAGCACACACGCAGTTGCACACAGATGTCAAGGACAGAGAATTAAAAAAAAAAAAAAAATCTGAGCAAATTGAAGATCATGACACTTTCAGACGCATCAGTGGTGGTGACCATGCAGGGTACTAGTTCATCTATCCACGTGCACCACTGTGCAACGATAGCGCAGAGCTCTCTGCAAACCTTCAAAATAATTAACATCGGCTTTTATCCATGAAAATGTGCATCGTATTTCTTTAAAAAAATTCATGAGGAGCTATAACCTAAAATGGATCACACTTCTCAGCAACCGGCACCCTCGTTTGCTGACAGGGAAAAACATAATCAGTGCTAACATTTTGTTTCTGAAACACGGCTTCTATTGTCATCACATTTTGACTCACCAGCACACAGTATCAGCCTGTAGTTGGCAGTTTTAATTTCCTGCTAGTGCAAACACATGGCCCTGTTCCAAGCCCACAACTTGTACTTATTACTACCAATGTAACACGTGAGGTGTCATGAGCTTACCTTTCAATTAAATAAATAGTCCAGATTCTCTGCTGTCAAGAGCCACGACAAAAGCAATATCCCTGAGCCAAGTTCTTAGTTTTATCACACTGAAAAGTAAGGTAAAACCCAAAGTGGTGATTTTACAAATTCCATTTTATCACGCTCTTTTTAAGACAGACAGAAGAAACGTGAATCCAGAAGACGTTCAGGATGCCTGCAAAACTGCTGCATCAACACATTTATTTGCATGCTGCTGCCACTGGTGCAACAATTTTGCAGGTCCTGTATTTTAATTGCAACAGTTAAAAATTCCCTAAATTCATCAGCCCGGTAGAATTAACTTGCAGCAACACCTGCCAGCAGCTTTTCACTGCACTAATCAGAGTCGACACCATTTCTCCATAAGAGGAGCTCACAGTGCTAAAGGTTAATTTTTAAAACAATTAAATTACTAGAAATTATATGCTAACCTCACCAGCGTTAAGGTCTGATCCCTCAAAGCCTGGTCTAATTAGCGCAGACAGGGAGCAGGGAGAAGGTCAGGGTGGACAAGATCACCTCCTGCTGAAGAGAAAGGAGGGACCAGGTTTCTGCATCAGTGAGATGCTCAAGTTGCTTTTTTTACCTGCTGCATTTCCCATGACACTCGGGTGTCCTCTGCAAGGAGAGGGGCTCAGGAGGCAGCTTTCACTCACCAGTGGCTGCTGCTTGGTGGGCTGCGTCAGCCGGGAAGCTCCTTCTTCTGCTGTCCTTTCTCCAGCATTGCTGTCTCCACGGGACAGCAACTGGCTTGAGATCTACCTTGAGTTGTGGGAGACTCCTCACGGGCTGCAATTAAGAATGGGTTGGCATGAAGCTTTTTGCACCACTTAGAAGTTTGAAGTTTGCAACCGGTCCGCCAGGAAAGCTTTCTGCTGTGCTAAGGCAGGTATTTCCCTCCTGGTGCTGCTAGGAGGCTTTTCTTGCTTTTAAATTGCTAGGCATGGGTTGTGAGAGGGAGCACACGATCTGAGCAAAAGATGCTCTTTGGTTCTAGCTTTGTACATCACGCAACAATTTGTAGTTCTTGTTTGTGACAAGGTCTCCAAATTGTATGGTGGGGCAGGGACAACAGGTTAAAGACAGGCCGATACCTTTGTAACCACGCTTCAAGCTCTAGTCTGGCCTTGGGTGACAAGGCCCTGGGAGAAAACTTCCCATTTTCTCTCTCTCAGTATTGTTTTCTGCAAAACAAATAGTGTCGCTGCAGAAAAGGAAACATTCGCGGTCAGTGCATCGAGATGAAGGACTTTTCACGCTGCCTTGCAACCCACGACTCCTCTGTGCCTACAGCTGCTTGGAAACATCACTCCAGCATCCCAGAAAGCATAAAAAAAGCATCAGTTAATGTTCTTCCTAATGATCTATACAAATCTGGAAAGATGTGGAAGGTTGAGCTTTTTAATCAGAATATACACTGGAGAGCCAAGAGATAGGATTACCCCTTCAAATACCAAGAAAATGAAGATTTTCTTCACCCTTTTTTCTTCCCCCCCCAAGAAGTCTCTCTAAGAGTTCAAGCAGTTAAAGAGGATGCCTTTTGTCCTAAAAGAAGGATGAAGTGATATTTAATCAGTAAAAGACTTTATCTTTACTGTAGATTGATTCTACCTATTGATTTTCAAAAATTGAAATCTATTTCACTGGAGATCTGTATGCAGTCTAATCAAAACCACTTTCTCCCTCAGTTACTTAACGCATGGGGATAGAATTAACACTGCTTCGAAAGGTCTGCAAGCTGTGGACTTGTTCTTGTTTTTGCTGCGATTGCAAAGCTGCCGGAGACCTCCTTGTGTCTGAGGGGCAACATGGATGGTGCTTGTTCACGTCTATAGAATAATCCAGATATTTGGGAATCAGCTGCACTATGTTGGCTTATTCACCTGTTCTGCTGTTTAAAAATGCAAAGGACACAGCACTTAAGCATCATTCCATGTGCTGGCACCAGATCAGCTCCAGAATCATTTCCCGTCTTCTGAAAGATCCCACCACCTCTCTGCCATCACGGTCACGCTAGGGTTTGAGACAGAAATGGAGCAGATCTGCAGAGGGAAGACCCTGCATGCTGTCACTGAGCATTGCATCACATAAATACGTCCTTCGTGTTTAGCAATGTCTGCAAGGGAAAAGACTAAGAGCAAAAGAGGAGGTGGGTATGGGTACCCCTTTGTATTCACAGTAGTGCTGTAAGGAGACAGGCATGCGAGAGACCAAGGGACTCCTGCAATCTGAGAAAGGATTTTGTGCCCCAAAAGGGGTGACAGTCATTCCAGGGAGGAAGAGGAAGACACAGAGAGTGCTGGAGGAAGCCACCAAGAGAGAAGATGTGTTTCCTTAAGACTTATGGTTATCATTTCTTTTACTTTCTAATCCTTCTCTCCCAATAATATTTTGGCTTTTAACGGGTTGTCTGGCTCTTGCCAATAGACCCCTGAAAGAAGGAGCCTTCTTCGAGAGAATTATGGCATTTAATAGCCTAATTTAATATGTAAGGGGCAATTTCCAAATGTTGTTCCAGGAGCAGGAGGTTAAAGCACTGCTAGCCCTGAGGTAAAAACAACTTGCTATCAGCTCAGATTGGGTTTGTCCTCAGAGTGGACTCCAAAAGAGGTGAGGCTTTGTACCCCCTTAACAACACATTTCCCTCTCGTCTTCACACAAAACAACAAAAAGTAATTTCAAAATAATCTTTTTTTTTCCTTTCCTTCCAAAACAAATTTCTTTCTCAAAGCATTTCGTGTGTCAAAGGACATCACAACCCAACAGGCTGCTTTCAGAGCTTTTATTACAGGCTTTTTATGCCTGTTTGCAGCCAGTGCTCTGGGAACCTGCAGTGACAGAGTTTGGCTCCCATGACCCAAGGTCTAAAATTCTCCAATTCAGACTACTACAGAGCCATGTTATCTAATTACAAGCAATTACAACCTACAGCTTAGCTGTCTAGGGACAGTTTGCCACAAAACCCTAGCAAGCTTTTACCTAGCTTCCACTGCTCCTTTACTGCGTTGATAAAAATTTGAAAACACCCATGGTTTACAATTTAAACATTAACATTCCTAGGGTTCAGAAGGTCACAGTAAGGCTCTAGTGCATGAAGCTTTCATACCTCAGCTAAAAATAATCTTATAATTAATTAACTTTTTTTTTTTACACCATAAAATCATAGTTGTACCATAGAAACATTTATACACTGAAGCTACTAGACAGTGGTTGACTTTTTTTTAATGCCCAGCCATTTTTCCATCGGAAAGATGTGGTTTTAGTAAAATAAATATTTTTATATGGAAAATACCATTTTAAAGGATACTAAAACTGTATTTTTAATAAATTAACCTTCATGGAAAACTGAACAAACTTCTGTTTTTAATCTGAGAACATATGCACTCCCTTGGGGAAAAGGGAAGAAACTTAAAAGGTGAAAGGAAACAAAATCCAGAGAAGGAAAATGGAAAACTCGATACTTGCATTGCCAAAGTGGCACTGAGAATTTATAGCATGCGTGCTTTTGTTCAGGAACTGCTCCGGGAAGCGCAGAAGGTGGAAGCAGTTGGTCCAAGTTTACACAGCAAGTCAGAGGTCCAAACCCGGGAAGGCTCAGCTCCCACCATTTACAGCTCCCCTCCTCTGGCAACAGCCACCAGAAGGAACCAGTTTCAGAACAGCGAAGATTTGGAGCCAAAAGTGGTTTCTCTTACTCTGTGCGGGACTGGTTCGCATCAAAACTTGTAGTCACGGACTCTGTCGTAGGAGAGGTACCACGCACGTTCCCCAGCTGTAAAAGCTCATTCACTTGTGCAACTTGGGAGAAAAGTCTCAAGATGATTTTAAACCCCAAAACAAAAGGCGAGGGGGCAAAGTGCACCAACACCAGCTGTTAGTCCACACCGAGTCCCTAACGCTCAGAGGTAGCAATACAGAAGATATTCAGACCTGGGCCGCAGTTTCTTCTTACTCCTTTCTTCGAGGGTTCATCTATGCTGGATATCGTTACTGAGCTCGGTTAATGAAGAGGCAAGCCTTTGGCTCCACGCTAGGCTACATTTCTAAGATTGTTCATGGGAACAGTCTGCTCCAAAGTAGGGATGTACTTTGAAAAGCACCAGAATGCAAAACGTCTCCATGGGCTGCCGTTGTTTATCACCTCTCACGGGCTCCAGAACGTACTCGCTAAGTCAACAAGAGAGTGTTGGAAGCAACAACCTTTTTCTTTCAGCTCTGACATGTTTGTGGCATCTGTAACCCAAGCTCAGCCCTCCCTTGTTCCTAGAATAAGACCGCAAGAGGGACAAGACAGACGTGTTCTTAAATACACCTTAACTAATATTAAAATTCAGCCTTGTGAGGTCAAAGTTACTCCCAGTGAGAATACATCAGCCAGTTTTCCTTAATTTGCAAGCCAGGCAATTAGAAGACAATTCTTGTTTGTACACAGCAAAACAGTAGAAGCAGTCGAGCACAACTGCTGAACGATGCTCACTCTTTCCAAGGCAAAACCACACCGATTTCTACATCGTGATGATTCTCCCATTCATGGGAGCTCATTCATCCCACATGGCAGTGTTGAGAATAGCTGTAAATCTTGATACTTCTCCAGAAATGACTACACTTACAAAAGAGCCCGCTGAAGTGAAAGGATATCGTATTTTTCCTCTTTTTCTTAGGATTCCTTTCTGGCTCATCCCCTCCAGGGCCAAGTTTCAACAAATCCAAGAATTTCTGACATTGCAATAGCTCATTTTCTAGCTCTGCCCTCAGGTTCCCGACGAGGGTTTCATTACAAGCTCTGTCTTACTTCTCAAGTTTCAAGAATTAAATGCACAACTTTTGGAAGGGGGTAGAGGCGAAGAAAACAAAATAAAGAGTTATCTGTTCTACCATTCCGTTTCATTCAGAGACACTTTGCAAGAGATAATGAATTTTGAGTATCAGTAAGATTGCATAATCCAACCACCCACTATCACGCTGCTTAGCACAAATTTGGCTATATTTTTTCCCTTGCCAAACTGTTCCTGCAGCAGGCCCCTTACTTGGCAGAAAGGCTGCTGCTATTCCGGCTGTAGAACACATTTAAGGGGAACACTTTGTTCCACTGTGTGAAACTTATTCTCGTCAAACTCTTCCTTCCTGCTCACGACGATCCCTGGAAAAAGCCACCGACACCGGAGCAGCCCCAGCCTCGGTCCTGGCTCATCCATCGTCCAACTCCACGGCTCCACCGCACCATCTTTTGTTGGGCGTCTTGAACAAGCGTCAGAGTCCTGTTGATGGAACCACCTATCCTGAAACAACGCGTCTCGATGGACAGCATGAAAAATGCTCAGCGCAGGACTCGTTTCATATGGAGTGACAGGAGCTGCACTTAGAGGCTGATCTCCAGCCCAAACTTGGGTTTCTTCACAACTGTGACAGTCATGTGTCTTTCTCCTGCCTCGGCTCCCTCAATACAAACCGCACATCATAAAAACCCCTATGACAGAGACTGCTGGGCAGAATTAATGCAGAGTTTCTTCCCCTGCCCCCAGCTTATCAGGCCTGGCGACCGCTGTAACAACCTACCCTTCTCCTTGTCCAAGTTATCATCATCTCCATTGAGACACGGTGGCTAAAAAGGCAGCGGGAGGTATTTTGAACCCAGACCTCTGAAAGGGACAGAATCAGGATTTTGCGTTGTTTCATTTTTTAATTTGTGAGAAGTGCCCGTTAATTCCAGCTAGGAATCAGTGAAGTTGCTCATTATTCCTACACAAAGCTAGAAGGCAGAAGCTTAAATACCTAAGTGCTAGTACCAGGTTGCAGGCCTTTAAAATGTCCAGCAGAAAAGTACAGTCAAGTACTCCGCTCCCAAACTCAGAGCTCTTTTATGGGACAAAAATTTGCATTGAAATGAAAGAAACAGATGTGTGTTGCCACAGAAAATGGAATAACACAACTTGTAACATTATCGGTGCTTATATCTAACTTTGCCTTAAAATCATTAACCTTTTTATAGCTTGCTCTGTGGCTGAGCACTTTCTATTCCACATGATGTTCTTCTGAATAGAAAAGCACTCTCAAGTGAATTCAGCCTAATGAGAGAAGCCTGTGATGACAAAAAATCATCCATTTATCTTCTGAAAAGAAAGAGCATAAGTCCATTCCCCATACTCACTTACAAATTTGCTTCAGGTTTGTTCTCTGTGATGAATTTAATCCCAGGCCAGCCCCATTAGCTTCAACTTTGGTGGTTTTATATTGTGCTTGGTTGTTTTCTGGGAGTCAGTTTGAGACCCACCAACAGCTTGCACCCGAGAGCCATGGGACAGTAATTAACTCAGGGTTAACACCAGCTGAGTTCACAAATGAACAAGCGATTCAAAGGTTAAAGGCTCCACATCAATTCTCCTGATATATCCACACGGAGACTGCCTAAAGCAATTTGCAGTGATTAATAGGTGTTATGAGCTGGCAGAACCCGATACAGGCACACGCCAGAATTACGCTTCGATGGGAGAGAGAAGGACACTGCTGTCAGGGGCAGACCTGCCCGCTGGACACATACAAAACCATAACTCTTTTACTACTTCATCACTACATTTTCTGAGCCTGGCAGAATGCAAACAGCCAGCCTAACGTCTCTGAGCCAAAAACCTACTGAGGATGCAGAATTCTGTTTGGCTTCTACAGCAGTCAACTATTTAAACACCCCCATCATTTTTACATTTGCATTACTTAGGTGAACATTACACTTGTTGCTGCTCTGAATCTACCATCCAGACTGGGTTTTGTTCAGAGCCATCTGAATTGAACTGCTAGTAAAACGGCATTTTTTTCTTGTTAATATACAGTAATAAATCTTGCTGTTAGGAATAGCAAATTTGTATTTCCCTGTTGAGAAATAACATGATCAGGAGAACAAATAACACCACAGTGAATATCTAGCCTTCATATTCCAAGTTATTAGGCAAAAAGAGAGATGCAGCAATGTTAAAGGAAGCACAGAGCCAGTCTACCAAACAAATGTCTTGACTTGAAAAATTAGAATAATTACAAGCACTCTCTTACCTTGTTGACGAAGTCTCAAGTGAGCTTCAGACCTAAACTGTCCTGTAAGCGCAGCTTGGCTCGAGCTCAGACAAACACCTGAGGAAAATGCTTTGAGAAGTGCTTGAACTTAGTTTCATTACTTATCACTGAAGATGATTTGGGTTGATTGGTTTCTGAATGAAACCAAATGAGCTGAAATCATCCATTTAAGGTATCACCAGCTCCAGAAATTAAAGGTAAAGACCCTGAAAATGAGTGAGCCTGATTCCTAAAAGTGAAGATGAACAAAGTAAGCAGAAGAGTGGGAAGTAAAACTCTAACTGTCATGCTGGAACCCTTACATGGTGCAACAGGTAACTAGAGAAGTTACAGGCACTTTAAAAAGGTGATAGTTTAACGAAGCATGAATGTACATATTCCTAATAAGTTTCTGCCCAGTTCTGGGTTGTATGGAGTTTGGGGACATTTCTAGTGAGAGCAAATGCATCAGGGCTTAGTAACTACATGAAAGAAGTATTAAAGAAATGTCCATATACAAAACAGAGGCTGCAGGAAAACCCTTAAGTCTGTCACTACCTAACTTTTGACTTGGGAACTCACAGAATTTGTGTAAAACAGATTTTTGCTACATTATTTCTTAACTTAAAAAAAAAAAAAAAGAAAAAATGCAGGGGAGAATAATTAGGCAATGCACCTCCGGGACCCCCACACCGGCTGTCTGCAGGAGCCAGCCCCTCCCTCCCAAGCCAGGGGAGCTCTGGCTGCAGCCCGGGGAGCCCAGGGTTAACCCCATCTCTGACGGCACCCATCAGCTGTCATCCTCGCACCCATCAGCCAGCCAAGGGGAACGGGGAGGCTCCTCTCCCCAGGGTTTTGCAGCTGTTTACGGACAAGTGCCGAAGGCAGGGAGTCTGGAGCCCTGGGTTAGGAGCCAGACACTGGGGTGAACGTGCCTCAGGAGCCACAGACCCTTTTTGGCAGCTGCTGGCACTAATGCTACCCCAGACCTCGTTACCCCATTCCTAACAGCACAGCACGCCAGTTCTTAATTACCCCCCTCACCCCTCCTGCTCTTCCTCCTTGTGCCCTGGTCCCCAGACCCCTCCTTTCTGCTGGGGGCAGCAGAGGAGCACCAGGACCTGACACCGCCGACGCTCCCGGGGAGCGAGGTGGGGTGATTTGGGGAAATTCCAAGGCGAGTGTCTCAGCCCTCGTCCTGTCCTAGCCTCCATGCAGGCAAAACCTTCCCGTGTGGATGATGGAGGTGTCCGGCGCGGCGGAGCCCAGCGCCAGCGAGCGGATGCGGGACAGGGATGAACCTCCTGCACCGCAGGCTGTCCTGGCCGAATCCTGCCCGGCCGAAGCAACTCTTTAATTAGCCTGTTTCTTCATGGAGGAAATGGCTTCCAAGGCAAAACACAATCAAAAACAAACACCCAGGATGGCAAAAGTCTGGAAAAGACGCCCACAAGCCAAAACCCCGATCTCGTGGGAAGTGCTGAGCCACCTCAGCCATCTCACCTCCACCTGTAGCTACGCTCCTCTTCGCTTCTCCCCTCCCTCTGCTGCCCCAGGTGTCCTTAGGCAGGGGAGGACACGCGTGCTGTCCTCAGGGAGCACGGCCACCGCCCGCTGCAAGGGTGACAGTGATGCCCTCGCGGCCGGGGCCCGCGTGGCTGCACACTACAAGCCTTCCAGTTTGCTCGTTATCAGTTTACGGTAGGCAGCAGCCAGCATGTTCAGCTAATTTAGCTTGGACTTGCCCCCCCCAGGCCTAAAACACAGCTCTGCACCCGCAGCAGAAACTTATACCAGAGACAGAGTGCACAAAAGCCTGTTTCCCTCTCCGGCAGCAGCAACTTTGAATGTTTCTTAAATCAGCTCCGTGTGGACTTTGATACTCTTCCACAGAGTTTCTGAAGCCTGCAGATAAAGCGGTGTAAGATACCCTGCCAGAGCCATAAAGCTTCAAACGATACAAAGAGAGACGCCTGGTTTTCAGCAGCCTATCCGCACTGCCTGGCTGGGTTAAGCGTGAAAAAACCCCTCTGCCTTGCAGGGTAACACTTAACGAATTTGCGCATTCTCTGATGGCTGAAACACGAGCCAGCCCAGTGCGAACAGCTGGAAGCATTAATGTGCAATAATGTAAAAGCAGTCAAATACGTTACAATGACTGTCACTCAGTCAGCAGTAGCTGTGCAATATGAATAAGAAACACATTAAGTCTGTTCTAAATAATTGGAAATATGTGTTTATATAGGACTAGGGTCGCATATTAAAACACACCTGATTTATTCTTCATAAGCAATGAGTATTTACTACATCTGTGATAGCTGTATAGATTCAAACCTCATTTTTTAAAATGATTAATTGGTATTTAATTAGCATGCATTACCATACTAGTTATATACATCCTAGTTGTGAATGCAAATATAATTCTAATAATTACATAACTTAGTTATGCTTTCAAGAGCCTAATACATAATGCAGTGCAGACAGCTTCCCTTGCCAGAGAAAACCAGAATGTAACACATACAGGGTAACATTTAAAAAACGCTTAAATCCTCTTTTCAGAATGGACTGGGGTCTAAATCAAGAATTCTTAGGCTTTCTGGTACTCGAGAGCAAAATTTATGTGCCACTGCCATTCTCAAACACAACCCCACAACCATTTCTGTTCCTGCTGGGTGGCACATGCAAGGCCACGTAAGACCACCAGACAGCTGATGGGTTGGTCGCTGCTGTACCTCAAGCTGATCCCGTGAGGATCCAAGGTGCGATTCCTCATCCGAGCACCCCTGCCGCAGTGTCCAGGTGAGCGCGTGCAGCCCGGGGCAGGTCGGACCATCCAGCCCACCCGGCTCAAATGCTTCCTCAGGCGGTTTGCCATTCTGCTTCATAACGGCAATGGGAAACTACGACGTGGGACATCCGCTGCAGACCTAGCTTTGACAGCAAATACAAGGGTTGTCACAGCCGACTAGCCTGAGCAGAGGGAACTACCACAAGTCAGGACTTGTTGCTGACAAGATCACTACGATAACGTTCAACCCCTTTCCTTCCCTGTCATCGGCAGCTCCTTTTTCAGCCACTTCTGCAATACGTACATAAACCTCCACCCATGCGGAGGTTGTCTAATGAGCCTGAGCACTGAACAAGGAGCTGGGAGCTGCACAGGGACACTGGAGGGTTGCGCTCTGCATTTGTTTTATAGCTTGGACCCTCAAAGCTGTTTCAGTGCCCAAATCCCAATGATTTTCAATCAAATGTATGATCCTACATCTCCAAGTCCTTTAAAAAAAATAAGATATAGTCTTTTAAAAGCACATTAGGCAGCTTGGAAAGACCTTTATATTGGCACCGTTTCTAGGAGTAATGAAGTTGCCTATCTGAGGACCACCGCAGGGGCTGGAAGAGGCTCTTCCCTTCGCTAAGATATGCCTTCGTTACACTGGTTGTAAAGCAGCGACTTCTTTCAAACGCTCAATCGCTGTGTGAAGTTCTGGAGGTGCGTGTTTGAATCTCAGCCGCGTAGCAGTGCTGTGACACCTCCGGGACCCAGCAGAGGTGGCACCTTCAAACGATGTGCTAGGACAACTGCCAAACGTGAGCCAACGTCGCAGCACTTCTCTGGGAGACAAACACCGTTACAGTCCCCTTCCCTTCGGTGTGTGCTGATTCAAAGTGACAGTGCAGAGAACAGCCCTGGGCCACCGGCAGCATAAAGACTAGGCGAATCGAGTAATAACACTCAGTGTTTGCACTCATCATTTTACCAATATCTAAGAAAGGTCTCTAAAATCCACCCCGAATCCCAGTGGTTCTGTCAGATTCTCTCCCACCTTCTCCCAACTCATGCAACCAACAGGGCGACGTTTCTGAACAGGTTAGGAAGGGGCAGGGGGGAACAGAGAGCTCTTTGGGAAGCGGAGAACAACAGGTCTTCTGCTATCGCTCTCACTTAGGGAAGATGCTCCAGCCCACAGCTCACCACCCTGGACCCTGAAAGAGAAAAGTTGATTATCTCCCCAGCAGAGAATACCTGTTTTTTACCTATCTCTCGTCCAAGCTGTTCAGGGTACAATGTAAGGCTCTTTTTCAGCAGTCAAATCTGCTCTGATGCTGACAGGTAAAACTGCTGGTGTCCCCGCACGTCCTCCCTCCGAGCACTGAGGAAGGCAGAGAAATCTCAGCCCCTTTTCTGCACTTCAGCAAAAAATCCACCCCCTAATTGGTGGCTGTGAAGAAAAACCATCAGGTCCAATTCTCTACCCCAACACCACCTCCCATCCTTTCCAAAGTCCCACACCTCACACACACAAGCTTCTGGCCCCGTTTTTGCCCACTTGGAGATATTTCTATTTCTACCTGTAGCTCAGAGTACAGGAACTCTCCTGCAACACTTTATAGGACTAAACAACAGTCCTGCTTCCAAATCCGGGCACATCTCTTAAGATGAATATGCTCTCTGTGCCACTAATCAGAAGCCTACGAAACCAAATTTCTGTACCTTAGGCCGAAGACGTCCAGCCTCTCTCAACCCCCCCGCTGCCGGGTGTGCAGCTCGCTCAGAGGAAGAGGGCACTGGAGCCACTGGCCTCGGTGCACCTCGGAGCACCCCACAGCTGCAGTGAATGGGGGGAAAAGGCTGCGTTTGTCAGTCTGACAAAAACAACCCCGAGATGCGGCATTTTCTCCAAGCTCGGTGACTCCCCACGCAGAGGTTCCTCTCCCCCGAGCATCGCTCCCGCAGCCCTTTATCCGCATCTCTCCGCTCCCCACCAAGAGGGACAGAAAGCCCGAAGCTCTCCAGCTGCGCTGGCCAGGCTCTCCCGCCCCGGACTCTGCCTGTGAGATGTTTGTCTTTCATTTCTCCTGTTGAGCCCAGTGCAGGAAAATCCTACCAAAGATAAATCCCCTCTTTTTTAAATGTTAAATTTTAATGGAAGTAGTTTTTAGTCGAAGATTTGCTGATCACGCATGGTGAATAACAAAGCCTTCGGTGTACAAACAGTTGCGCTTGTATCATCTAGTCTCTCTTCTTGTCATGCCTTGCTCTTTATCTCGCAGAGGTTACTGAAGTGGCTTCTGTCAGTTATTGCTCAAAAGATCCATTTGATTGCACTCGTTCAATGCAGCCACACATCTCTGCACCATCACTGCCGGAGTCGTCCTGACAGCCGTTACCAAATAAATGCCTGACCATCATAAGCAGTAGCAAATTTACCGAGGGAAGGATGACAGAAGGTAGGAGAGCTCTTTATGGGTCCCACACTGTACCTGTACCTGTCACCCCAATGGGAAAAAAGAGTTTTCACCCTATTTTGACATGGCTGCATGAATGCAACTGACTCTGCAAATACCGACTTACCCCTGGAGACACGTTCTTCTCATCAAACCACCGCCTGGGGAAGCGTGCATCAAGAAAGTGTCTCTTCTGGAGATGCCTAGGCAATAGCTGTGCCCAGGACTACTAACCCCCCCTTTGCCAATCCTAGGTACATTTTATATTTAAAGGAAGCATTAACATTACATGTTTTGAGAGCAAATACATATGAATTATTGCAGACAGTTAAAGCAAAGGCACAAGTTCCCATCAGGAAGCAAGGAATAGTTTTATGGCTGTGGAGCTTTGTGGCGCCAGGAACATGCCCACTGCAACGTGAGCTGATCATATGGCACAGCAGATTTTGATGTTCTCTTTGCCTTATGTCACGTACTTCAGAGCTTTTGTGCAAACTGCCAGGAGACAAGAAAAACATACTATTACTGGGGGAAAATCAAATATTCCATTTTCTAGATAAACTGTAGGGGCCTGAGCTCTGGGCTCTCTTCAGTAATAAAAGTATTAGTGTTTTTACATAAATATGCTGGTCTAGTCCCAGGCTGATTAGTTAAGAACTGTAAATGTACCTGGCTATCCACAGCCTGCAGGGAAAATGCTCTGCTCCTAGTGGTTAGTTCTGGAGTCTTTGAGTTTCTGAACACTGATTTTCTGATTGTCTGCCATGAAATTAAAAAATGGTTCCAAACCCCCCCTCCAATAAACAAACAAACAGATCCCTGTGGTTCCTTTATCATTGTTCCTCTCCAGCGCTTCTGTTTATCCTCATCATCCACCAGCCGGCACGGTGACGGGCAGGAGAGGGTCCCTGGGGAACAAACCTCTCCCGGTCGGCGTGACCGAGGAGCCGGCAGTAGCTGGTGGCACACGGCCATGGCATCGCAGCTTCTCCAGGCACGTCCGAACAAACCCCTCTGCCCGGGGAGCCCGCCCAGCAGCCCCCGGGGGCTCAGACATCACCGCAGCAGCCCTGGGTGGAAAAATGACTGGGACAATGCTGTTTTGAAGGTAATTTCAGGACTGGAAGTAGAGCACACAGAGTAAATCCTCTGCTTCGTTTGGTCAAGGCTTTTAAAATCAAATTTAATGCTAAAGAGAGACAAAGTCTGATCCAACGGCAATGGAAAAACTGGAACAAAGAGGGCTTCATTGCTCTCACTAAAACCTACGTAAGTACCCACCCAGCTGGAGTTTTCACTGGCTGAAATCCCCTTTCAGCAGCAACATCTGACAGTGATAGACTCTGACACATACCCTCGAATAATTAAGCCAGAGAAACATTACAATAAAATTATAACAAATGGTTCTCAGCTTCCCCAGAGGCACGAATATCTGGAGGCACAAGTCAGCTTACGGATAAAGCTGGCAGCAATGAGAGTCCCTGCCTGCCGCTGCCGGGCTGCTGCACAGTTCCCTTTTCTGCACAACATACACACCTGCACAGTGTCTCTCTGAGGAGTTTAGGAGGAAGAAATCTATAGGAGGAGTTAGATAATGAGAGAAATGACTAAGCGGAGGCGAGCGGGTTTGAGTCACACACAGCTATCATCACCCTCACCCCGAGAGCTGTGCCAGGAGCCAAAGCGCTACCCGAGAGCTCTCGGCGCTGCTGTGCGAGGCTCCGAGCGTGGCTGCTGCTGGAAGAGGTTTAAATAATCCACCCTAAAAGCGATCCTGCGCTGCCAACCTCCAAGGCAGAGTCACCGCTCAAACATCCCCAACGCTGGACCCAGCTCTGGTCTGAACCTCTGTTCAGAGGAAGGGATACGAGTTCTTGTTTGGTTTTTAATCACTGGCTTCCTCCAAAGCCCACTGAAATCCAGGGAAAAGCTCCCACTGACTCAAGCGAGCTCTGACCCAGACCCCGAGCACGAGGCTTGACTGGGAATTGTTTCTTTGGCAAAAGGAGATTCCTTGGGCTTCCACCCTATTCTCACATCTGTCAAGAGCATTTATATAATCCTTATAAAACCAAGATGAAAACCCATCCTTTTTCCTATTAACTGTTCCTCCAAAACAGAGTGGGAGTTCCCTCTCCACCGTGCAGGGTGCCCCGTCCTGCTCCCCATCAGCGCCCTCGCGGGTGCTCTTACGAGGTGCAGACTGTTCACCTGAAGGTAATTTCTCTGTGTGGACGGAGAAATATTACAGAAGCCAGGAAATAAAGGAGAGTTTCCAGTATCTGAAGCCCTTTATTAACAAGAGGTTGAGTTGCGGCGATGAAAGCTTGCCGTAGGTTTTGCATGCTCCTTTGAGCGGAGTTCAGACTGTAGAAAGAGCCGATCTTTCTTTGGGGGAGAAATTTGCAGATACAAACGCTGTAAATTTTCCATCAGTAGAATGGGGTATTTAACAGGACTAAAAGCCTTCCTACCTTGAACAAAACCAAACCAAGTACCAAAAGCAACACTGCACTGAGCACGTGGCTTCCAGAGCTTCTTCAGCTACACAAAAGGTAACGCAGATTGCCAGACCAAACCCGCTGCTCTCCCCGGCAAGACCCCGCGCTCTGTGGACCTGATCTCTGCCAGCTCTTTGGCACCGTCGCTGCGGTGCGCGGGGCTGTGCAGATGCTGTGTTGTCGAATAACAAAAAACCTCTCCGGGAGCCAGTACCGTCTCCTTTGTACTCATGTGCATGGTGAAGGAGGATGATTTTCAGTGTCTTTTAGGTAGGGGAGGAAAGGTTCAAATCTAAGGGTTACGGCAGTTTGAGTTTCCACAGGAAATGACTTGGGGTTATTAACATGTATGGTTTCCATTGTAAAATGATCTCTTCTCAAACGCTCTAACACAAGGAGAAGATCCTAAAAATCCTGCCAGAGCCCTTACTGCTCAAAGTCACTATAAGAGCACACAATGTACACTCTGCTGCAAAAACCAAGGACAAAGCCTTTGATCTCCTGTCTTTGCTCGTGGCCCGCTGTAGTCTCTGCCAGGTATAATCTTCAGTACTGAAGATCTCAGGCTTATTGCAGCAGCCTGAAGAAGCTTTGATGGCTTTGGCTGTACGAGAGGTAAGGAGCAGATTTTCTGGACTCAAATCTATTACGTGGTTGCTTGCAATTATATGGACTTGGATTCAGCAACCCTGATTGTGCCTTCCCATGAAAGCCTGCAGCGAGCCTCCAAAGGTAGCAAGCACCACCGGCCAGATCCTCCACGGGTGCAAATCCACGCGGCGTCTCAGACTTGACGCTGCCAGTGACTCTACTTTTCACATGTGGCAGCAGGAACGAGAGAGCAATGCACTTGCTCATGAGCGCTGTGATTAAGAGGTACAAAAGCAAGCCCCTCCTATGTTCTTCGTATCTGGGAGGGCTTTAAAAAACCCACTCGATTACATTCCTGGAATAATGATGCCAGAAACCTGTCATGCAGTCTTCTTTAGAGATCTTGGAGAGGGTTCAGATTCTCTCCAGACTCCTCCAGCGCTAGGACACGTGCCTCTCAAACATCTGAATGGGGCAAGAGAGCTCTAACTTTGAAGTATACCTGTAAACTTAAATTTAAGGGCATGTTCAACTGTATACAACAGATGTAAACACAAGTATTAATGACAAGCTTTCAGGAGTGGTGGATTAAATTTGCTTTTGCTTATAGCTTTGCAGATCGGGAGTGACTCCACTGAGATCAGTGGGTTATGCTGTGCACGGTCCCTGGTTTTAAATAATCCTTTGCACCTGAGTGATGATTCTGGTTCAGAAACAATTTCAAAGACAGATGAAGACCTATGCATATTATTGCAGAGCATAAACATTGCTCCAATGAGATTCAATTGCCAAGCTGCAGAGGTTATATATTAGTGTGTTAGTAACTTGAGAAAAGGTTCTGTATGGCGTACGCTATTGAGTTAAGCAATGCGGCCAAATCAGTCTCTGGGCATCCCGTGGGGTATTACGCTGCAGTTGCTTTCGATACCTCTTTGTCACCCACTTCCACTACAACATTACATTCCATTTACAGGCTCTAACCTCACAGATGATAACTTTGAGCCTCTAAGTTTAGGATTAAGAAATGAATGTATGGATCTCATCTGACAGCACGTGTTTGGGATCTAACAAACCTCACCCTTGGGCTTCTCCAGAGCCGTCTCAATCTCTGCCTTTCTCACGTGGATGCTGTATCAAGACCCCTCTGAACTTGGCAAAAGCTAAATACTTTCCTGATGCTTTGCCAAGTGATCAGTTAAGTCTTTTCGCTTCCTGCTGAGTAGGAATCCAACGGGAAGAGCAGTGGCCATGTGGTGACAGGGCACAAGAACATCACTAGAAACAGCGGTGCTCACCTGGCCAGGCAGAATTAGCACAACTAGAAGCAATCCCGTCCAAAGGCTGGGTCTGCGCACCACGGCATCGGTACACTCAGAGCTGACGGATGCTGAGAAGGAGGCAAAGGCGGCATTTCACATGTTCCCTACCCTGGACTGCAAAATTCACTCTCAACAATAAAATTCCACCAGGACGGCACTTCAGGAGGACAACAGCTTACAGTGACAGGCCATGACGGGGAGCCTCTGCTTCCAAACACTCACTCGCTGCCCTCCCTTTGCCCGGCCAGCACTTAGCTTCGAAGCCTGTCCCAGCCGAGCGGAGCAATGAGAGCCGCCTTTCAGTTTGCCAAGACGACAGCTTTCAGCGGCCCACCACATACACGCTGACCTTCACAACCAAAGGAGTACCAGCTATTCACGGAGTAAACCAAGGGCTGTATAAAAAAGACACTGGACAACTACTCAAGCAGCCCTCATCATCTAGACTGCTATTACCTACTTCCTAATAAGCAGACAATTTTGTTAGGAAATTCTAAAATTAGGCACTGAGCACCTGCAAAAAATTTCCTATTCAAAAAGACAATAAAATGCAAAATGTAGCTGTATTTTAAGATGGCTGGGAATGTTTGTGTGTTGGCACAAATACCTCCAGAGGGGAAATTTTGCACATGAAGTACATTATTAATCATTTTCATATCAATACTTTTTAGGATATTACAAGAAAAAACTCGTGGGGATTGACAGCTTTTGAGGTTCATAAAAGACAATTTGATCCTTGATGACTTGGTTTTGTGTGCGGTATGTCCCTGAGGACTTATTCTGACGGAAATTCTGCACTGAGCTCCACATTTCTATTTGATTAAAATACGTCTTCCAGAAAGGCACTTGCAGTCCTTACTTAGACATCTGGAGAAATGGAAAATTCACCACTTCTTCTGGTAGCTTGTCACCCACACGGCTGAAAAATGTGTATCTTGTGTACGCAGACAAATGGGAAACATCGGTATTCTGGACTCCTGCATCGTCCCCTTTCTAATTCTGATGGATCACAGTTGTCGTACGGTCCAGACGCAATCCCACCAGGCATCGAGTGCAATGTCAATTCTTGCGGGTGTGCAGAAGAGAGTCGGTGCGTTGCAAGAGCAGAGCATCGGAGGGGAGAAGTGCCTCTTGCTCAGAGAACAGGCTTTGCTCTGCTGCAGAACGACTTCAGGCAGCAAACTATTTTTTAAGAGTTTAATAGGAGTAAGTTCCCATGGATACATGTGAGAATCCTACATGTTTAAGCAAAGTGTCTCGCGGACTCCCTAATGCTTAGCGTTGCTCAATTAAATAGTCCTCTATGGAAGGAAAAAAGGAAAGTTGAAATTAGGTATTTACTAAACAGATTAAGTAATTTTCTGTTTAGAAGAATGTATCACTCTGCTTATCTCTACCATCTCGTGTGATCACCCAGAACAAATGAGGTAACATGGCAGACAACAAAATATCTATTCTGTTCTCTTTTGGCCCTCTGTCCTGGCTGTTAAATGAAGACAGAGGACAAAACAGCGCAGAGAACAGCTTCAAAACAGAAAGGAGACGGGACTGCAAAAGTTGCGTGCAACCTAATTCTCAGAGCTGGTCTACTTATGCCAAATCCGGATCTTACTTGAAGTCTGTGGCAGTCAATCCCCTTGACTGCCATGCAGGCAGGATTTGGCCCCGGTAAAGCATCCGCCTGCATTCCCAGCTGCTCGGTTCAGCTGCCGCAGAGGAATGCAGGGCTGCCGAGGGCGCTGGCTTGGGACGGAGTCCGAACTTCCAGTGAAAAAAAAAATCTCCATCTCAGAGCCTGGATCGAAACTTTATCAGTGCGATGCCTGAATCCGATAAAGCAAATCCCTGCCTGACAATAATTCAATTTAGATTCTTCTCCCTCACCAGCATTCAAATCAGGTTTGGACCAGCTACTTTACTGAATATAGCTTTAAGCATTTGGAGAGCTTTGGAAAGAGACACATTGATGAGTAGTACTGGGAAGGAAAGCAGAGTTACACGTCTGTGGGTTAACTTTACAGCAAATTACGACTGAGTATTCAATACGATATTTTTATAGGGCTAAATCCTGCTCCTACGAGTCAACAAGAGTTTCACCACTTTGTAGCATGCCACAGAGACTTAGATGACAGTTTGCACAAAAGCACTTTGAGGAGGGATTAAAACAAGCAAATAAACACATAGCAGTCATTTTAGCACTCTGGTTTAAGCAGAAATGTTTGAAGGCATAAAAGCCAGTTAATTCCTATTGGAAATCAATGGGAGCTGAGGAAATACAGCACTCTTGTGCCCTCGGAAAGCTGTCCTTTGACTATGGATTGCCCTAATCTCTGCTTTCTCTAAAGTAAGATCGAAATGTAAGGCGCTCATTGATTTTGCAATGAGCTGTCCCCAGATTTCCCATCTAACTGGAAAAGTTGTCGCTGTAAACTTCATTCGTCAGGCTGCGTACTTCACCCTCTCCAGGTGAACCAGCTGCCACTAAAGCTCAGACTCAAATCTTGCTATAGCACTGCCAAGCTATTCAGACTCAAATTCAAAATACTAACTCTTTCCACGAAAAAAAGAGGCTATTTCAGCCCCGGTTTTGTATCCACCTCCATCCAAGTCTATCTCCGAACACATCTGAAACACTATGTGCTGTCTCCCTGAGAAACACAGGGGGTATCTCTGGCTCTCCCTGTTGCCCACAGAGATTTCTTTGACGGATGACTCGAAGCGAAGCAACGCGTTCCGACCGCCGCCGACGCTAACGCGGGAGAGAAAAGCCCGACTACAGCGGAGCGGCCAGGAAAACTTTGGAGGGCGCTCCCCCGCCTCCCCCCGCCCCGCAGCCCCCGTTCCGCGGGGCGCACGGAGCGCTCCAAGGCTGCTCCCGGCTCGGCTCCCCGCCCGGGCTGAGCGCGGCTCGGCAGCGGCCCCGCGCCGCCTCCCCCCGGCCCCCTCCGCGCCGCGGGGGCCCCGCACGGAGCCGCCTCCTCCGGGACGGCACCTGCTCCGCTCCGCGCTCCCGGCCCCGCACCGGCGCGGGGGCGGGGGGTCCCCGCTCTCCCTCCGGACGCGGAGCCCCGGCGGGGCGGGGGGGGCGGCGGCGGCGGCGGCCCTTCCCCCGAGGGCAGCCCGGCACCGCCCTGCCTCCCGCGGGGGGCGGAGCGGCCGGCGGCGGGGCCGGGAGCTGCGGGGCCGGTGCGAGGCTGCGGGGCCGCCGCCGCCGCCCATGGAGCCCAACGGGACGGCGGCGGCGGGGGGCAACGCCTCGGCGGCGGCGGCGGCGGCGGGCGGCGGCGGCGGGTCCCCCGGGGGCGGCCCGCTGCTCATCCCCTCGGCCTTCGGGACGGTGCTGTCGGTGATGTACGTGGCCGGGGTGGCGGGCAACGTCTACACGCTGGTGGTGATGTGCCACTCGGCGCGCTGCGCCGCCCCCATGTACAGCTCCATCGTCAGCCTGGCCCTAGCCGACCTGCTCTACCTCTCCACCATCCCCTTCATCGTCTGCACCTACCTGGCCCAGGACTGGTACTTCGGGGACCTGGGGTGCCGCATCCTGCTCAGCCTGGACCTGCTCACCATGCACGCCAGCATCTTCACCCTCACCCTCATGTGCACCGAGCGCTACCTGGCCGTCACCCGGCCGCTGGACACCCTGAAGCGGTCGCGCGGCTACCGGAAGGTCACGGCGGGGGCCGTCTGGTCGGTCTCGCTGCTCCTTACTCTGCCCATGATGCTGATGGTCACCCTGACCGAGGGGGGCAAGGCAGAGGGCAAGGTGAAGAGGATGTGTGCACCCACCTGGAGCGTGGACGCCTACCGGACCTACCTGACGGTGCTCTTCAGCACCAGCATCATGGCCCCAGGAATCATCATTGGCTTCCTCTACACACGCCTGGCCAGGACCTACCTGGAGTCCCAGAGAAACCCCCCCCACAAGGAGAAGAGCAAGAGATCCCCCCGTCAGAAGGTCCTGATCATGATTTTCAGCATCGTGCTGGTCTTCTGGGCCTGCTTCCTGCCATTTTGGATCTGGCAGCTGGTGCGACTCTACAGCAGCTCCCTGCAGCTCACCACCCAAACCCAAAAGTGCATTAACTACCTGGTGACCTGCCTGACCTACAGCAACAGCTGCATCAACCCCTTCCTCTACACCCTGCTCACCAAAAACTACCGGGAATACCTGCGCAACAGGCACCGCAACTTCTACAGGTTCACATCCTCCTTTCGCAAGAGGGGCTCCAACCTGCAGTGCTCCTGGGGACGGTCCATGTCCTCCAGCAACCAGTACGACTACAGCTCGGAGGCCCTGGGCATGGCCACGCTGAAGGACAAGTGAGGAAGAGGAGGCGCTCCAGAGACACCAGGACCAGCAGAGCATCTGGCCAAGGTAGGGCTTTGGGACCCCTTAGGGTCCTGAAACCTCATTTCTGGTGGTCACTCTAGTTAGGGGCAAGAAGTTGCGTGAACTCAAGTACGATGAGATGCGTTTGAATTTCTGCGTCGGGGGGGTCCCGCCGGGAGCCAGCAGCCATTCAGGCCAAATCCTTCTGGGTTGTGGGTGCAGAAGATGAGGTGGATACTTTGTTCAGTTCTGCCAAAAACTCTTTTCATGTTTTGCTAAGTTTTGCCCAGCTCCAGCTCCGCACTGTTTCTTCTCTGCGGTTTCTCGGTGCTATCCTCAGGCTACAGCTGGGTCAGATCTGCGAAACTCTGAAATTGTCCTGGTATTGCTTAATTTAGCCGCAAGCCTTGGGTTTGCCCTATGTATTACCGTTGTCTGTTTCTAGAGTGTGTTAAGAGACCTTTAAGCCCCTTTTCCTATTTCTTATTACATTATAGTGCACTACAGTCACATCAGGCTTAAAGTCTCTATTTTAAAATTCATTGCAGCAGCACTTCGAACTCCAAGCATTCAAAAACCACAAGGTAAGCTGTCAGAAACCACAGGATTACCTAAAAAAAATTGTAATTTTTTAAGGTTTCTACCTAAAGTGATTTGAATTTGCCATTGATTTTTTTTTTAAAGTTGGTCCCGTTCTCAACAGTCAACAGGGCTTGAAAAACTGAAAATTTACCCTGGAAAGAGAGAAAAATGTCTTATAATCCTACCAGTCAAAGACCTGAGGCTCTAAGAAAAGTGACTGAACCCTATATCATGATACTCATCATAAAAGGGACAAATTTATTCATGGCATTTCATCAAAAGCATTTTGCCTCAATGTATTCTGCTCATTTTCTCCCTGCTTAGCGTCTCATAGTAAACCTTCACCACAGATACCAGAGATGCCTGTAAGCATCTAAACAATTGTAAAAACTCAGTTTATAAAATAAATGCTGATTAAAAAGTGGGCCATCATCAGGTTTCCCCTCGCATGGTCTCTTCACCCAGCTCGGGGGGGTGTTTTTACCGGGGGGTAAAACCCAGCTGTCCTCTGAAGAGCTCATGTACGTGGGGATGAAGTCGGGTTCAATATTCCTCTTTCCGGTTCTGGGACAGACTCTGGGGATAAGTAAAGCACGATACGAGTTGCATAAACTATTGTCAGCAGCTAGTGATGCCCAGGGAATTTGAAACAGAGGCAGTTGCTTAAAGAACAGTCATTTCCACTTTCTTATGGCATACTCCGACCCCCGTCCGCTCGAGAGGAGTCCCTGTGGTGTCACTGGGTTCCTGTGTCCTTGGGTGATCCTCTTGTGTCACACGCCAAACTTTAGGGTACCTTTGTGCTAAAGCAGAGACACGAAGTGCCGACACCGCAGCCAAGGGTTGGGAGCAGAGAACACAGCACAGCAACACGCTGGATTTTATGCACTCAACTAAGAGCAGAAAAATAAACCCTCCAGGGCACATGTTGGATGAAGAGCAGGGAAGCACGTTCCTGTGCCGGGAGTCAGGCATTCTTCTCACCGATGCAGTTGTTGGGGTGCTTTTCAGGGAGGGGGAAATAAGTAACTCACCTTGGAATTGCTTGTATTGCTTTTAACCACAGGACTGTCTTCGAAACACTGGTGACCACTTTGTCATGCTCCCGTGTTGTGTAGAGTACCAAGCTGGGCAGCATAAATAGACGTAAAGGTGCCCACTTCCTTATGAAATGGGGGGACTAACACAGTTCACGTTGGGAATGGGCAGGGAGAGCGGGCTTCGACAGTTTTTAGGAACAACTTTTCAGGAACTAATTCATTTTTTGAATTATTCATTCTGAAGTCATTGTTACTTTTCCTTTGCTTCCCGTTTCCGAGGCTGGAAGTCACTCCCATATAAGAATAACAAAGATAAGACTTAACTCAAAAGGCGGTGCGGGAAGGCTGGAGTACGTGCGTCATCTGCGAGGTGTGCTGTGCCGTCCTGCGCTCCGGGAGCGTGACGGTGCGGCCGGACAGACATCCAGGCAGAGCCAAGCATGGCTGCTTCCCTCCCAGGTGTTGCACATGGCATTTGCCCACCTCCGAGAAAAAAAAAATATTTCCTTATGGCTACAGAAAGAAAAACCCACCTGATTTGGGTCCTGACCTGACAGAGTGCTGATGTGTCTTGATTTCCATTGCTTGGCCTGAGGAGAAGGTCCTTGGAAGGCCACTTACCCACCACAGCGTTACAAGGCCGCTATAGGATGGATGAGTACCACGTATGAAATAGTTGCAAGGCACAGTGTGTATTTATTAAAAGGTACGTAAGGGGAAGCAGATGATGGAAGAGCTGTATAGGTATCAAAAAGAGTATTAGGGAATACACTTTCTGCTTTAAAAAAAAAACACGTTAAAACATCTAAAGCCAAACAGTCTAAAAACATAATTATAAATGAGAAGGGGAAGCTGCACAGGAGTCATGCCTAGAAAAAAAGGGATGAAAATGCAGAGCAGATGAGATCTACACTCGTAACCTAGTGTGGGGATAAGCAAACAGAAGGGTTTGATTTGGGGTACGCTTCCCAAGACGTCCCATCAGTCCCCAGAAGGGATTCTGCTGCTCTGCTCAGCGTCACGAAGGGTGCGTAGGGGAGGTGCTTTCTGTCCCACGTCGTCAGAGCATTAAACATCAAAGGGCTGATGGAGGAGCATCCACATGAACTGCGAAATACTGGGTATTTGTCACTCATCGGGTTTTTCAACCAGTATGTGCTTCAGCCCGGTCCCATCCCAGCGCTGCTCCTCTCTCCCATCAGGCTCTGATAAACCCATACGGGGTTACTCTAACGAGAGAACCAGTAAATTTGATGACACCCACAAAGCCTGTCACTGGGGCAGAGGAGAGCCTGTTTAACTGGCAGCAATCAGAAGATGCTGCTGTGCGTGATGAGCGCCGGCTCTGCAGCAGCGCAGGCAGCCCGACACGGTGCAGACCTTTGCAAACACGACTCCTCGGGAGCCTCTCGTGCTCCCGGGGATCAGAGCTCAATTTAAAAGATGAATTACATAAACAACATCCCTCTTATTGTCCCATCGGACCGGTTAAACTGCCAAAAGTCAGTAGGTTTGACCCACTTCATAAATATCCCGCAAGAGCAGATGTTTTAACTGAGTTCCTCTTGACTGTAACTGGGCAAGCCTTGACTCTTCTGGGCGCGCTCATGTTTTGGAAATGAGGAGACAGTCTTCGTGCATCCTTCTTTAACAACGAAAACAAACTAATCCCCCTTGGAAGGGGATTGCTGCTGCCTGCCTATCGCACAGAGCCCTGTCCGGGGCTGACACAACCTTGAAGTTACCCGTAGGGGGTAGCTTTGCCTGCAGCTCACCCAGGGTGTTTTGGGGAGGGTGTTGGTTTGGGTTTGGTAGGACCTCAGTATTCAGAAGCACATCTCCCTGGAGTCGGTGCAGGCCACACAAATCTGCTGTAAAGCAGCGCGGGCTCTTTTCTGCGTGAGGGAGAGGTATGACCTGTCCTCAGCACGAAAAAGGATGAGTCGGGACTCCCAAAACCATGAGATTAAAACCACTTCTTGTCTCCACAAGCACAGCGGCTACAAGAGAGCATCAAAATTGAGATAGACACATAACCAGAATCCAGGTGATGGGACTTTGCAAACTCTGCGTATCTTGTCGCTTGCGGTGAATCTGAAGCATCTCAGGCCAGGGCTGAAGTAACAACAGGGCAGTCAGTCGGGCTGTAACTAAGCAAAATGTGGTGATTTCCTTGAAAACAATTTTACTTTGGCTATTCTCCTACATTCCAAGAAGGCAAGCTATGTGTGCCCTGGGATCATTTGTCATACCCAAATCATTGTAATCCTGTGGGTTTTAATGTGGGGTTTTTTATTATAAATGAAATTTTGCTGCAGGTTTAGTGACACAACTAGTTCTTCAGCAAAACGGGAAATGGGAATTTTAGGAAAGGCAACAGCATTTTTGTTGTTGGGCCAGAGGTTGTTACTGCAAAACCCCATGCATGCTTTACAAGAAAGACAATAGTTTAATTAGTAGAAAATCTTTTCCAACACCCCTTAGGGTTTAGGTTTTTATGACACACAGGAAAAAAAAAAACCAGACTGTGAAAGAAATGCAGCTTCATCCTGAGAGCTCTTTCCTTTCTTTAATCTAAGGTACTATCTACTGCAGCAACGACAATTTTTCTGCTTTCACTTGAAAAGAGAAAACACTGGTTCTTTGTGGGACAAGTGAGAATGGCGGTTTTCCCCAGACACAAGAGAATCCATTTGAACCTTACTGAATTTTTGCAGACTACTTTCAATCACATTTGTTTATCATCTTTCTCCCCACTTTTTAAAACCAAATTTGCAATAAATGCTCAAAAGCCCCACATTACAATTTAATCATGGATGTGAGCAAATCATTAACATTTTAATTCCTATTTTAGCAGTTGTTTTCAGTGCTTATTGTGTGATCGAATACCAGGAAAGCAGTGAAATAGAGGTGATTTTATGAGCATTTTGTACCTTGCGCGGTGCAAAACTCACGGCTTGCTGCCCAGTTGCATTAACCGAGCAGAACAGGCAGGATGACCAAGTTCATCACCAGCATGATGAGAGGAGAAAGCGCATAAACCTCATACCCGAGCCCAGCCCTCAAGCCACGGGAGCGGATAATGCAGCACCTGAGAAATCCTGAAGGCAGCCCCTGGAAGTCGGACGCCTTCGCTGGGAAGTTTGGCCGGTTCAGGGATGCTCGGCTCCTGCCGTCGTATTTCGGAGTCCCTCTGGTGGCAGCAGCAATCTTCCATCCTCAGGTCGCAGGAAGAAAATTTGCTTTTTATTTTAGGCTTTAAAACATAGTGGTTGCACACAATCAGGGCACAAGCTAACTATATAATAGCATTTAGTATCTTTAAAGTATAATGTTACTGCAACATCTGAAGGGGAAAAAGTCTGTTATGAAGAGAAATCCTACTTCCAAGTGCTAACTTTCCTCTCCCACTTCCCCATTTCTTTCTACGCCGAACCCAGAGTAACTTTATTCCTGTCATTTTGCACAGCATCCTCACTGCCAGCACCCACGGAAACACCCAGAGCCGGGGACTAACTACAGTTTAGCCCAGCTGGGGAGTTTTTTGCTTGTAACATTGGTTGTTACTGTTAGTTGCAAGTTTTTCTGGGGAATTGGAGACATGTGGAGTTAATTGCTGTGGCTTATAAGAAATATATTGCTTTGTCTTCAAAATTGTAGCAGCAGCGTCACAGGATATAAGTACCCTTTAAAGTTATTGTTATTATCATTATACAAGGTTTTTTTGCCCTTGTTTGGGAATGTATCTAAAACACAGCAGAGAGAAAGGATGCGTCAGTTGGTAGCAAAGTATCCGAGGGTTTGGATGGCCCGGGTTGAGTTTGGGGAGAGCAGAGGCTCGCTGCTGGCTTGCTCGGCCAAATCTCTCGGATGCAAGGAGCTACTGCCCGCACCCAACATTGAAAGAAGTTATCGAGGTATATTAAAACCCTAAATAGACATACATTAAAAGTTATTAAAAATTATTAATATTTCTGCTCAGGAATCCAGCTTTCTGCCCGCACGAGGTTTCTGGTGTGCTGTGTATCACCTTTGGGGGAGACTAACTTCATCCTAGCTCAATCACAACTGAGCTTTGTGATCTGCGGTCCCAACTAGAGCCCTCCCGTCCCCAAAGAAAAGGTTCCCAATGGGATATACCAAAGCAAAATTGCTGCAACGGTTTGCTTTTTTTTCCCCACCCAAGAAAGGGACGATTAAAAGAGGAAAGGGAGAAATGAATCCTGAAGAATTCTTCTGGCATTTGGGCTCTACTTTTCTGGCTCTCCATTTATAATTTAAATGAAACATTTTTGTAAACACTAGGAATGCTTCTACAGTGAGAAACAAGGTGGAGAGTTAACAAGCATTCGCTGAATTTATTAGAGGAGGCTGAACTTCAGTATTGCAGAAGATCCCACCCAAACGCCTCCATCAAGATATCTGGAGGGAAAGCAGTAAATAAGTTTGTGCAAAATCAGACCATCCAGCAATATTAGCCATGCTTGGCAGAGGATACAATTCTAAAACCAAAGCGGTGCTAATGCTGGAGAAGTAAAATCTGCTAAGGTTGTTTCAGCTTGTTTAGGCCAGTGTCTCTCCGAGATGTCGTTAGCCTTTCCTTGTGCGTTCCCGTTAGGATCTTGAATTCAGCTCCTGAATTCTTCACTAAAACCAAACATGATTTCATCCAAACAAAGCAAGGGAGATTCCTGAAATGAAATGTGGTGTGTCCACAAACACGGCGTTTTGGAGACAAGTTACTGCTTCATATACGCGCTCCTGCAAACCTCATCAGGGACGTCCATCAGATTCACGACACTTCTACGCCTTTCAGGTTTTTTAAATATCAGCTCGACATTTGAGAACCACAAGGCTGGCTCTCGCAAGAAGCCTCCCAGGAAAGGGATAGCAATTACTTCTCAGGCTGCGTTGAACTTACCTTTCAAAAATGTGGAAGGATGGAGAAGGTAAATGAACTGTAATGTAGCAATGCTGAAAGGGGAGAGAGCGGCACTCTTGAAGACACACGTAGAGAGAGGACACCTAAACCTCCAGGGACGCGCCGGTCCCCCCAGACAAGCTGTAGGCAGTACCAGCTCCTGTGCCGAGCGCCTGCAGCATCCTCCCCTGGGGGAGCAGGGCTGACGGCCAGCGCCCAGCACCGCGCTACTCAAAATCCCGGTAACCCCACTGATTTAAATTGAGTTTCTGCTTTTTTATTTGTAACATTTTTTTTTTCTTTCATTTAACACTGGAGAAGCGAACACCTTATAGGAATGGCATTATTATGAAACCAGCTGGAGCCCTAGTTACCTCTAGCCACCACATTTTGAAAGCCGCTTTCTGCCCCTGGGCAGCGTTCAGGTTAAGGGCCGGTAGCAGGACTACCCGGGGAGTCCGCAGCACCCGCCTGCCTCGGGCTCGGGGTAGCAGTGCTTCTCTGAGCCCGCTCAAGGGGATGTGTTTCTCTCCCTTCACATCACCTGCCGGCGGGGTCTCGCAGGCCGATCATCCCGAAAGCACTAGTGCTGTTGATTAGAAACCCAGCAGGCTTAGCGCAAGATAGCTGATAAAATCCAGAAGAGCTTTACAAGGGTTTTGGTGTTGGAGACGCCCTTCGAGGCAGCACTCGCCATCGGAGCCGAAGAGAGAGATTATCTGAAACGGGGGGAGGTCAGAAGTCCCGGCTTCTCGTCCAAAATCACCACTGACTTGCACTGTGACCTCGGGGAAGTCGCTCATTCTGTGCCGCTGGTCATTAACTACCTCAAACAGCGACAGTATTTCCATCGTCCGCACAAGTGTTTAAGGCATCACTGATGTGCATGACGTGTTTTGAGGTCCTCGGATGAGAGGTGCAACCTACAGAAGGGAAAAGCACTCCTTGGAGGGATAACGCAGGGTTCGGGTTAGCTATTAATGGTCGAACGGAGGAAACATTTGCTTACCAGAACTCCTCCGTTCTTAATTAACGGCAGCCGGTCAGTGAAGATGATCCTGTAGCCCACAGCAATGGCAGCTTGCTCGGCTGGCTCTGCTGGGAACACAGCTGAAATGAGTCTCCTGATAAAAGCATCATCATTTCAATGCATCAATAACCTCTCTAAAGACCCTCCTTGGGTGAGAAACAATAGCAGGAGATATGGTAGGGAAGCAAAATCTTTATTCTTTCCCTCCTGGGAGCCTCTGCTTCCCCACGTTATGGGTCGGGAGCTCTGGGGTCAGTGGGGGCAAGGGCAGGGCATCGCTCCCAGGCAGAGCCCGTGCCGCAGCCTGCTCTAACGGCAGGATCTTGGTGCAGAGCAGGCTCAATGGAAAGGATTATCCCAACACTCATCACCGATTGCTAAACAGAGCAGAGCTTCCCTGTCATTTTGTTGTTGGCATCTTTTTAGAATGATTAAATCTGTCGAGGAACCTCCACCTGCCTGAGGCACAGCACGAGTGATTCCCAACAACAGAAGCAGAGGAAAGAGCAACCAAGTAACTTTGCTTGGCTGTTTCCATTTGTTTGTTTTAATACAAAGGCGAATTTATTATGGCAAACATCTCTCAAATTTCAAAGCACCGCCTCTATCTTTGCAGGAGCTTCTCTTAGGCAGGATGAGAAAGTGCAGCTCCGCAGCCCACAGTGCCCAGTGTTGGGGGAAAAGCTCCTTGCAGATCTGGCTTAAATGGGGGGACCACGGTGGAGGGATGGGGACAGAGCTGGAGCAACACTTGGTCCTTTACCTCCATCTGTATAAGTGAATATTTCCTCTACCAGGCATTGTGTGCCCTGGGTATTCAGTATCTATCTCTGTTATTCAGAAAAAAACCCTTGGTCTTAGTCCAATAAAAGACAAGAAAAAAAAAGCTTTAAGCCTGTAACTTCACGGCCTTGGGGAACTGTTTGTGTGTCCCCCCACCTCGAGTCCCCGTGTTCACAGCCCCAGAGGGGCCCCGTGGAAGCGGAGACAAGAGGGGCCTCGGGCGTGGGGAGAGGGGCTGCGAGAACTACGCTACCTGCGAAACGCAAAAGTGAAATAGTTACTGCATCACACTGAATTACTCGTTAATCTTAATGAGGGCGCAGAGAAATTGCTTCAGGCTGAGAGGAGGCTTAGGAAGGCAACACTGCCTCAGCTTCGTGCTGCCTCCAGCAATAAGCCTTTACACCTGCATTGAAATAGGACGGGGAGAGACGGGCACCCCGAGGGGGCTGCGGAGGAGAGCACGTGCCCGGGCACTGGCAGCTGCCACGACTTACGGTTTCTTGAAATCTCACCTCCTGTCAGGATCTCGGTGCAGAACCAGCACTTGATCCAACAGCCGCACGCCCCGTTTGAGACGCAGCCAGGTCCCAGCTTGACTTCCTTGCACGTCCTCCTCTCTTCTCGCCCTATTTACGGCGCACGCGAGGAAACCCGGTACGGAGCCTCTCCACGCTGCTGCAGGCGCCAAGCCCGGGCAGCGCAGGGTTAGGAGGGACAGAGGCAGCGTGGGGCAACAGGAGCGGGACGTCTCTGCCGCTCTGATAGTGTCAAGGCACAGAAAGGAATAGAGAAGCTTGCTGGCACGAGCACGTTAGCTTAGATCTCAAAAAAAAAGCATCAAAGCAGCATCTTAACAGTCGTTTTTGTCTTCCGTCACATTCTTCAGTAAATGTTTATCTTGCGGAGCTCCGAGGCCTGTGTTTCAGACTCAGCCTGCGGAGGGTCTGTGAATAATTAGACTTCATCCCAGGACCTGCCTTAACGATGTGCATTCCCATCGCTCTCCATAGACAGAATCTCCTGCCCACGTTGAAGAGAGCTTTTACGGAAAGACCATGGATCAAACATGACTGTTTAGCTTATTTGTGCAGTAGAAATATGTGCTTGTTTTCAGCATGTTGCTGTCTTCGGCATTCTTATTTTAATCTTAGGGTTTTCCTTTCTGTCTTCACGTTTTGTCCTTTCTTTGTGTTACGTTTCCTTCTCAGCAACAAGTTGCAGCCTCTCCCAGGGACTCTGCTTCCACCCTCACTGCTCCATAGCTAAAAACACCACCCGTCAGCCTCTGTCATACCCCAGTGAGAGTTTCAAGGTTTGGGGAAATTTCATACCTCTTGAATTTCAAATCTGTTGCTTCAGTTTGCCCGCAGAGAAGGCAGAAGTCTCCATTGATTTCCCCAACCTAATCAGAAAGCAGGCATGTTTCTGCCGGTGTGATTGCCGTAAGCAAATCCTTCAGCTACATTAGAGAATTACGTCTGCGTAGCTAGGAGTATAATGTGACAAGCTTTTCCTTTACCGTTGCTCCAGCTTCAACCTCCTCTGTCCCCTCATTGAGGCTGGTACATCTGTTTTTGCAGCCGTGTGGTTTTAAAGGATTAAGCCGTTTTACTTTATAGAGTTGGGGGTCTTTTTTTCCAATCGAGCCAAAAATAATTATTTCTTGTCCCGATCAGATTCGCTGTCCACCCCCAGGCAGCTAAACCAATACAGCTGATGGGCCGTGAAAAGAAGTGCTTGTGAGATGACATCTTCAAATCTGTTTTAAAAATCCTGGGTGAAAAGCTTCAATGCACTTGAGCTTCTTCTCGTTTAAAATATCGCTCAGACCAGTAAATGGCTGAATTCACAATCCTACAACTTTTATCCCGCTGCAACTAGAAATATCTTTTAGGACTTGTGTTCTCAGAGGATTTGGGCTTTACCTTCTGTTTTCTCCTTTCTGGTCGGTGAGTAAGGCAGTGGCTTCCCTCTCTAGAGATGCACGTGAGCCCCCAGGGAGGCTTTGTAAAGCCTTGTGAGGCAGAACAACCATCAGGAACCTTTGTATCTTTGCCAGAGCACTCATGAAAACGTAGTACTGCAGCTTCAACCCACACTAATAATTTTTATGATGGATCTTCAGTCTGGAAGGGACTACACACTTAAGGACTCGGCCTGGGGGAGCAGTTTTCCTTACGCTGCCTCTGAACCTGTGGGGTTTTTTTTCCTGTTCAATTTTCAATTATTTGACTCACACTTCATGGACTTCGTTTCCCGGCGCATTAACAGCTGGTGGTTTCGAAGGCTGCAGTTGGCGAGGGCAGTGTCTGGAATGGATAGTAATTACTTGCTGAGCTCATTATAATTGTTCAGTTATTGAATAATTTGGAAAGGCAAGCAGGGGGAATATTGGGTTAATTAAGAGCTCATTTAATCACTGCTAAATTTAGCCTTCCAAAACAGTGCTCACCTTACCCGGATTTGAAAACCTTTGCTTACCCACACTGCCGGGCGAAGCAGGAGCGCTTTCTCTCTGGTCTTCGGCCGCGGTCATCAGGACAGCCCTTGCTCTTCGCCCTGTGGTGCCATGGGTTCCGTCCTTATTCCTACTAGCTCCGACCCTCCCACGTTTGGCTTCATGGGCATTAAGGTCTCTCTGAAGCTGCCATCAGTCTCCAATGAGATGTTTAATTAGAAACAACTCACCTGTAAGCACTCAGGCACTTTTGGGACCAAATTCTCATTCAATTAAAAAAATGACATTACAGACAGAATAGCAAAGTATGAGCAT
Source organism: Calonectris borealis (assembly GCF_964195595.1). Lineage (NCBI taxonomy): Eukaryota > Metazoa > Chordata > Aves > Procellariiformes > Procellariidae > Calonectris > Calonectris borealis. The sequence continues at coordinate 12,584,443 of NC_134331.1, read as the reverse complement.
TTAATAGAGCCCAGTAAGTCCGAGCAGGAGAAGAGCTTTCGAGCCCTCGTCATTTTTCTGTTGCTGCTGATCTAACATGGTTGCTGGGCACGTGTTTCTTCTGTTTGAGGTTTTTGATAATTTAAGGCTTAGGAAGCAAGTTTATCACCCAGAGGATGCTTTCTGGAGCCTGGACTGACTTCCAGGGGCTCTGGGAAGTCTGCAAGGCAGTGCTCAAGACTAAAGAGCATTTACAGCTTATTGTCACGTCTTTACTGTGGCACCAAGAACGTCAAGTATCTGTATGAGAATTCAGGCAGGCTTGTAACTGAAAGGGTTTTATTTGAGGACTTTTTGGGAGAATTTTGAGGGAAGGACTTAAATGGGAAGTAGCATTTGACTCAAGATGAGTACAACTTGATTTTAAACAATCAGTGAACAGATTTTAAATAATTATTTTGCTTTGGGCTTTTATCCTTTGTCCTAGATTAATTTAACACATGATATTCTTCATGCACAGTGTCAGTCAGGTGTAACTACCACCGCAGATTGCCCATGGGATTTGGGCTGGCACATGCTAGTGAGAAGGGTACCCTCCTCCCAGCATGGAAGTCAACCGCAGATATTCAGGAAGGAGAAAAAAGAAAAAGCAAAGCCCTGAATCCCTTACTGACCGCAGGCAGATTTATCCCCGTTGCATTTCCAAAGTGAAAAATGTTTAGAGCCTCCAAGAGCTAGCGGCTCCTCCGATCCTGGCTGTAGTAGGCACAAAATAAAGAGGAGGCAGAGCCTGTACCGAACCTCATCCTTCACAATACGCTTCAGAACAAAGTAAACTTATTTCTTCTGTTAGGGAGAATAAGCCAGATCTTGTATGTCTGGAGCCATACCAGTCTTTTACAAAGGCATCCGTGAACTTCTTGTATTTTGCTTTTAGTTTAAATGCTGCAAAAAAGGGAAATAATTTTTAAACAGGTTTTCTAGAGCAAACTCTGCAACATATATTCTGCAAAACAGAAGAGCCGTCAAAGCAGGTTGATTTTAAAACTTGAAAACCTTGACAGCCTCCTTGCAGCAGCATGAAGCCACGTCATTTCTGCAGTTACCCATGGTTACAAAATTGTTGAATGAAATGGAATCCAAACCCGTCGAGGGTTGTAACTCTCAAACAGACAGAACAAATTATCTGGAATGATAACTAGTCGAGTACGCCACTGGGTCCTTAATTGAATATTTTGCCAAACTGCTCCAAATTAATGGAGCTCGTCCATTCTGAGTCTGGGCTGCTGAGGACATGGGGAAGCTCCTGGTGGGATCTAGCTGATTTTAAACATGCCTTTTTTTTTTTTTTTTTTTTTTTTTTTTTACGAGAGGGCAAGGCATAAGGCAGTTTTTCAAGAGATGCTGTGATTTCAGGTAGAGAAGTGTTATGGGATATTCTTTCCCCGCCCCCAAGGAAGAAGAAGCAAGTTGACATATGGGCTAGAATTAGTGTTTTCTCTTCAATTAGTAATTTATTTTAAATTAATAAGGCTGAGACATCTACTTTAGCAAAACAATTAAGTAGTACATCAATAAAGTAGCTGCCTTAAATCAGGCGAGTGACTTTGCTTCATTCCCCCCCTTAGTTTCATCAGCACTACATATGTAGTGCCCTGGAGGGTTAACGTTTGTGTATTTGGGGCCACTTCCACTCCCAGGGCAGTGATTTTTAGGAGGACCGCGGCTGAGCTCCGGGCCGGCTGGGCAGGTGTCCTGCCGGCAGCAGGGCGCTCAGCCCGGGGACATCGCCTGGCTTCAGTCACACTGCCAGTGTCACCGATCCGGTCCTCTTACGTGTCTTGCCGAGGAAATGGTATTTAATCAAAGTGGTTCCCTAACTAAAGTTTTTCTAACTCTTCTTCCTGAAATGTCATGCTTTAAAGTAAGGCTTTATGCAAAACATCTCTGCAAATTAGCTTATCAAGTTCCAGAGGAGCTTTAAATTTAAAAAAAATTAAAATCTGGTTTAATCATTCAGTCTTGTCTTTGCGCTTTCTGGCCCCTCCTGCTGGGCATCGTTCAGGTTTCTGTGGATGTGTGCCACTGGGGCAGCCACACGCTGATTCCGTGCCCCTAAGTTTTCTGCTGGATTTTGGAGTACTGTGCTGGGAGGAGGACGACAGCAATGCTGTCAGGATCTTTTCTTCCTGCTAAGTGTCCCTGTCAAAGCGGCTTTATGTAGCACACCAGGGCATGAATTCTCTGCATCTCCTCTCAGCCTCCTTTCCCGACTGGTACCCAAGAAGCTTCAAAAAGTCAACAACTACAGAGTCCTATCAGCAAAGGATGGCCAGAGAAGTGCTGCAAACTGATCTCAACTCTCCATACTAAGTGAAATGTCTCTAAAAACCTATTTCAGTCTCTTCTTGTGAAGGGATCCCACACTTTGCTGAAGTCCGTGGGCCGTCAGTTAGTTTTACCTTTCCCCATCACGTGTACCCACGCGATATCAATCCCCATCAAGTGTCATTTGGGACGTTAGACCTTGCCGTTCAGCACTCACCGTTACCTGGATTTAGCATTTGCTCCTTCTCAGCACCTCTTCAGCAGCAGGAGGTCTCACCCTTCCCATCACCCGCAATGTCTTGCTGAGTCCCACAAAAACCCCCAAATATTATCTCCCATTCCCCCGTAGAGTCTTGTCTGCTGCCACCACCTCCTTAGAGTCTCCAGATCTGGCGGATGTGTCCTCCCCATCCCAGCTGCTGACTGCATTTTGGACGTGACAGCCAGAGCACGCCGTCCAGCCCCCGCCGTACCCTGAACCTCCTCCCGGGGTGGTCTCCACCGCCCACCTTGCGAGGGGCCGAGGGACACAAGGGTTTTCTTGGCTTCCTGCGCGGGAGCGTGTGCAGGCAGAATTCTTGTAAGCATCAGTTTTACTGCCTCTTCCCAACATAAACTGGATAAATTGATGGAGTCCTGGCCCCGAGGATAAACACCACCTCCACTGTTTAGAGCAACCGTCTCCTGAAAGGAGCTGACTGACACCCTCGCTGTAGGGTGCGGGAGGTGCCTGCAGGCTGGCGGCACTACCCCCGCAGAAACCTCCCCTGCTATCAGACATGAAGAGGAGCAGCCCGTAAGGAGGATTAAGACTAGAAAAAATCTGCAGTTAACTCAGGTACCACAATAACAAACTTAAACTTATTCTGCAGAAATACAGAGGTCTTGCAATCTTCACCCGAGTCACTTGTAAAAATTCCTGCCGAGGGCTGGTTTAAGCCTGTGCCCAAATACAGAGGTTGGCCTTTAGCTGCAGTACACTAATGTTGCAAAATGCTCGGTTTTATGGAGTTTTCAGATTTCAGATTAGTTTCAGCCTTTTAGTTGTTTAGGAATGGTAAATCCTCATGTGGTTAGGAAGCATTCTTGGCTATCATCTCTAAAAAGAGCTTACGTTAATATTTATGGTCAGGCTAGTACTTTTGAAGGAGACTGAGATTAGATAAGCTCATTAAGTCAAGCATTCTTTCCACACCTGTGTTCTTCCCAACAAAATAACATTTCTCAATTTCAAGGCAGCTAATTTAGAGATGGGTTTTACTTGTCGCACTGATGCGAACCTGAACCACTGGCATGCTCCATGAAAAAAGCTGCCTCAGATGTACACATGCTGTCCTCACCTTTCTGGGCCTTGAACACAACTGGAAAATACTTGTCTCCTACGTGATAGAGTCTGGTGCAGCTGGACTACTCAGAATGCATTCAGCAAGCATGCCATCACTATTAGAGAACTAAAATCTTATTCATTTAAAAAGATTTTGCAATATCCTAGTCCTATTCCCATCTTTGTCTTCTCCGAACCACAAGCAAGCCCTCACCAGCGCTTAGGGAGTAGCTATGGAGGTCCAGAGCGAGTAGTGACCGCAGCCGCAGGAGGCAGGTTAATAACCAAGCTGAGTCTTCTCCCCTGCTGCACGTCCATCCCTGCATGTCCGTCCACAACTAGAAGGAAAGAAAACTAAGGTTCAATAACCCTGGCCAGCTGATGGGCGGGGGAGAGGCAGGCAATGACATTTACTTTCTAAGTTAATTGATCCACTTATTCATTCACTCCATTTCATTCGTTAAAAACAAGGCTTTAAGGCTCAAAGCTTTCTAGTTTTTTTCCAATTCTGTCAAATGGTCTAATAAGAGGGTATTACGGTTCCTTATGACCCTTGCCATGTTTGTAACTTTAATATATAAGCCCTTATAAGCGTACACACAATTACAGTATTTTACACCTCCCACTGGAGGGGGGTCGGGGAGCAGCACAGCTGCTGTCCAACACCTTCCCTTCTGCCTTGCTCAGGATCCTGCAAGGCACAAAGCTGGCCTGACCGGAGGAGAGAATAATTAATTTAGACCTGAACATCCCAAAAGTATCTCCCTATATAACTCAGCTATGGAAAGGCTTTTGATTATTGACCATCTGTGCATGCTTTATGGCTGAAGTATTTAATTTAAGGAGAATGATTAGGAAGAGGAAAAGTTTTAATGGCCTGCTCCAAAGCCTAGATAAAAGCCTTAGCTACAGAGTCGAAACGTGCTTAACTTGTATTGAAAGTGATAATTTTTGCAGCAGGCTGGAATTCACTAACTCACAAGCCATCCGGAGGTGCTAAAAGCATTTAGAAAACAAAGCCGAGAGGTCTCAAGTTCCAGTTGCTGAGACGAAAATCCCAAGGCTGAAAGGGAGCAGGCAGTCAGCTGTGAAGATGGAAGACTGCAAGGCTCTTGGCACTAAGTGTGACATGAGTGGGTGCCTTCATCGCCTCCCGAGCCGCGTGCTTTCAGCCGGGCAGACTTCGGGAGGAGAACAGCCTTCCTGAGAAATCCACGTGCATTGTTTTGTGCCTGTGCTGAGGCAGAGAAATGAGACTCTTCCTGCCTGCGTGTGGTCTGAACAGACGAAGATCTCCAACAAAGCCTGTGTATAACTAGAAAGGGAAAGTGAGCAGGCAGAGGACTAGATTTCCGGAGATTGTGCAAGCATGAAAAAGCAGAGTAGAACCTCAGAATCTGAGGAGCAGATGCATATTCCCTACACCTCAACTAAAGGATTACAAAAGGAGTAAAACTTTGTCTTTTCTTGTGGTTCCAAAAAACCCAAATTTTTCAAACCTTTTCTTTTTTTTTCCAAGGGGAAAATTTCTGTATACTTCGGTATATTTATGAATTCAGTCTTAATTTTTTCTTGGATTGTTTCTTATTTACAGGTCTAAATTCTGCCTAGTGCCAGAAAAGGTACAAAAGACAGGTGCTATACATGGAGGTCACCATCACCTAAAAAAAGTCCAACAACAAGGACAACAAGGATGTCATGAGGTTATGCAGGGAGAAAATTAGAAGGGCCAAAGCCCAACTAGAACTTAATCTGGGTACTGCCGTAAAAGACAATAAAAAGTCTTTCTATAAATACACTGCATCAAAAGGAGGGCTAAGAAGAATCTCCATCCTTTATTGGATGCAGGGGAAATGTAGTGACAAAGGATGAGGAAAAGGCTGGGGTACTTAATGCCTTCTTTGCCTTCTTTAATAGTAAAGACCAGCTGTTCTCCGGGTACCCAGCCCCCTGAGCTGGAAGACAGGGACGGGGAGCAGAAAGAAGCTCCCATAATCCATGGGGAAATGGTTAGCGACCTGCTACACCGCTTAGACACACACAAGTCTATGGGACTGGATGGGATCCACCCAAGGGTACTGAGGGAGCTGGCGGGAGTGCTCACCAAGCCACTTTCCATCATTTATCAGCAGTCCTGGCTAACCGGTGGGGTCCCAGTTGACTGGAGGTTACCAAATGTGGCACCCATCTACAAGAAGGGCCGTTAGGAGGATCCAGGGCACTACAGGCCTGTCCGTCTGACCTCGGTGCCGAGGAAGGTTATAGAGCAGATCATCGTGAGTGCCATCACGCGGCATGTACAGGACAACCAGGGGATCAGGCCCAGTCAACATGGGTTTATGAAAGGCAGGTCCTGCTTGACTAACCTGATCTCCTTCTATGACAAGGTGACCCGCGTAGTGGATGAGGGAAAGGCTGTGGCTGTTGTCTACCTAGGCTTTGTAAAGCCTTTGACACCGTTTCCCACAGCATCTTCCTGGAGAGACTGGCGGCTCATGGCTTGGACAGGCGTACTCTTTGCTGGGTAAAAAACTGGCTGGATGGCTGGGCCCAGAGAGTTGTGGTGAACGGAGTTAAATCCAGTTGGTGGCCGGTCACAAGTGGTGTTCCCCAGGGCTCAGCACTGGGGCCAGTTCTGTTTAATACCTTCACCAATGATCTAGACGAGGGAATCGAGTGCACCCTCAGTAAGTTTACAGATGACACCAAATTGGGTGGAGTGTTGATCTGCTTGAAGGTAGGAAGGCTCTGCAGAGGGATCTGGACAGGCTGGATCGATGGGCCGAGGCCAACTGTATGAGATTCAACATGGCTCAGTGTCAGGTCCTGCACTTGGGTCACAACCACCCCATGCAATGCTACAGGCTTGGGGAAGAGAGATATTGGGGAAAATTTCTTCACTGAAAGGGTTGTCAAGCATTGGAACAGGCTGCCCAGGAAAGTGGTTGAGTCACCATCCCTGGGGGTATTTAAAAGACGTGTAGATGTGGTGCTTAGGGACTGGTTTAGTGCTACTTGGGACTTGGCAGTGTTAGATTAACAGTTGGACTTGATGATCTTAAAGGTCTTTTCCAACCTAAACGATTCTATGATTCTAACAATGTATCTGATCTGGCAGCTTATGGATTCAACCAGTCTAGACTCCTTGGACAGCCTCAGGAGTAAACCTAGATATTTTGAGGGTTTTGCTTTGTTTGGATGCATCTAAAGGTTACAAAAATAAAGGTGAGAGTAGTTCCAGGCTGCTTTATTGACTTCACTATAAGAACTATCCAAGCACAGGGTTTCTTGTTTGTGATCCCGCAGTCTGATCTGCATTCACAGCATCCTGTTAAAGTCAATGAGAGTTCACAAAGGAGCAGTTCCACCAGCAGTTCCTTAATGCAAAACAGTCACTGACAAAGAACAGCAAAAAAAAAAGAAAAATGTTTCTCTAGTATGTGTTTCAGAATTCAGTACTCGCTGTCCACAAGTTATCATGAAAGACAAGAATGCTCAACAGCAGGCAACATTGATCCCCACCTTGTCATTATGTCAGCTATATAGGAAAACGGGCAAGATGGAAATAAATATCCCTGAAATAAAGGGTGTTGTTTCAAGTATGGACAATGTCTGTAATGGAAGAAAAATAAGAGTATTTGGAAAAAATGAATGCTGAAGAATGAAAAATCTCAAAAATTGAGCAACACTTGACAGTTCCACTACCGTTAGAAATTCTTCTTAAAGATTAATACACTGCATGGGCTAAAAGGGTTACAGGGAAAAAGCTAGTTCCTTTTCAGATCTAGCGAGCCAGTCTATGAATAAATAATGGACTAAGCTTATATACCCTATTCAATATCTGCTACAGGTAAAAGCTTAAGTATGCTGGGGCAGAACTGAGAGATTAAAGAAGTGATTTGAAGGGAGATGATGTACAGAATCAAAGAACGATGTGCAGTTTGGAAACAGGACAGAGTTATTTTCCTTGACAGTCCATCCTGAAAAGCTTTCGTACAAGCCACCAACACTCATATGGAAGATAAAAACTGCCTACACGGATACTTTAGGGATAACTGGATTGTCATTACAAGAGTTGACTGGCAGGTTTCAGCAAACATGACATAAAATTAGCTTTCAGCTTCCTAAGAAGGTTTACAAAAACAGAGATAAGGCAGAGCATGCTATGGTTCTTCCCGGTATTTTACAAGGAGCAATAGACACTCACCAGTTTACGATGGCTCTCTTAGCCGGATTTCCTGAGAAGGCTGCCTTCCTGAACGAGGCCAAGATGATCGATGCACGCCAGAGCCATCTGTGGTTCAGAAAGGAAATAACTCTTCTGCTGTTCTTGGAATGTTTGGTTGGATTTCCACACAAGAGACTCAAAAAGGAGAGACAGGAGTTGGGAGTAATTTTTTTTTGCTGGGGGGGGGGGGGAAGAGGAGGGTGGTTGGTTATATTCCTCCCCTCCGCCCCCAAAGAGCCCTGATCTCCAGCAACTTTTCCTGCGTTTATTCCTAGAATTTAGACAAGACAGAAATATTGCACAAAGCTACACATGAGCATGTTAGAGAGATCCAATTCACACATAAACACTGTGTAAAGATATCTGGAGTAGAAGGAATGCAATGAACTCTATATTAAAATCAAAGCCATCTCTATTTACTGGGGAAAGGAATGCTATAAAGGAGAAATTCAAATGTACTAAGAATTACAATTGAAGAAGAAACAAAACCAGATTTTCTTGACAGCATAGTCATTATCAATGCCATTTCAGCTATACTTTTACGGGCACATCATTATGTGCTACAGCCTCAGAAAGTACCCTGTTGAGATGTTGACCTTAAAAATAAGTAAGACATGAAGCTCAATTTCTGCTATAAATCCAAATTAAAGTATTTTTGTAAATGGAGTATATCCTGGTAAACATTTCTGGACTTGAAATTCATTAAGATGGAGCTTAGAATATTTCAGGTGGACAATACATATTCAGGAAATTCTCAACATAAATGTACCTTTCCAAACCTTCAGTCGATTTATGGGGAATTAAAAGCCACAATGATTCCACAACTGCTTACACAATGCAAATTTTATACATGAGAAATGCCAAGAAATCCACTCAAGAGTTCCTAGAATCATGTCATAGGGGATAAAAAATAAAATGCATGCTACAGATTGAAAGCTAGGTTTACACTTAAAACCTAATCTGATCACATACCTGTTAATTTTACAAAAGTTCCTGATATTCCCAAAACCTTTGAATGGAAAAATAGTTTTAAAAGTAGTACAATTTCACAGAAGTCCTCAGGAAGCTTCACTCAATCTCTTAGTAGGGATTTAAACTCTGGCTTTCTCTCCTGCCATATTTTCTATTTCACCCTGGGACTTTTCCCACAGGCAAGCTTTGCTTTACCTTTCCTTACAAATACTTTTCTTTCAAAATAGAAATCAACATTCCTAAATACTTGTAATAAGGTTTCAGGTTCAAGGCTGTAAATTTAATGTCAGGACTTAGCCCCAATTCACACTGAACATGTACTGACCTTTCTTTACTTTGTCTGAACCACAAGGGCTCTTTACAAAGGTTCTCATTACAACTGGGAAACATCAAGCCAAATTCTGCCATCACTGTGAGTTCAATTAAGAGCATTTGTCTGCAGCAGCTTGGCATCAGATTTATCCTAGTTTAACAGAACAAATCCTGTCCTCAGCATAATCGGAGTTCTAAGAAACAGAGCACTGCATTTCCCAGTAGCAACAGGCAGGCTGAACCTGAAAGAGGACAGACAGTAATTGAAGTATTTCAAATTCAGAATTATCTGTCAAGAACTGGGAAGAGATACTCTTAATAAGAAGTTATTCATTGTATTTAAGTGGACTAAAATAAATTAAGCCAAGTTTATTTCTAATGATCAGTGAATTCTGCTGGAGGCTATGTTCAAAGTCTTTTAGATTGCACTGTACTTCCTCATTTGCTATTTAATTTCTTCATAGATCTAGATATTGCTTTTTGTAGTCCGGATATTGAAGCTTCAAATAGAAAGGTCTTGGTTGATACTGAAACATACAGCATATTGAAGAATTATACTTCTTTCAAAAGAAGAATTCTCTTACCAGGTACAGCGCACATGTTTTTCCACAACATTTGACAGGTTTGGTCATCATATTGAGCACATTACTGAAGCTTAAAAACTCCAAAAGACAAATACCAATTTCATTTTATTTCTGAATGACAGTCAATTCATAGCATAAGAGATGCACCATGTTCAGGAGTTATTACAATACACAGGATCTTCAAAAGATGAAAATCCGAGAGGAGATCAGCAGAGATTTCCCCCATGGTCTAACATGATTCGTTGAGCAGTATTTTATAGAGGGCAGCTCTGAAAGTGCCATTTTCAATTAGTGCAACTCAAAGCCTGCAGGACAGACAGAAGTAACTAACAAACACTTTTAAAAGTGGCAAAACAATTTATATGTTGCAGAGCGGTGATAGGACTTACGGTCAAGTTAAGAATTTTGGAACATAGGACCTCAACCAGGAGAATCCCAACCCAAATCCACACAGGTCTATTCGTATTTAGATTCCACTCTTATCAGGAAAAGGCCTTACATTTAAATCTCAAGGTAACATTAGGAATCAAGTTTTAAGCCAGTAAAGCAGTTCCTGGTGATCTTGGGCTGCCTTCACATAGACTTACAACTTAAGTGTGATGCAAATTTCTTGGAATTAACAGGCTTTGAGACAAGTATTTAGATATGGAACCCAACTGACACTATTATTTCCTAGCATCCAGCCTTTTCAACAATTCTTCCTTGTTAGCATGGACAAGGAAGCCTTTGTCAGGTTTGAGAACAAAGAAATGAAATTATAGAAGACTAATCTTACTGGTGTGCCAAATGAGAACACTCACAACAGAACAAGTCCAAGTGTCCTGTCATCATTCCTCTTTATATTGATCTTCAGTGTAATCCCCCCCAATACTTATTACTTCCATAAAAGGGTAGATTAAAACAAAAATGAAAATTGTATGCATAAAATAAAATATACAAAAAACACCAAAGCACATTTCCAGATTTTCAAAGTGTTTCACAGAAATTATTTAATAAAACAAAATCAACGTTTGCTTCAGAATTTGATTGAGGAAAAAAATTAGGTTTTCCTGCCATTTACTTATAAATGCGCTGACCCGCGAAAATCTTTGATTGTAATAAGAGAGCAAGGGAGTTGGCAAAATTACGCATTTGTTTGTTTCTTCATCTGTACTGCAATGCAATCATCCCCTCTTCTCTGAAGTCCCTGCAATTTATTATTTAAGGAACACCACAGACTAATGGTCCTAGGTAATAGAAAAAGTCTTCATACTAAACTGAAAAAGAGAAGTTCAAAAAGAGCTATTGAGAAACTTTCTGAAACAGATAAAACATTGTTTTGGACAAGATAAAACACAGTCATTTCACAACACAAGATTTGTAGTTGCGACAACAATAAAAAGACCAAGCTTCCTTCAACTTGGTCTTAAGATTATATTGAAAACATGTATTTATTAGGCCTAAAAGCGTTTTATTATCGAGCTCCAGCTTAAGACCATATCCATTTAAAATGTAGGTGGACACCAGTTTCCCTCAGACCACACATACCACAGTCCACTGGTCCATGTGGTTTTGTTAGCCAGTCTTCCAACAGCAAGCCAAGGTTTAGAGGATTGAGTCTGAGGAGGCCAGAACTGGCATACAGAAAACCACAACAAAACTAGCTTTCTTCTCAGCTGTTCCCCTCCCAAATCCTACTGCCCTACCTGGGAATTAGGTATCTATGAATGCTCAGATGAATCCAGGAGGACTGTCTGATTACTTCTGCCCAGCTTTCCTTTTTAGTTTTTACTTAATGTGCAGAGTTACATGGTCAAGCCATCTCCATAAAAAGCTCTTAATAACCTTAACACTGGGCTTCCAACAGGAAGACTGATCATTTTCGTCATGACTCCGAAAATGAGGTGAGTTGGGAATGCTGCATTCTGATCAGAGGGATCTAATGCCATGACATCCCCTACACACCAAAGCATTTGTAATCCAAAAGCGATGTGTCTTCTGGCTAACCAGAGAATTGTATTTCTGACTTTGCATTAACTAGTCCCAGTTTGTAGCTGAAAATATCTGTAGTAATTAACTTAAAAAAAGTTCAAGTAAGTCCCAGTAGTCAAACCACAGCTGTATTGCCCACTAATGCCCACGCTAAGGAGAATACATTCCTCTCAACAGAAGGTATGTTCAGAAGAATAACACTCATCTCGCTCTATTAACTTAGGTCAAGCTTTCTACATCCCATTAGTAACAGAAGAGACTAAATAATTAAACAACAGGTAACAGCAGCATGGGGAGTCATTTCAAAACATGGTCCAAAAGACTGTCTGTCTCTTAAACTGGAGAATTTAAAAAAAAAAATTAACAAAAAAAATAAAGGAGCCCACTCCAGGACTCTTCTTTGTAGCCTATCCCATTAGGACATGAAAGCAAACCATTTTCAGAATGTTTTTTTAAGATGGTCTTTAAGGCACTGTTTGCAACATTTATGGAAAAGGACGTGTGAAAACAAAATATATTACAATATATTAATACAGCTGGGAAATTCTAATTGAATGTGAGGTTACAAGAGATGTTATCTTCCTCTTTCCTCTCCTCTTGCAGGGCTTCTCTCATTCCATTTGACCTCATGTTCCATCCCCGGAGGACTTACATCAAGACTGGATCCCCAATGCCGTGGTCTGGGTTGCAAGTGAAGGAGATGGTGATGGCATACCGAGTGCCCCAGTGAACCTTTTCCACCCGATGAAGGTTCTCTGATCCAGAGGTGAAAAAGGAAACCCGGCCTGTAAAGACAAAGTATTCAATCAGTGACATGGAGTTTGCCACTCAGCTATCAGCTCTCTACAGTTTTGCTGTTGTCTCGGTCCAACTTCCCTAGCTATGTGAGAGCCCATAGGTCATCACAAAGACAAACTGTTACGAGCTTATGCTGCACTCTGACAGCTTTATGTACTGTTTAAAACATACGTTAATTCTTTGTGCTACAAAGCTGGAGATGTAATTCCACCATATCTCCTAGTTTATAAAAGGCAGGAGGAGGCCAAGAACATCTGAAGCCAGTTCTTAGTTGCCTCAAAAGAAAGAAAAAGGCAAGCAACTCTAGTGACTGTCAAAGTGTATTGGTTTCCTCCCTGCTCCCCTTCTAGTCTGGGCTCTAATTTTAGACCAAAGAAGGAGGAAGTACTACAAAGGTGGCAAAAAGTCTTCAGCGAAAAAAATGCTCAGCACGTTTACAAGCAGCTGCGGCAGCTTATCAGCATTGTACCAAGTATTTGCTATAGCTTTTTGTGCACAGTCTGATCACTCACTGTTCAGCCAGGTTAGAAAGTTATGTATCAGTCTTATACAAATTAATTTTCCTTAGAAAGAGCCACTCCACCAATGCATTGGCTTGGAAATTGTTTTATAGATGCAAGTGCTTACTCCCGTGCTTCATCCTGCCCAAGCTTTGACCACCACCCTGCCCTGGGGTTCTCCAGGCCGTAAGTGGCATCAAGGTGAAATGCAGTTACTTAGATAGTGACAGCAGAGGTACATTAGCATCCCACTTGATCAAACAGCAGAATGGAGCCCTCTGCACTGTCACATTATTAAACTGCTCTGAGAACACAAAAGTTTGATGTTTAGCAAGTAACTCAGAACTGACGCAACTCTGTAGGACTGTTCAAGTTCTCCTGAGAAAGCTAGTAATACTCATATACACAGCTGCTTTATCCCAATAGCATGTGTTTTTCCTACTCAGGCTTTTTTTCCCCCCACTGTTCAAATTAGATTAAAGTTTGTTAAAAAGCTTATCATAGGAAACTCATATTGACAATCGAACTCTGCCTGGGACTCATTCACAATCGGGCAAAATGAAACACTTACATGCCTACTTAATATTTGCACAACAAGATAAACTATTCCAACCATTATACAATCTCCACTGCAGAAACGGGCACCAGACTACATAGCTGGTTTTCTCTTCTAACTAAAAGTGATCCAAAAGATCCAGAAGTTATTTTGCTTGCATACTCCTAAGCAGCACGCATGGGAGATTTGAACAAAACTAGACTGGCCTCATGGAGCTCGGCTTACCCACTAATCTCTGAAGTCTATTTGAGTAGCCGCTGTGTCCCTTGCACATTCAGTTGCAGTTCACATTTAATCTTCCATAGTTCAGATAGTCTTTCATAACTGCCAAGCAGAAGTCATATCATACTCTGCCTGTGGCTGCACATCAATAATTGGTAAAGCTATATATATTACAAAAAATAGATTCATTCGTATGCACAGCTCATTTACACCTTGGTGTCCTGCTTTTCTGGATGAACGACTAAATGAAGGCAATGTACTCCTATCCTACGAGTGTTCAATGAACAGCGCTACCCTCAAGGATTTCATACAAAGTCCCTGTATCACGAAACTTTTTTTTTCTTTTAAATCTTATTTCAACATCATTCAAGTACTTTATTATCGGTCCCTCACCTACTCACCCAAAGCTTTGCCTTAAACTAATTTTCAAGCTTTTTTGTTTGATCTGTTATTAGAAGTAGTAGTAATTTAGAGTTAGACAAGTTTCAGTGTATTGTTTAAGCCAGTTAAACTGGATTTTTTGGCTATACAGAATGTCTTTTAATTTCTCTCTTTAATAAAATATGTCTTCATATATATGGTATCTTGTAGCTCCTTGTGCATCTGGTCCCATACCTGTCAACTGGGGTCTCTGAGTCACTGAACAAGCCTACAGTCAGTTTTCAAAGATACTCTTTCCTCACCTGGGAAGAATTTTCTTAAACTAACTTCCACTGCAAAATTTTGATGCAAAAGCACACTCTCTCCATGGTACACTATTTTTAATAGTATAAATGTTCAAAAAGAGCATAAAGAATGTTAATTCCCATCCCATATGACAAAACCTTCAAGGAATATATGCCAATATCATTATCCAGAGACTCTTGGGGAAAGACACAAGATAAAATAAAGCTGTACCATTACTGGATAGGATGACTTCTAGGACTTTCAAGCACACAGAAACTGGACCCTTCATAAACTTGCTTCAATACACAGTATATGGAAACCATTTCAAAAATTAAATCACTACAAGAAAGCAAGCAGGTGAGGACTAAGCAAGTTCCTTAAGAAAGCATGGACCTACTCTAGGTTATAACCTGTCCTTGTCCTGGCTAATTTTGAGTTAAGATTTTAAACCTTTTGAGTTAAGATTTTAAAGTTCCAAACTATGAACCATATTAGCAAGGATCATACGCAATATGGGTCTGTTTTTAGCTGTGAGATGCATTCAACATGTTTAAAGTGCCTTTTTTTTTTTTTTTTTTTTTTAAAAGTGTTACACACTGCCACAACTCATGTAGCTGTGATAGGATTTCTCTCATTGTGAGTGGTGCAGAAAACATGCATGGGGCAGTTCCACTAAGCTCTTCAGACTATGAAATATTGATAGAGTGAATGCTGAGCTTCGTAAGACATTAGTGTTGTACTACAAATGCTAAAGAATAGCTATGCAACTATTCATTGCAGATAAAGTACATGTGTACTCAAAATTTCCTGATGAAACATTTTTGAGGGACAAAAGCTCAGGAAAAAGTGCATAAAATTCTAATCCCATTTCCTTTGTCCTTTTCTTTCATTATCTAACAATGGCCTCGGATCGGTCTTTTCATTTTTCTCCTCCCCTCCTCTTACCTGCCTGCGCAGATTTCTTTCCAGTATGCTTTTCTGCTCCACTAAAGAAATCTTGACTACTACCTCCTGGCACATAATTTCAGTTTGATTTATGAACACTTACTCTTAAAAGCGTAAGCTTTTGTGAGATCACAAGCTACTACTCAATACAATTTTATAGTATATTACCTAACCAAAAAAGAGAAAGTGTTTAATTCCTGGTCCTTAAGGGATGAACTTTTGGAGAGGAAGAAACAAAGGGATCCTGTCCTGTTTTGAATCCATGCTTCTAAGCCTTCAGAAAGAGGCCAGTCTCTGAGCTACATTCTGAAGAATGAAGATTGGAATGGAGGTATCCTGGGGTTACAACTGATGCCAAGTGTAAAAACCAAAGGATTTGGTTTTTTTCCACTGAGATAAATCTATAGTCTGAAAAGTATTTCATCCCAATCGTGAACATTTGACTCATTTTCCCCAATGACTGCAAGATGCCAAAAATGCCATTGCTTCTTTAGTTTCATGATGCTTTAACCAGTACCTCAACCTCAGGGAAGAATTTTAGATCCGTAAGTTACAAGAAACCGTGGGCTGCCCTCTCTACTATCTACCTACTATCTATCTTCTCCTCCTTACCTCCACTCTCCATTCCACGAGAAGTCAATCAGGCAGAGCATACCACAGTAATTAGTGCAGCACACCAGAGCATTTAGTGCTTTTAACACTTAGACACACAGCCCCCATATTAGATAAAAATACATTTTGTAGGCACCTCTATCCATGCTCTTTCCTCTTTTCTGCCCACAAACACTTAAAATTTCTTTATAGCTTTTCCCAAATGGCTTCAAGATTTCCACCAGGCTGTCTAGTGATAGGGGAGTGAGCTGTACCCAGCCTAGTTCCCATGGAAGAGTGGAACAACAGACTGGAGAAGTTTCTTCCACACAAACGCACTTGTTCTCACCTTTCTTATTAGAAGAGAAAAAAACCCGAAGAATTGGAAAGATCTGTGGTAACCTCAAGACCTGCAGAAGCCTGTTTCTAAATGATTAGCTTGCCTGCATGTCTCTACAGGAACAGAAATAATCAATCCTTGCTTTTGATCTCTATTTGACAAAAATACCTGAATCTACAGCTTGTTTTCTCTTCCTTTCTATGTTTTCTCTACTTTCCAGCATTAAGTGCTAGAAAGCGTGTTTCAGGATGGAGTTTGGTCCAATAAAAGCTTAGCTGATGAGCTTCTGTCCCTTGCAGAATGCAGAAAGTGTTACTGTGACGCAGTCGCTCCCCTTCCTAGTTCACCGATGCACCTTCAGCTCTGCTTCTGTACTAAGATCAGTCAAGAGTTTCATCCACAGGTGGAGCTGCTTCACAGTCCTTTCTTTCCGTGACCCTTAAGCACCCACATAAGTTTTTAAAACTTTAGAGTAAGCAAAGGATAAATTGTATTGAGGATGAAAGGACTAAAGTCATGTAAAACTCAGGTAGAAACTCATTTATATATGCCACCCTCTCAGGGTGACCTAGGACAAGGAACTGCTCACGAGCTCAGCGCTATAGCATCCATCAAAACTGAGCCTGGTCTTCGGTGTCACTGACAAAAGTCAAGCTCTTAAATGCTGTCAGGCTGAGAAAAGCTTGTGATGTGAAAAACAAGAAAGGTCTTGCTCCCTGTAAGAGGAGCAAGACCTTAATTTTATTAGAGGTAACCACTTATTCTCCTGATTTTTTGAGAATCAATTTTTGCACTGATCCACAGGAATCATTATTTATGAAGACATACAAGTGCCAGTCGCAAGCTCCACTGCTATGAATTTTCTGTGATCCTAATTCAGATGAAGCAACACTTATTTTCAGGAATAATACTTCACAAGCAGCAAAAGCAATAGATGTTTCACTATGCAGCAATTATGTTCCATTTAATTACTCAGACAAAGCCACTAGAGGAATATATGTATTAACTATGAGCTTTTGCTTTTCCCTGCTTTTGCTTTCCCAGGTTTTAATCACATTCATAATTGCCCCTTAGCAATGAATTCTTTTTAGATGTACTCAGAAAATATAACCACTGCAAGAAGCAGCATACAGATGGGACAGAATTATGCATTCAGCTATATATCACAGTAAAAGCATAAGTATTCCCATAAGGCTTGCTCTCAGGAGATTTTATGCATGTTGAATGTTAACATTCAGTTGCACTTCCATAAACAAGCTGCCTACAATTTGCTACCTAACCTCTGTACTGTGAGGTAATATAGATTAGAGGAATATCCAAAGGAAACAATTTTCAATGACAACTATATCCTTGACACGTAACTGCGACTTCAAGCAAACCACTTACTCTCTCATTTGTGTCCTTGTCTCTAAAATGAAGCTAGTACTGACCTATTCTAACAGGGTTACTGTGAAAATTAATTAGTAAACACCATTACAATACTTTGCAGTTAACACACGTTCTGTTTTACAAGTACTATAAAAAAAAAATATCCTCTGTTGTTCTTATTCTGGCAAGAGAAAAAGTAGTAAAGCATGCCAGATTAAATTATAACAAGATGTAGGGAATGTATGAAAGGACTTTGAGAACCATACAAATATTAACATACCACAATGCTCGTAAGAAAAAAATACTACACGATTATTATGCCTTTAATATTATAAATTCATTGCATAACTTAGGTTGGAAGAGACGTTGGGAGGTCATCTGGTCCAATTCCCTTTCTCAAATCAAGGCCAACTTCTAAATTATATTGAACTTCTGAGATCCATCAGGTTGCTCAGGGTCATATCATCAGCACACGTGAGCGCAGCATTCAGATACCGACATTTCCCAGGTATGTCTCAGGCACACATATTTTGCTACCCCCATGTCTCCTGTGCTTGATTTTTGAGCTGAGGGCATGGAATAGATGACCTCCAGAGGTCCCTTCCAACTTCAATTATTCTGATTACACATGGAACAGGCCATTCACATTAATATCAACTTTGGCAATCACTTTCTATTTGCAGCATGCCTGTTTTGCCACTGGATTCCAGGCCCGTTCTTGCTCCCATCCTTCACATGAGGCTACCACTTCTGCTTTCTTGGCAGCATCCTCCGGCCCTTCTAGTTTAATTCACTGCCAAATTTCCTTGTAAACACCTTGGGTCATGAGAACATCAAGGAGAAACTGCAAGTTATGTGTTAGATTGTCTCAACCAATGCTCAATCGTGCAAGGGAATGATAACTGCCCCCTCGCTCTCCTCCTTGGTCTGCTTAAACTGTGGCTGGACACCAGGGAAGGGCAGGAGCTACCCCTGCCTGGTGCCAGTGACAGGGAAGGGACACAAAGCAGGGCTGGGGGAATGCAAGAGGTCTCATCTCCATCCACTGACCACGGCAGCTGGTTGGGGGCACTGGAAAGACTGAGCTGCTGCTCAGAAGGAAATGAAGCAACTCATCTGCCTGATTAAAGGGAAGCAGAAACAGTTTATTTGGCACTACAGATCTATTCAACATCTTTCATCTTATGCACTGACAGCTTTGACTGTCTGCTTAACATTTACCAGCTTTAAATGTTACTTGGGAAAGAAGGAAAAACTGCATCTCATCTGCTGAATGACACCAAGACAGAAGCACTGCCGGGGAAACTGCACAAACACAATTGCGTTCTCATCCTTGTCATCTGTTTAGGATTCATTGCTAATTCATTCTCATGTAAAGTGTCCAACAAAAACCACCATATCATTAGGCAAATAACCTGATAATACTTTCTGTAATCACACAATAAAACTTATTTAACAGATACACTTATCTAATTACTTACGAATAAATGTTGAATGGAGAGAGCTTTAAGCAAGTCCTTACCTAAACCCCACAGAAGTAACATGGAATGACAGCATCTCTGAGTGCCCTGATCTGGGGTGAAGAGAGGGTGCCAGGAGAGAGGGCACAAGCTTCTCTAAACAGTTTTGCTGCATGTATGCCAAGCACAGAAGCATAAAGAAGCCTATGACCTAAAAAAAACCTCACTGTATCTAATGAAGCATAGTTACAAACTTGTCCCGAATTTATTTACTAGGCAGAGAAATTGCTGTTATAAATAAAATCACTGATTAACATAGTGAACTCTCCCACAGTCAGCTTGTAATTTGCAGAAGTATTACCAATAATTTTAATTATCAGTAATTTTAAAAGTACTTGCTTCTATTTTAAAATTCAGAAGCACCTAGACTGAAAACTTCCAAATTACAGTTTTTAAAGAAAGTAAGTGAACTTAATTATTTCCTACTGAAAGTACATGAGCATTTTTAGACTTCAACAGAATCCCTGCCTGCTTCTCTCCTATCAGCACAGTTAGTTGCTCAAAATAACAGGAGTTTCTGCTCTGTACATTATGTCTGAAGGTGTGACAACCTAGTGAAGCATTTAGAAGTGAAAACTGCATAACCGTGCTCTCTCCTAATCACCGTTATTGAGTCTCACCCGGCCTTTTGGCTCCATTTCTTCTCCCCACAGCCAAGAGGACAGGGATATCACCTCTGCTCTGCCTTCCAGTTCTCCCCTTCGGTACTCAACCTCACCCAAGGAATACGGTCAAGTCTGCTCTGTTTTCTCATGTTAGAGCACTGGGCAGCTGCAGAAGGCTTCTACATTGGACTCCTACAAAAAGTTCTCACCAAGAGAAGCCTCTAAGAACAAAGTATTGCAATTTCAATCACATGAAATACCTCCGGATCATCTATTTTACTTTTCTTGACCTTGCTAAACATGGCATGTTTAGTAGAGCTGTGGTCAAATCACATGGATGCCCGAGTTCTAGCTTTTGGACTTCTGATAGAGAAGGAATTCATCCTTACATTTAGTAAATCACTGAAGCACAAACACAAGGGTAACTTCAGCTGCTCATTTCTTATTCAAAAAATGGCCTTTAAACAAAAAGACTTCATGATAGCACCTATGGTGTGTGACACTAACACTCACAAAGCTTAGGAACCAAGAAGTGAAACATCATTACTGAACTATACAGCGTAACACAGCTGAACCTGCAGTTAATTTGGTATTTTGTTTTACTTTATCTGTTACATTACCTGAATTTCATCAAGTAACTGGTTGAAGCTGATTTTCCTCTGCTCCCTCTTTATGCCTTCAGCTTTGCTGCATATTTGTCTAGCAGTATCACATCAAATTCATGAAATATTGGCCTGCATATGCATTACAGAAACAAAGTCCTGTGCAGCAAGCAATGAAAAGCACATAAGGTGCATGCTACATGTGTTCATTTATAACAAAGTATTTTATACCAGGGAAAAAAGCCTTGGAGGCCAATTCTCAATATTGACAGTGCTTCGCAGCGCTCTGTGGAGCACTGTAACACAAGACATCTGTTTAGCTCCCCCTTCCCCCAACACTCCTCAATCCTTTCAACAGTCCAGCTAGTGTAAAGTGACCATTACTATCCTCAATAAGAGATGCCCTCAACAAGACAGTGTGTTTTGTATGAAGTAATTCATATAAGCAGCACGTGAAGTGCAGGTCTGACCTGCGCCTCCCAGGTACCTATTGCTTTATGGGCCCAATTAAATGATTATTTCATTTAATGCCATCATAAACCTATCACCAAGCACCACTGGAATACAAAACCAGAGTCTGGAAGGCAGTTATCCTTCCATGGAAAACAAAACAGAAAGGAAATCTTCAGAGTTCTACAAAGAAATGAGACACTATTGAGCTATTTTCTACATATTTTTGTCACAATTGCAACAGGTCCTCCTTTTTCTGCCATTTGTCTCTGCAATCATCTTACCAGTCCCAGGTGCAATTTGTGAATAGTATTGCAAAACAGTAAGAATTGCTCTCCTACAACCCATGAACTTTGCATAGCTGGTTATTACTGCAGCTGCTAATGCCGGCTCCATTTATTCTTCTCTAGGACTGACAGCTGCATCTGTGGATTTTTTAAATCATTCTCAGCTCTCAGCTGTTACTGATTTCATATCAAGATGTGCTCCAGTTTTACTGATTGGAGCAAAACTAAAGGTAGGAATGCCAGAAGTTATCATCCACATCGTCCAGATTCAATGTGGAGAAAGATCAGAGTACCTATACTCAGTGGGGGAAAAAAACAAAAATCAACTATTCCATGGTACAAGACGGACTACTACACATATGCTTTAAACCCAGTTTTCACACCTTTGTTGTTGTGGGACTTCTGAATCTGGAAATCTTACTTTTCATGTCATTGCACTTTCGGTCACTATGCTGCATTCCCTCAACCCTTAGTAGTGAATTCCTCCAAACTGATTTTTTAAAGAGCACAATAAAATAAAGATATGACAAATTCTCTCCACTTAACTTGGAGTGCTGCACTTATTCTCATGATTACAGGAGCTGACAGTCATGTGATATCCAGCCACTGCAGTAAAGCTACACTTACCTCAGTGAATGTACACACAGACACCCTGAAGCCCATTCCTGTACTATGAGAAAGCTACATATGCATTCTTAAATGTATGCTTTTCCTTATCTGAGCAGAAAAAACTAAAGGCTCAGGCTTTGAGCATACACATTTTTCCAGTCTAAATGAAGAATAATCCAACTTCACAAGTTCCCAAATAGCTCATACCTTCATATCAAATATTTTTACACTTTCAGAAACACACACTTCTGACAGCTATGAAAATATGCTAAGTTTGATATTCCAGGAAGAGTCACATTTCACTCTCCAATGCACAGAATTCATTCTGCACCGTATTTTCTTCCACAAACACACAGAAGAAGTGATTGCAACCTTTCCTTCTACCCTTATATAATAAACAACTTGTATGAAGAACAAACTCCTTTGTGAGTTGAAAGTAAGTGCAGCAGAGCTGACCTTAAAAACCAAGAAACGTACATGCAAATAAGGAACACACAGCTGGTACTGAGATTTCATTCCAACTGCAGGGTTTCATCTACACTTTATCATAAAGTGACGTCTGTGACCTAATACTGCCAGTCCCCAAATTCACACAAGACTCTCCAAAATGATGAAATTTTAAATATGGTTTACACTGATAAATTTAGTAGCAGCAGAAAGTATGCCAATTTTATCATTAAAAAAAGGAATGCCTTGAAGTCTGCCATTTATTCTTAATCCTCCTGTATCTATTGAGGATTACTAAAACAGGTCTCAGGCCAGCAAAGGAAAGTTAATGTTGGAAGGGCTGTGGGCTTCGTTTTGAAAAACGTCATTCTAACTGTTGCTCTATTTAATTTCATCTCTTGAACAGAGCTACCCCTGGTGCAAAGGATAAAAACAGAATGCTAATACCTCAATTTTGGAAATAGACTTAACGTAGCCATTTAAAAGCAACGTAGCCATTTAAAAGCAACAGATAGGACTTTAGAACTGTTTCTTTGTCCAAAAAAAAGTTTTCCTTTCAAAGTAGGATTTCACTTGGCACCAAGACTTCTCTTCCTCACGGCACAGTAAGTTTCTTGCAGCAGGCAGCGGTCCTGACTTAAGTCAAAAGACACATACATACTTCTGAAGCCCAACAGGGCACAAGAAAGATGTGTTCCTTAATGCCACATTTGGTTATGAATTAGACAAAGGTCTGCACATGTGAATTGGCATCACAGTGGTGACTTGTTCATTTCCTTTAAAAAGACAAAATAAAAATCTCAAGATTCTCTAGGTTAATAAATTATAATTCCTTCTTAAAGCTAGAGATGTTTGTTGATAATTGAACTAGGCAATATTACAGACCATATTACAAATTATATTGAGTTTCTTTCACTCAAATATGTGAGAATCTGGACTTAAAGATTTCTTATACAATCCACCAGTGACTCATACTTAGAGAAGTGATAAATGTTTTAAAATTAGGCTCCACTTCTAACAAAACAGTTTTCCCTGTCCTTAACTGTCTGGCTAAGACTGATCCTGTGAGTGCTGAGAAAGCATTTGAAGCAGCAGTGGGACTTGCCTAGGCAGCACTTCAACACACAGGAAACCCCAATGTTTTATTTTTAATTGTCTTTTTTTTCTATTTCCAATTACTGCTTTTCTGCTCTGCTGCATCAGTAACAATGCCTTTCTGTTCCCTACTGTAAAACCTGACACTTTAACAAATTACTGCTGACAGAAAAAAAGAATGTGCTCATTTTGGCACACAGTACCAAGTTCCGAAAATGCAGACTAACTTTGAGACAACAAGAAGTGCCAGGTTTTGGAACTGAAATGGCATTAACAATACGGAGAAGGCAAGTTAGCTGTCATGCACTAAAACTGAACCAGCAATTACGACAATCATCTCTAAAAAAGCTTGAATCTCCTAAATGAGAAGCATAAAAGCTTATCAACACATGGTTTTAGAAGTGGGGTTGAAGTGACAGGAGAAGCACAAAAGATCAAAAGAAGCATAAAATAAACAAAAAAAAACCCGGAAGAAGGAAGGAGAGAAAAAATACTGCAAAGGAACATTCTGAACATGAAAAATACATCAACTTGTACCAGCAACAGAAAACACCCTGCGGTCATTCCCTCATTCGCATTCTCTCACAAGCTGCATTTTATCAGCAAGAGGAAAACTAAGTGCAATTGCCTTCACATTGTGCTTCACCTCCAAAGCTTTTCTCCCCGTCTCGCAGGATGTTAGCCGTTACTGAGATTGCACCATAGGTAGTGACACAATCACGGGACCCCTGACAACTCTGTTTAGACCGAGGAGTGTGTTAGAAAGGTCTAACTGGCATTAAACTTAATTTTCTGTTGTGTGCATATAGCACATTTGATCTTTCAAAACAGGCCATTCCCTCCGAGCTTTGCACTGTTTTGTTTTAAAAAGGTGTGTTTAACCAGTTCTGGTGGCATACTGTCCATACAACAACCTCTGAAAGGGAATGGCCAAAACCAGGTGCTGTTAAAAATCTTTCTGCACTTCATCTGCTCCCCCTTCCTCCAAGAACAACATAAAGAGCAAACACCTTGCAGCAGAGTCTGAAAATTAACCAGATGGGGCTGAATGGAAGCAATTTCACAGTTGCAGACTTTTTGAAATTAAGTTAGGGGCACGTTGCATACAGCAATCGGACTGAGTGCCCCTTTGCTGTGCAAGAAGACAGCTGTCCTCCAGCTACCTAGAATTCAACTATGATTTCTACAGCTATAAAAACATGTTCATCATAGCATTGCATCTGGAAATGAAATAGTTTAATGTGTTCCCTTTCAAAATACTGGTGGCAGCATTTTGCCAAAGATGATACTTTCAGTTTAGGGTTTATTTCCAACCACAAAAGCCAAAATAATCAAACATACAATTCTTGATACCAAACCCAGAATGCAGATAACCTCAGAGTTTATCTAAACCAACATTACTGCTGGTGAGCAGTTCGCTATGATCCATAAGTCAAAAGAACCCCACGCCCATCCCCATTTGCAGGCAGCAATAGTCAGAAGTCATTTCTGCTTGGGGTAACGCCTGTCAGCAGACAATTACTGAGGCTGTCTTTAAATGAGTAAATTTCCATCTTTTCTCTCTTGAAAAAAAAGACAGAGCACAGTAGGAATATAAAGTTGTCCTTGATATTTTTTTTTTTTTTTCTGCAAAAGTGTGACTGGTCTTGCATTATAAAAGGTTACACTGCTGTAAGCTCAGTACTCACCTGCCAGATGGATGAGTTGAGGCTGAGCTCTTTCTTCGTAGGCATACTGCCCCAAAGTAATTCTAGTTTCAAATGATCCACTTATTAGAAAAATCTTAAGCCAGCCTTAAAAGCTAGGGCTTTTTTGGTTTTTTTTTTTTTAGGTATAACTGACAGCCATCAGAATGCTTATCCCATCAGGTCTACTGAAAGCAGGTATGGACTTATAATAATTGAGCTGTGGTAATCAATCATCTTCACACCCAGCCCACAGCAATTACAGAGTATTAAGCCCCACCTTGAACAGCAAAGGAATTTCAGGCCAGACAGGCTAAAATAAAATTGCTTTATTTTGGATTTGCTGTAGTCACACAGTTATCTTTGCTCTTGACGCATAAGTGACCTGCTAAGCTGTCGTAACTGGATTGCAGTTCTAAGCCCTACAGCTTTCAATTAAGTTACTTTATGTGGCTTAACTCCAGATATTTCAAACTGTGGCCACATTTTAACCTTTTTTAATCTTTACTTTTTATGTAATCAATCTGAAGACAAAATGCTACGTTATTCCACAGTTACTGCTGACACAAAACAAAATCTCACTACACGCGCCAGCCCACCCAGTTAATAAATGGCACCATTTGGCCTGCCCCAATGCAGGCAAACCCAGACTCTTACCTGCTCGCGGCTCTATCGTCTTGTTGGAACCTGCATCCATAAAGACAAACCGTCCACCACCAAAGTCTTCAGTGTAGTCAGAGAGATAGAGCAGTGAAGTATAGTCAAACGAGCCATAAGTTACCTAAGAGTAAGACAACATTTCCAAAAATCACCAAATTCTACTCTCATCTCTGCAGAGCACAAATAATTAAGCAGATGGATCTGATGGGTTTTTCTAATTTTCCAGTTTTCACGTATTTAATAAAGGGGTTTCTGAAAACTGAGAACATTCTTTTCTAGAAATGATACATTTATTAGTCTATTATATTTACACACACTACATACAAGACTAGCATGTTATGGTTTTTATTTCTATTACTACAGCTTCCATAATTAAAGAAGTGCTTCTATTAATTTCTATCATCCTAAGTCTACTAAACAGCTAGCAAAAAACAACACAGTGTCAGAAATTATACCTCTGCATTATATAAAAAATATAGAAGGGCTCAGATCTATTTATACTATTTCAAGATAAAATTTCACCATAAGGTTAATAAGACCCAAGAACAGCCTTTGACTAATTAATTCCGCCTATTATCTAATCAGGGTTATAGGTTTCTGGAAACCTCAGCTTTTACTCTTTCACCAGGTACCATGCAGGAGCTTCATGGTAACAGTGAATCAGACCTTCCAAGTAAACACACATTTGTTGGAGGAACTTCTACTCTTTTCCATACAGGTTTTGTTTAAAAAACCTTCAAACATGACTTTCAAAGGCTCTGCTTCTTCTCAGCCTACAGACCAAACACTCCATTTTTAAGTATAAAAGGAAGGAAAATCACCTTGTTAAAGTATTATTTTTGCTCGATATGTATGTTGAAGATGGAGAAAAGAAATACTATATATTAATGCTCAGAGCAAAGCTATGTAAATGTTTAACACTGAGTTTAGCAATGCGGAAAATATTTCCTTTTCATATCTACCTGTCACCAACAATTAAAAATATACTTAAAATCAATGGCTGTATTCTCCAATTTTTTTACAGTATATCACAACTCAATCAAGTTCTGCATTACACTGTCAAACAGTGAAATGTGCCGCACAGTAGTACTGTATAAATATACAGCATTTGCAGAGTGTTTTGGCTGACCTGGTGACTGTTAGGAGTAGGTGCTACTTCCAAACTTAGAAGTTTTCTAAATATTTTCAATTTTGTTTTAAGTTACATTCATTAGTGCCAGTTAAATTTTGGCTCAACAGCAGTTGTACATCTTATTCTGCAAGGACAATGACTAAAGAGCACATAGCAGCAGATGGAATTGGAAGACATTTTCGTTCTTACTCATTCTATTATTTTGACCATAAGGGCTTAAAGGAAAAAAGCCAAAGCACTACACAGTCTGTATCACAAGAATGAGAAAGATGTTTTGGTGATCATCTTCTCCCCACATTTACCCAAACCTTAGTAGCAATACAAGGCAATAAATGGGAATTAACGAGCACGTGGTACTGCAGCACCTCAAAACAGCCATTCCACAGCCCTCCTCACGCAATCAGCTTTGCAAAGCTATTTTCACCTTCACCGATTTGGTGATAAAACTTCCAGTCAGTTTAAGGAAGTCTTCCGGCCAGCGGAGGCATTAGCATAGTGAAAAAGTTCGTTCAACTCATACTTGCAAGCCTAATACATTGAAATTGTTTTTATGAAGTCATTGGTGCTGCAGCAATCTTTGCTCCATCGGTGCACTCTCTACCCTGTCCAAAGTGGCTTTACCAATTCTGAACTTTTAAGAGCTGACTACAGACCATTTTTATCCTAACCAAACACATCCGATTTCTATAGATGACTAATTTGGGGAACCAAGTATGCAATGGAAAATGGCTTTTCTGTTCCTGTTCTAGTTCATTACTAACTCTCAGAAGGCAGCCAGGACTGAGAAATGCAACACTATGGAAAGGAGGCACTAAATTGTACTCAGTTATTTAAAATGCTAGAAGTCCCCCATGTATATCAAACGTATTTATTACCCTGGTAATGATTTCCAATACCAGAAAGGTTAATAATTGAACCAGAAGTTCAAAGTATGTGAGAAAAGCTGTCATTAAAACCAGGTGATAAGCCATACAGGCACACTGCAGCAAATAAAATTTCTATAGCTCCTTATGAACAATTACATAGACAAAAATGCAGGCATTTCCATTCAGCCTGATACTTCATATAGTTAGTGTGCTCTTTTTGAGCACCCTTTACCTGAATAAGTCAAACACAGCTAGTATTTAATGGTAGATGCTCATAATGATATTTATATGATACTTCTTCAAAGGCTATTATTATAAACACAACTAATTGTCAGAATTAGCCAGCCACATTTTGCAGTCTGGCACCCTTGAGTTTTTGAGGGACGCATGTTTATATGCAACTAAACAGTTGTAGGAATATGCAGTAGGCCTGCAGTTACTGAGGTAGATATGTAAGACAGCATCCTCTGCTTTCCATTGCAGAAGAAAATACAAACATGTATTCACTTTCCAATCAGCACAGGTCTAGCATGATGCCTTGCAGAAATAAGAGTCAAAACTGCTCTCTCCTGTAAGCCTCTACCGCTCTCTCTGTGCAGATAATCAACTAAACAAAAATAGCCTTGATAGCTACTTCCAATGTTCTATATATTGGTAGTATCTATTTAGTAGACAATGTAAGACACCAAATAGCATGTCTCTGGATTACAAGGAGCTGTAGGTGAGGTTTGAGCAGACACAATAAACTTCCTCAGATTGCAAAGACAATGCTGTCCTAAGGCAGAAGTCAGATCTTTTGATGTATTTCATTAAATGTCTAACAACATGAGGGGAAGAAAAAGAAGAGTCTGCTAGAACAGACAGCAGCCTCTACCAGTGATAGCCTCAGCAGCCAGGAGAGAGGGCTGCTAGAAGGGTTAGGGAGATGGAGAGCATATCGCAGGTAAGGCGACTGGAAGGTTTGGCTTGTTCAGCTTCAAGAAAGGCAGGCTGAAAAGGGATATGATTGCTATTATAAATACATGGGTATGGTAGGGGGTGGAACTGAGAGGAGGGGAAAAAAAATAGCTATGAACTTATCACAAACAAGTTTAGGCTAAAAAAGAAAAACAAAAGAAAAAAAAAATGAAGAAAATTTGCACTGAAGTCCTGGAATAGCTCCAATAGAAGAAATTCAAGGAAAACAAACCAAAGCTGATCTTACGGCAGAGCCTGACAATTCTGTGAAGGATGACAGGATCCTCACCCAGGCAGGGGACGGCAGAAATCTTCAAGTCCCGCATCACTTCTATTAGACAACATCGTAAGACTATACTGCTGTCAGAGTTGAGCATGCAACAGCAATTCCACTATAAATCAGACATTTGAAAGGCTCAGTTCCAAACAAATTCCATCCAAGATGAAACTCCACATCTTAAGCCAACACTCTTTTTATTTGATTTAGAATCTTATAAATTCAACAAGATTAAATGAATCATTTGGGTGATTTCAGGGTTTCCATTCCTATGTAACTAAAAACCAAATAAATTTTAGGGAAAAAAAGCCTCATATAGACACAATAGATCTGTGCTACTCCATTATGCAGTTAAAATCTTCCAAACAAAGGATATTCAGATTGAGAAATATAATTGCATAGACTCAGCAATATAGCGAAAAAGGCAAGAGGGGTGTTCATGTGCTCCAAGAAGCCTACATCTTTGAACCAACAAGTGTCAGACTTGGAAACAAAAAATGTGTCAGATTCATTTATCAAAGGCTTAATTTTACCTTTCTTTTGGAAAGGGGCAGGGAAAAAGTCTTCTAGGAGCAACCTTCACCATTTAATTATTATGCAGAAATACATAAAGTGATTTGTTTTATTCCAAGGGGAAAGCATAAATAATGATGCAACACAAAAGCATCCAACAAACTGGCAAAATATTTAACATGCTGAGTTTTATTGATCTTTCTTCAGCTCCCTAGTATTCACAATTGTTTTGGAGACTACATAGGAATACTACTGCTCTTCTCTGGGAAGCATTTCCTACCTCAGCTCAATAGCAATGTATTTTTTTTCCCTTGCTTTCAGCTGCAGTCTGGAAGTGGTAAGTGAAACTTAGTTTGCTGGAGAAATTAAAATACAAGGCAGGCTGACTGCACTGAAGGCAACCTGTAAAGCTTTACAACTTGTCTATCCTATTTAGCCTTCTCTGAAATACTTTCTGACCTTCTGACCTCCTGTTTGAATTCAGTCTCCTGCATAGCCTGATCAGCTATAAATACTTATTTTTTACCTCTTTCTAAACACATAACATTATAGATACAGATATACATACTGTACACCTATAGTAGGCTAAAATTATATGCAGACATATATTCTACACATACTGTAACATTTTCTGTAAGCCATGATCTGGCAAACACGTACATAAACACTACATCCACAGATAGCTCTGTTTCAATTGCACTTAAGGGGAAAATAATACCAGACCTTTTGACACACAAACAGAAGTTAGAGAGGAAGGAAGAATTAGAGGCTTGTTTGTACAGCAAGGAAAGGATTCAAATTAATCCTTTGATGCCAATTCAAGTGAATGATGTACCAGAAGTGAAGGCGGCCAGAGTCCAGTACCAATGATACATGATGATGTAATTTGGACTTTCATGATGGACATGAAGTGAACAGGATCAAGGAAGTATCTCTACCAAACCTTATTTAAGGCATCATTAGCCTGGTTCAAACTCTGAATTTTCAACCAGGCAATGCAAACTGCTATCATTTAAACCATAGAAGTAACTATATTAACTGGTAATAGCTGAAGTCCTTCATCCTAGAGAAGGGATGAACCACCAAGCTGGGGCAGTTTCCACAAGAATGATGGCTTGTCCATCTCTCTGCAACACCCTCTGCACTGACAACAGCATTTGCTCCATGCGAAGCCCAAAGAGTGAGAAACGGACCCCCAAGTCATGAGCTCAAAAAGCACAAGTAGTCTGCTCCAGGTCTCTATTCCACAGCACCCACGAAGCCCCTTCACCTTGGCTGGGGGCCAGGGAAGTTCTGTTGCCTTGGGCTGCCCCAAAAAATGAAAGGGGACTGATCCAGACAAAGCTCCCCATTTAGCGTGCAATGTTGCTGTCATGACAGCGCAGACAGTGGCCCAACTTTGGCATATTCACATGCCATCCTTACTGCGAGAATGCTCTTGAACAAGAATGAAAATAACCACATTAAAATATATTTGATCAAACCTGGAACATAAGTTTAAGGCACAGACAAAAAGCACTTCAATGGTCTCAATGCTTTAGCTTTCCCAATACAGACAACGTACTGCAGAAGTCAGCTGCTTCAGAAGTGAAAAATGTTCAAACTACTTATAAAGAATAAACAGGACAAGCTACAGTTTTAACTCCCAGTGTTATCTAAACACTACTTCTCAGAAAATAACTTGAAATTTAGCATAAGTCACATTTTCATATTTTACAGCAGGTATGCTATTGGGGGGGGAGGGGGAGGTGTGCAAATTCTACATGATTATGAACAAGGTGTTTGGTAACTGCCCCAACTGGGATAATTATCTCTGCACTGCTGTCATAAATCAGACTACTCAATTATTCAGTATAGAAACTATTAAGGTTTAGGTTATGCATAGCAAGTTTAAGAGGCCACATTTTGTGTTTGTTTTGTTTTTTGAAGCTGGGAGTGGGTTAGAAAAAGCCAAGGCCAATCAGTTGATGTATCTGCTCCCTGAACAGGCAGACTGCGAGATAAACAAAATGTGGATAAAACAGATGGATAAAAACAGCAAAACATTTAGCCTGCTGTCCATCATGTACAGGCACTGTCAGGATGCCATAACAGAGAAGCAGCTTCTACAAAGGAAACAAATTCTCTTCATGGAAACAAGTTTGCTTCTAAATGACAAAATAATTTGTACATTATAGGAGAAATTTAGGTAGAAACACTTAATTGTGAGGTTATCCAGCCACCTTATTCATTTACCAATGCAAAACACATTCAGAAAAGAATAAAGAGAATATTGGCAAGCCTAATGCTTGTGCAGACACAAATCTCATTATAGTACTAAATCAGAGTCTGAAATTCTAAAATACCCTTTTTTGGGCTGAAAGAAAAAAGTGGAGAAAATAGCCATCGACTATGGAAATTTACTGCTTTCTCTTCCCTTGTGGCAGTCAAATTCGATTCTCTGAACATGTGGAAAAACTATGAGGAACCTATGAATGTACTGCACTTCACACAACCAGAATCATTAGTTATTTGGTGTCTCTTGGAAATGAGTGCAACTTGTGATGGAATTCTCATGAACCCCACCAGCACAATTTACTCCCTACAACCAGTTCCTACCAGCACTAGTCAAAATAATCTGCACCTTAAAGTCATCCCTACCACCTCTGGTCCTAGGTCCACTCCTATTCAATGGCTACATCACAGCTTTTAAAACAAGAAGCATCCAAAAGCTGGTCTTGTCTTTGTTGTATCAGTGACTGCAAATTCCACGCTGCATTACTTTCTTCTTTCGAACAGCAGCTCTATCAGGTATCATCACTGCCACCATGTTTTCTAAATTGAAGCTGCTTCTGCCTACATGACAAGAAAAGGCACAGGAGCTTACACTAACGTTGTGAGCAGCAACAGACATAATACTTCCCTCAGACTGACTTTTTCCAAGAAATATTTTCAAGGTAAGTAATATTTCTGTCTCATTTTTCATCTTAGATGTTTCAGGTCATAGACTTCAAGGTACGCTACCTACATACAGACTTCAGCACTGAGGCGTAACTTAGCTTTTGATGGGATAAGTTTTATTTGGTTCCATCTTGGGTGATCCATGACTCTACAGTGACTTTAAATTTTAAATCATGAAGACATGAAATGTGGGTATTCTGGTTTTTTGGGGGGAGTGTTTTTGGTTTTTTGCTATTTGATTCTTTCATTGTTAGTTTGTATTCTGCTATGCTGCACAGAACCTTTGAAGTGAGTTAAATTCAGAAGAACTAAATACCAATCCCAAATCATTTAAGTCCATTGAGAAATGCAGAAGTATTAAGCTACAGATAGAAGACTATGCAGTTAGAAGAAAGTCACAATACTTGCATTCTAAAACCAACAAAACATCAAATTCTTAAAAGAGGGTACCATATCCCCATTGAAGAACATGCAATAAAAAAGCCTCAATTCACGTATAACTGAAATACAAAAATTAAGCATTTATCAAGAGGCTCAGATCAACTAACAACAGTGACCAACTGACCACTTCGAAATAGCTCCTGCTAGACCAGGCTGAAAGAGCGATACCCTGGCTGGAAACACAGGTTTGATGATGAAACTGAAACACTATGCAGGTGCAGGTCAATTGAATCAATGTTTCCGACAAAAGAGATTCCTGAGTAGTCATTCACACAATTTATTAATTCTAGCAGAACTAAAGTAGAGAAAATAAAATAAAAGGAACATACTGGCCTGTGCTTCTAAAACTCACTTATCCTTCCGTTAGGTTCATCCCCCGAAGGATTTTTACAAGCACCAGTTTTCAAACATGTTTGACTGACTGTTTAATGCAAAATGAGTTCAAAGTGATCTAATAACAACAGGAAACATTTGCATCCCATCTCAGCCTCCTACATACCTTGTCAACGTGTGGATGCCAGTATTCATCGTGTGTTGTCTTGGCTTCCGTGTTGTTTATTCGCGAGAAGAACGTTGGCTTAGTCAGGTACATGGAAGCAGAGCTGATACCAAACGCCTGAGCAATCCTTTGTTGAATTCTCTGTCTCACATCACTGCAAAGAACACAACACAGCACAGCACGCCAAGTGACACGCTTCTCTCCCGCTTCTTCTCTCTTCTCCTTCATTCACAGTTACTGCTTCCTCAGGGCTAAGCGTCTTCCTCAGCTGTTAAATCATGGGGAACATACACCCATACTTTCTCTCTTATTTTGCCTTAAATAAAGGAGATCTACTATATCAAAAAAAAAGAGAACCCCCAGTGGTTTGGGTTGGGGTTTGTTGTTTTAGTTCTTTTTAATTCTCAGAATATCAAGAAAAAGAAACGATTTGTCACTTGTGATCTAGGTGTTAAAATTTCTTTGGTAAGCAGTCTGTTTTCCTGAAAAATTCCATGCATAGGTCACTGTTTATTAACTACTGGAAAGATTAAAGTGTTTCACATATAAATTTTTAATCCGAATCAGATAACTAGAAAGTTATATCTTCATAAAGGGTTGCCTCTGAAGCACCTTCAACTATTTTTACACTGATTTTAAACTAACCGATGAAGTCTCTGGCACCATGTAACTCAGCGTTCTCGGTCAACATATGTATTGGTATCATAACCAGATTTTCCTTAAAAATGAAGGCAGGATGTCTTTCCCAACTATTTTCAAACATTCAACCAAACTACTTCTACCCTGACTATTCCTGTATTTCTTGGGAGACAGGAAGAAAAGAAGAGGATTTTTATGTGTAAGATTATGAAGACTAATAATCACACATATGTTACTATACAGAACTGCCTATATAGCAGCATCCATCTTTCAGGATAGATATCACTGCGTACAGGGCTAGAACAGGGCCATCTACAACTGCCAGCCTTAGTTCAGTCAATGCCGCTTTTAAAAAGGGAAGAGATTTGTGATTAATGAGGAATACCACTGGCAAATCCCACCAGTAAACACATCCAGCTATTATGTATTTAACTTTGAGGAAATTTAAAAACCAGCAAAGAATGCAATAACACCATGAGATGAAATGAAAACATTGGGGTTTTTTTTAAATTTAATCCTCTATGCTTCTTAAAATCTTTATATTGTTTTCTCCCAATTTTGACACGTTCTTAACTATTCTATGAGTCTTCCTTTTCTTCCTTCCCAGGTGCTTCAAAAGCAGCACACAAAAAAGACACTCTGAGTAAATACACTTCTGAAGTTGTGCATGGAACTACATTAGTAGTTTTGCATCTTTTCTGCGTCAGACATTTATTTCCCCACTGGGGAAAACTTTTAAGAAAGTTTTTCCCAAATATTTCTCTAGGGAACTTAGAGTGACTAAAAAGAAGTGACAGAACTAAAACCAGACTTACAGTGTTAGGCTGTGAAAGTCACCTCTTCAAAAATTATTTCCACAAGTACTAAAAAAAATGCTAAATATTCATTCTGTTCACATCTTGTCCCTCACCAAAAATAAAAATAAAAACCACACATACAGATTTGATTTTTAAACTGTCTCACTTGACATTTTTAGGGGTCTAAGCTTTAGGGGTCAATTCAAGCTATTTTACATGTGAAATATCAAAACCATTAAATGACGTTAGATCCGAGATTTTCATTTACATGCCTGCATGAACTGAGGTTTCAAGTTGAGAACTACTTAGTAGTACAGTTTGCAAAACTGGCAGCAGGAAAGATCTACAGGTCCTTCCTCTCATGCCTATGGGAGCCTGATCTTTCTGTCTGTTTTCTTTCCAAGAAGTAGGACTTCAGCAGAGGCTGCCTTATGTTTCCCAAAAAGCATTGAATGTAATTCCTCATTTCACTTCGTCATGACTTGAGGGCAGCTGGCACTTTGAACAACCCAACACAAGAATTAATAGCCTAACCCACAACCACTAAAGCAGCACATTCCCTGGCTCTGACACTGGGTGCCCAGTTGCATCAGCCAGCTGAAATATATCTAGTCTGAAGTAGTTAGGCCACAGTCTTGACATAACTTTAAATCTCCAGTAGTTGTATTGCTCTCTAAGCACCACTGCTTCCTTTTTCAGGCTGATTCCTTTTCCACTTTTAAAAGCTTTCTATTTTTCTACTAAGATTTGCCGTCTGGTGTTTATAAGGCTCCGTTAAAGCTCACTCAGGTGTGGAAGCATATGCTGGCCTCTTACTTCCCTGCGCACTGTTGGCTTCAAGTATTACTTTTAACCACAGTAGACTCTTTCAAGTGCACGAGGTGACAAGAGGTGCCAACCTTGCATTTCTTCAGTTGACTTGTGTGCTCCTGCCTTTCGCTTCCCTGTGAGCTGTCATCCTACATATCACAGCATCACTCAAAAACTTAATCAAGATAATCATGGGCTATGTAGCAGACTAACATGAATTTTATGCACATAAATAATTTGCCCTTCAACAAAACAAATGGTAAACTATGAAAAAGCCCCACTGATTGTAATGGATCTTGGACTAGGCTTCAAAAAACAGCTATTTACCCTTTGCACGTACAGCTGTGCTAACACATAATACAGACACACCATGATATCACATGTCCAGCGAGCAAGATCATAGCAACAGCCTTCCTTCAAGAAAGAGGTCAACAGGCAAAAGAATACTGACTATTCACATCAGAGCTCAGTGAGCAACTGGGGTTAACTTGCCTACAATAAAAAGTTGAAAATAACAAAGCAAAAGTAACTTCACTTGATGTGCAGGCTGCAAAGTCATAAAAAAAAAGTCAAGTCTCAGGGGCAGAGGACACAATCTTCTAGTTTGCCTTCAGTGCACTCTCAGACATATTTGTGAGAACTGGGGAAACAACCAAATTATTTTTTTAGGGCCTAATCCAGCACATACTGAAGCCAGTAGGAAATCATTTATTAATTTCAATGAATGAACTCCAAATCTAACATGGAAAAAACAAGCAAAGTAACCCAAAATCACGTACTGGTCACTGGAAACAAGACCCCTTTCCAGCAAGCTTTGCTCATAAGAAAAGCCCTTCACAGGATAACCTTTCTAAAGAGAAATGGTAGGGACAGAAAGGAAATATTCAAGACTGGATTTTTTTTCTTCCCCAGTGTACACACATGACAAAAAAAATACATGTAATCTACATTGCTGTAAATTGGGTATTCCCAAAGTTCAGGCTTGAATTTAAGAGGTGCAACAGAAACCTATGTAACATATGATGGAGCAGAGAGTGACAGGCCATCTCAGCCTCCCTATTTCTTCACATCCTGTGGATGCTCTTAAATTTTTAAGTATGAAATACTATCCTGATACAAGAAGTGTCATCTGATACACCTCCAACAAATGCCCAAGCAGTTTATATTTAATACTAACTATTAAACTAGAAACACTGTGCCTACAAATATGCACAACATTTATTGCACTGTAATGCAGTGCAATAAATAACCCAATTATAGAGAATCAACAAGAAAAGCTAAAAAAAGGCACATCAGTCATGAATAAACTGCAGATTTCCACTGATGTTTGAATAACCCATATGGCAAAGATTTGCTGGAAACAAGCTCCAAAGAGCAATACTTTGAGTGCTTAAATGGTTTTTCTTGCGTGAGTATGCACCATACTGCTCAAAAGCTACAGAAACTCCATGAAATTCCTAGCTGAGCCAGCACATAGGTATTACTTCTACAAATAGATAACGTTTAATACCTACTTTCTAATAATATGGCATCAGTCAAATCAAATACGAAGGCACTATAATCTAGAGAAGAAAGTGGAAAATATGCAAGGGAAGACTGTTTCTCAATGTGAATAACAACCAGGACTTCTCACTTTGTCATATGTAAGTGGCTGCAGTTCAAAATAAGCTTAAGAAAGCCGCAGAAAGTATAAAAGAACTTAATGCTTCATGTAGGAGGTGGGAGGGGAATTAAGGTGCGGAACACTGACCTTGCTAGGAAACACTGCATTGCACTATCCTAACTAATGACAAGGAGATCTTAGCTTGTAGCTGATGTAAGAATGTGTGAAAAACATCCATTTACAAGCTTGGTGCTAAAGGCAAAGATAACTGTGTGCTGCAGGAGGTATGTTTTGCTTTGTGATAATCTTGGTTGCCCTTCGTTCCACATCGTCACATTTACCCCACTGCAGGAGTCATCAACATGTTAGCAAACTTGTCAATGCAAACATGAACTCGGCTTCAAACTCCATAAGGTACCTCAGGTCCCTCTTTGCGATAGCAAATTAAACACTATACATGGGAATCAAATGTTTACCTTGCAGTAGGAGCAAAAGCATGGCTTCTTTTAGAGATCAAAGTGTTCCCTAGAATCCTGTAAAGCATGCATCTGAACACATGCATCTGTGTACTTCAGCTCATTCTGTGCCCAGTGTACGCCAAATACAGGACATAGCTGTTTTCAAAAATAGTATAAAGTCACTTTTTAGCCTATAAACACTCTTCTGTACAGCCTGCTTTCCACTGACCTGGCCATTTCAACATTTATCAATATCATGGCTGCAAGTTTTTCTTTCCATTCCCTTCCCTGCTATTCCAGACACAGCCTATATAGTCTATTGGTAAAATACTTAAGGACAAACGTGGTGTACTTCATGTGTAAATCATGTGACAAGATAAGCCAAATTTCAGCTTAGAAGGTGCTGTCAAGGAAGGAATGAATGAGCCCAGAAATTCTGGCTACCTTGGACCCGGTACAGCAAGAGCCACATTGTTCCCTTAGCCACTTCTCTAGAAGCAGCAGGAGCTTCCCCTCCCTTCTTGATCCTGGCCCACTCGTTCTTCACACTTCCTCATCCATGTCCCCCATATATCAAAAACTGTTGGGAGAGCTCTGGTATACTATAGATACAAAGAAAATACTTCTTTATGCTGGAGAACGTAAGCCTTCATTTTCATAAACACAGTAACTATTCTATCATTCAAACTGCTCAGGGTGTACCCTGGCTCTGATCAGATGCTCTAAACAGAGCTCTGCTATGGCAATAAATATACCCGTACAGCACCCAGTCAACAATATAAGTGACAAATTAATCCCTCCCAGGATTTGTCAGCAGCAGTACATTTGCACTGAGTCACTGGATGATATCAAAATGCACAGACCAGACTCAGGGAAAGGCAGAACAGAACTCCCCGAAAAGAGCGTATGACCCCCTTCTATAAAAGCAGTTACTGAAATCTATTTTGGAGTCAGGGTGATGAGGAAGAAAAAAAAAGCCAATGAAGTAGCTAGAAGTCTAAGGAACATACAACTTCAGAGAAAGGATGATCACTAGATTGCAAAGTTGCCAGCTTAATGTATCAGCAGCAGCGTAAAGGACTGAGTAAAAGAACTAGAAGTGCCACAGGAAAGTTTCTGTAAGATACATGCTCTGCCAGACCAGCAAAAAAAATGCACTGTCAGGAATCACTGCAAAGTGCGATTCAAGTACGGCAACAGAACACTCAAAGCTTTGCAAAACTACACAACGTCTCTAGCCCACTTGTCAGCATCTCCGCACTGTTCCCAGTGAAAAGCACCAAAGGCAGTAGAAGCAGACAAAGCAATGCTCTCCTACAGCCAGAAAGTTTTAACAGAAATCGCACATGCAGAACGAATAAAGGGAGAAAGCAAACCTTTATTTGCTTTTTTATTATTTATTTATTATTTGCTCTGCTCTTTCAATGTCTCTACCTTAATAAGCTGTAAGGTTTTTGGAATAAATCTTTAATAGTGCCTTTTTCTGCTGAAGTCACAACCCTTAAACCAAGCATCCAGATTTAAAGGTCTCTCTTATGGATAAAGATGCATCTATAACGTGAAACAAGAGGAATTGCTGTAATATGCTTGGCAGATGCTGGTTAAAGCATCAGCCTAGAAACCATAATTGATTCTGAAGCAACATAATTTTGACAGAGACAGTTTAGAAAACCAGCCTCCTGGCTCAGAATGTCTACTCAGATTTGTTATTGTTGCAGTCAGTAATACTTAGACATTAATTACATTTAGTTATTTCTCTCAAGAGTGTATTTTTAAACTGACCTTGATAGGTAAGTGAAAGTAATGAAGATAAGTGCTCCCAAGAACAGCATAAAATTGTTCATTAAGGACATAAGGTACTACAGTCCATGTTAAAGCACTGCCATTAATATGAACAGAAGCATTTAATAATACATTTTGTATTAGAGTCATATCCAGCAGACTGAAACATCCCCTATATTGGCATGAAATACCAATGCAATATTGATATTGCCTAGCAGCTGTCTCATCTCACAGTGCAAAGATCAGAAATTCATAAATATTATTGAAAAACAGAATGTTTCTGTAATGTGAAACAGAAGTATTCTTTAGTAAGATAGCCCCTCCATACACTCATGTTACTTCTACAGATTCTTTGACCTTCTACAGAATGGAAGACAAAACAAAGACTATTCAAAATATTCCCCACTATCTTGGTGAGGCAGAGACTACATATTTTCTTTATACAGTCAAAGTTCAATAATAATCAAGGAAGCATCTCATTTTTGTGTTTTTGGGGGCAGAAGTAAACACATTTTAAAGAAGTTCATCTATGAATACAATAGTATCTAAAAATAGTTGTCGAATAGAAATAAGCTTGAAGTGGTTAATATTTTACGACAAATAAAGTTACTATACTAATAAAACTAATAAACCTTTTTGGCTACTTAATACTACTTCCACCACTAGAGGGAGGTCCTATTCCTTCACAAAGGCAAGAAAAAAAGACAAAAAGAGTTAAAATGTTCAAGCCAGGTACATTTTAAATTATGAGAAAGCAACTGAAATGCGTAACTAAAGATTTATTGTGTCTAGTCAACAAGGAATTCTTGTTCCTAAACTTTGGCCACACACCTTCACGGACACATGGAACTCGTTATGTTTGTTGTCTTTGTTAAGTGTATGAGCAGGTCTACAGGAAAGCTAAAAGCATCAGATGCCAAAGCTATTACATTATAGTGCTATTTCATATTCTGGCTTCTTAGGGAGAAAGTATGCTCTGCTTCTCTAGCCAGAACATTAGTAATTTGAAATCCTTCCACTTCCTGCTTTACCATTTTTAATGTTTTGCTACACTTCACCCAAAAAACCCCAAGTTCCTAATGTAATAATAGCATAGGATTGTCTTTATCATCTAACACAACACCTCTTGGATAACGTGTGAAATAGGAGTTAATGCTGAAGGATTTTACATCCCAGCTATAATGTTCCAGCAAATAACCACCGAACTCAGATGAAGCAGCTCTCCTTGCTTGCAGGTCTGCAGGGCTGGCATCAACCCCTTATGCAGAAAGGGAAATGTGTGGTGCTGCCATCATTCCGATTACACTGACACCACCAATACTGTCCTGACATTGGTAATGCAGCTAAGTTCGAAGCAGCAGATGTTATTTATCAAGTAGTCAAAAGGTCTTTTACTTTTTTTCCTCAAGGCATCTTACTCACAGAGATTACTACTCTGAGCTGCAAATTCAATTGTATGTCTGAATCCAAAGGACAATTCCCTCCCAACCTGCACTCTACAAAAAACCATAAAGTTATGTTTTCTGGTTCATTCAGCAGTTATTGAAAATCTTTACCGATATAATGCAAAATCCTCTTCTGTGAAGATGTCTTGAATTTTGTCCCCAAAGTACCTGAAAAATTAAACAACAGTCTAAAAGAGGAGTTGCTGAATCAGACTGCCATCTGTGCTTTACCCACAACCAATAAATGAAAACACAATACAAAGACATCCTACAAATGCTTTTGAGCCTCATGTTCCCAAAGCATTGCTCAAAGATTAAATGCTAAAGGATTAAAGGATCAGGATGCAGCAACTGATAATGGAATTCCCCAGGCATGAAAAGGGTCCCCTTCCACATCATGAAATAAGCACATGGATTCAAGTTTTTAATAGTTCAGACTACCTGATTTCTTCCACTACTGACAAACTAGACTATAATGGTGAAAAAATACCATTACTTACTGGTACAAGAACAACTCTGAAAATAAAGGTAATGGTAGCTTTCAAAGAGCCCAGTTCAACAAAAGATCGGTTTTCATGCCACAAAAGCTTTTTAACTAGTCATGGGAACTGTGGTGAATCTAACCAACTTCTACAGTTTATTATTACTAACCCCAGACCACAGGGCTTGAGTAATTTGAAAAGGCAATGAGCACTGCACTGTAGGGTAACAAGAGAGGCAGCAAGCCACAGTCCTATTTTACCTGTACAGATTAACAAAATGCTTCCCCAGTGAAAGAGCTCCAGAGTGCAAGTCCAAAATTGAGGCCTGGGAAATGAAACAAAAAAGTAGGAAAAAGAGCATGAAAAGGTTTTATCATTATTTAACTATGACCTTTAATAACTGTCCCAAGTTGGCTCTCACTTTCCACAGCCTCCCAAGTAAAAATATTAGTTTGTAGCATTTGGGTTCACAATACTAATGCTTACTTTACAACTACAAACCTCCCTCCGTTTGCTATATAGATGCACAAAAGATTAAGGTACTATGAAT
The DNA here is from genome assembly GCF_964195595.1 of Calonectris borealis. NCBI lineage: Eukaryota > Metazoa > Chordata > Aves > Procellariiformes > Procellariidae > Calonectris > Calonectris borealis. The sequence goes on along the minus strand of NC_134331.1, from coordinate 12,542,608 downwards.
AAAGCACAGGACTGCTATTCCCAAGATTCAAACCTGACATACAGAATTGCCAGAGTCTTCCTCCATGGGCTAGGGGTAAGACACTGTGTTCCTGGATCCCTTCTTGCAGACATTTCCCTTCCACACAGAGATGACTAATTTTCCAATATTTGTGAAGCACTCAAATAGCAGCACTAATATTTATCTTGCCCAACATTTGTTATTAAAACTTCTCCTTCACCATGAATTCCTGTATACTTCTCATATTCAATACGGCCATAAAAGTCCATTTAAAAGAACAATTATAATTATAAGGCTTACTAGAGCAAAATTTTCTTTTCCCCGATTTCTAAACCGCTGTAAAAGAAAACCAAAGAGTGAAAAGTTTTTACATATGAAAATTCAATCCCTTTCTTCATCCGATTCAAGCCAAACACTTCTCTGAGCTCCAGACCAAGCTAAAAAGATTAGTATTCAGATTTGCCAGGATAGAGAGCTACCTCTCAGGACTCTAAATTATTTCTCTAAATTGAATAAAGTACACTTTTGTATGTCCCTTGCTGTCCACAAAATACATGTTTGTTTTGCATCAGTTAAACAGTATTTAAAGACTGCTTAGTAGCAGTCTTATTTTTTTTATACTGGAAATATCAAGTAGCAAAAGTTAATTAACCTGACCAGCACCAAAGTAATGACATCTTTGATATACAACATCCGGGCAAAAGCACTCATCTTGGAATTTGGCGTTTCTTAATGCACCACATACCATCCACTTTATTCTAACAAAATCCAAACAATAATACTACTACTAGCTGAGCTGCCTGGAAAGAATGATAACTTCCACCTTACCAGCAAGAAGAATTTCTGGGCATGGTGGGAACAGTACTGTTTGAAGCCACTTTGTACCTCTACCCAAGCGTAGGCAGGCTGATGAATGAGCAGCAGCAAATCAGCGCACAGACGTGCCAGAGCTGCGATGCCAGGCTAGCAACACAGCTTCACGTTCACCCCTAGTCTCAGAGCACTTCTCTCCCTCCTCCTCTGGATCATGTTGGAGGAAGACACCCATGACAATCTCTCAGCACAAGAAAACTGCTGCAAGCTCAATGGCTCTGAGCTTCAGAGCTGCATCAGGGGAAGTCTCCTTTTAAAAGGGACAGTAACAACCTTCTTTTAATAAATCTACCCAAATCATTTTATTTACCCCTGAACAAAGCTTTAAAAATATATAAAGTAACAAGCTATTCAAGTGGACATAGCATGGGCTTTTCAGACCTCCCCTTCCCACAGAAGTTCTCCAAAAGCTTCAGAGGACTGTTATGGAAACAAGTAATCTCAGAGTCATGCAAGAGCAGCTCTTGTAATAAGCTTTACTCAAGCTTCAGAAGCAAAATATTTTCATTTATTGGTTTCTGGTTCTGTACAATAATCTAAGCTACAGCTAGAAGAAGTAAAACTGCTCCCGTGTAGCTTCAAAAATATGCTTGTGATCATGCTAAAGTAGATTATAAGGAGAAGTAGCAGGACACATCTGAAAAGATGAATTTAATTTAAAAACAAATTGCCTTTCAAATACTTTCAACATGCTTTCCAAATGTACACATTTCTTCTCACTCTTCAAGCACCAGATCGTTACTGGTGGGAAGATCCAAAATGACCAAATGAATCAATAAGAGACACCCCACGGACTGCAGGTATTCATAGCTGAAAAGATAACAGCTACGATATAAAGCCTAGAAAAGCCAGATGAAGATGAATGAAAAGGGAACTTGAAAAAGAAAGAATATTCTTCAGGGTTGTTTCAGACAGAGGAGAACACCTGAATGCCAAACATAGACAGGGACTTGATTACACATGAGCAGAGAGCTATTTGTTTAACAGCTACCTTGGAAAGAAACTGAAACACATTTATTTTGGCCTCTGCATTTCAGAACATTAAACATTTTCAGCACCATTTCCTACACTGAGAAGAATACCTTGGTGGAGGCCTGTGTCAACACAGTTACTTCAAGTTCAGCTATCTGATCAAGGGTCAGCCTGTAATTCAAGTCAGTGTTCCCAGGCTGAAAGCTCTACAAAGTTTATCTAAAGATGGCAGGAACGCTGCAAACACACATACCCACACACCTATTTCCGACAGATTGTTTAACAGAACTACCCCAATATCCTGGTTTACAGAACTTCTATAGAAAGGAAATTGAACTTCCTTTAAAAAAAAAAAAGTACAAATATATGTTCTTTTGGACCTTCAGTATTGTTAGTCCCACATTCTCCACCCTATCACTGCTAAAAGGATTCAAAAAGAATATGTAAGTAATCACCATTTCTCAGCATATGTCAAAGAGGATCAGTTTCCCCATCTTGCAAAGCAAAGGCCCTGCCTTTGATCCTGACTAGAAGGGATTGCCAACCATTAAATATACATTCACTTCTACAGCAATTCCACCTTCTTCCTCAACCCCTTAAAAACTTTTAAGTGAGAAAAGTTTTAAAGACAGACATACTGCCCAAGAGAGAAAAATGCAAGAACTTATTTCTACTTGTCTACGGAGAAGCTGGTGGAGCTCAAAAACCTTCCCCACTCCTGCGGGAACGCTCACACGCTCCAGCTGAGAGGAGGGAAGCGCAAAGGAGGTTCTACAGGGCCACCGGTTCCTGGGCAGCATGGAACTGACTGTCGCTGCAGGCGGTCTTGCACAGACTCCCAAAACACTACCACCTTTAAATACCCTTCCCTACTTCAATCTTGAGGGCAGAGGGGCCAGGGTAACGCCTCTTAAAAGCTACACTGATTAATTATGAGACACAAGTGTAACCAATCTGATTTATACATCACTTAGCTGCAGTCACAGGTTATTACCATGGAAATTAAATACAATATTTGGCTAGGTGTCTAGTACAAGTTTAAACTAGACATAGATTAGACACAACCAGTTCCTCTCCAGCTTCCTGGAGTTAAGTCCAGATAATCACACCAACACCTAGCTGTCAGTAAAGTGAAAGACACACTGCCAAGTACGTCCTTCACTCCTCACAAGTATGCGTTTCCTCAGTGCTGTCAGGAGGCTAATTATGAAGGAAGAAAACTAAGCAGCCTGTAGTAGAGGTACGAGACAGGACAAGTATTACGCAGAGGCTTTATCTTCTCCCTGGAAAATGCGGAGCTGACAAGGTTTTGAGGATTTCAGAGTTTGGTTGGGAGGGCTGAAAGCAGAATGCGTAGGGATATCGTCCACAGAAACACTGTTCCATGCATGGGTCAGCGGGCCTACATCAGGAACCCTTGTTTGGCGTCACAGCTACACAGATTGTTTGCTTCTCCCAGTGATTAAGAAATTTAATTCTCCCCTGCAAAAGGGAGGTCTAAGGGGCTGCTCCTGCCAGTTTTGCTGCAACATAGGAAACAGACTGCAGTGACTGGCTGCACCAAGGGATTTCTTTTCTGGGTCTTCTAAGTAAATGCCAGTAGATCCGATAGTAAATGAGTCATATCATTTACACTGGAGAGAGATGGTGACAGCAGCACCTAAGAGGCGTGAATGAATGAGTCATGACTAAAGTGGTAAGGCAAGCAGGGGTAGCGTGCAACAAAATATTAGGTAGGGAAGAAAGGGAAATGTTATTATCTTTATAAAGAAGAAAAAACCTAACCTGAGGCAAACATCAAGAGAATTAATGCAATTCACATTCTGTGAATAAGAACAGAGTACAAAACTATTTTACAGAGATAGAGACGTACAAGGGAAAGCAGCATACCGGTGGAGAAGATGCTCCTGTTTGGATTCTATTGAAAGTTAGACTAGAAGATTACAATGGCCTCCTCTAGCCTCACTCTCCAAAATGTGCGTAAATAAAAATAAATCTAGGAAAAATTACAAAGGAAGATAAGAAAGCTCAGCATGACAACTGGGGCATGACTCCTAGGAGATTCCAATAACGCAGATGTCTGCCAGGACTTTCTCAACCCAAAAGGATGGAAAGGGAAATAAGTCGTTGTGCTATAGTTCAGTCCTCCAAGGAAGCAGAAAGGGCAGCAAACAAAGGCAGGAGAGAATTGAGAGTCACAAACTGCAAGTTTAGGTCTCTAAATTATTAAGTTATATCCAGACACACAGACAGAAGTCCACTTTTGTGAATTCAAAATGTAAAAAGTATGACAGACAAAAAAAAAAACCAGACATGTTTCTTAAAAAGGGGTTAAGAGGAAATCAGAGAGAATGAAAATGCAGTCTGCATCCCAGTAGAAATCCGAAGAAGTTTGATCTCTCCCCTATTCCAAATAAAAGTGGCTAAATAAAGAATTAAAAAGAATTAAACAGAAACAAGGAGTTATTTAAGGAATTTTTAAGGAAAAAATTAGCCTTGGAACAACAGACATAATTGGACAGAATTATCCAAACACTCTAAAGTCTAAGAAGTTTAAAGCAACAAGCCAGATCTAATCCAACAGGCTTGAAGCTTGAGAGGCATATAGGAAAAGAAGCTAGATGAAGTAAGACTTGAAACATTTTGTATGCTACGTAGATAACTATGTAGATAAGAGATTTGAAAAGAGGATAAAAGGCTCAAATGAAGAATGACAGTTTCATCTATACAGCATCACCACACATCCCACCAGTATTTAACGATATCTGGGAGCAAAGATAGCACTATTGGGAAAAGATTCACTCCGTGACATGGGGAATACAAGCATGCACATTGAAAAAGAGGAAAAAAGCAGAACGGGAGAAAGAGGTGTAAAAGAAACTAGGTAAAGAGACTGTATTTAAAGGCTTCTCCTAAACACTATCTCCCAGAAGCACTGGTCAGCTCTTGATTTTTAGCATCTTTCAGTGTTTATACACTATTTCGGATAAGGCCTCAATGCAATACTACACAACGTTCTTCTTGCACCTCTCCCTAAGGAGTAACAGCACGCAATAACTTTCTCATTTACAGATTATGAGAAATGTGAGAAGGCTTGGATCGGAGCCCAGAAATCTCAATGGACATCGGATTTCTTAACAGACTTATTTTATTGCATCAATAGAAACTTCTCCCCCCCCCCCCCTTTTCCCTCCCCTTATGATGTAGATGATGGATTTGTATTTGTGTGATACTCTGGCTCGTTGTCCAAGTAAGCCAGCTGAGGACCCCTGCCCAGCTCTGTGCATTGGTTCACCTCCCCTCATGCCTCTTCCAAGCTTTCTCCATCTCAGTTTCCCCAGTTCCCTGACCCCCAGCTGGACATTAGCTTTCTGTGTGTGGTCCAAATCCATGAAGCTGGCTGTGTTATACACTGCCTTCTAATCCCTCTTTGTGGAAGTCTAATGAAAAAATCACATGTAGGTGCCGAAAGGACAGGATACAAAACCACCTGATAGCACTAATGACCAGAGTTAAGCCGTAGGTCCCAACAAGCAGAGTAATCTAGGCAAAATGGCAAATTATGCTACCACAGAACTGAAAAAAATCCAAAGGATCCTGACAGAACTGAACAGAGAACGTAAAATCTTTTAAATATACTGTTTCAGATGGGCAGCATTGCTTAAGTTTCTTGGGTTATATTTTTTGCAGGTCTTTCTCAGCAATCACAAGGATGATAAAGTCTTATTTTTTTCATTGAAACCTTTCTCCTTTTCTGCTAATATATGCCGTAATTCAGCAGAAGCCTAAAGAAGTGTTTACACTTGAGTGTTTACAAAGACTAAAGAAACAGTTTCTGTTCATACACAAAAACATCCTGAGAACAAAGACAGGGGGAAAGAAATTAAAATAAACATGCTTGTTAAAGCGAAGTGGGTTTGTTTTCATTTTTAAATAATATTATTCAAAGGTCTACTTAAGACATTACATGGTATTTTTTGTCACTACACAAAACCAATCTTTACATGATGCTTTGAACCACTGTAATTTAGTTTCAGAGGTCAAACTTGTGCAATTCCCTATAGTAACTGCTTCCAGATGGAGAAGACAAAATTGGTTCAAGAGAGGCACTAGAAATAACTAAACCGAGTAATAGGAAATATGTCAACTGTATTGCAGAAGTCACAAATTATACTGCTAGCAAAAGTATTAATGGGAGATAAAATAACTTTCCAAACCATTTTTTTCCAAGTCTGAATGGAAGGAAAAATTCTCCATCTCCTCTCGCCCCAAAAATGCATTTATAATCTTGCCTTGGCAGTAAAAGGATGTAAAAAGTAACAGGACACTGCTCACCCCTCCATCAGATCCTCCCAAGGACAGTCCCCTCTCTGCTATTCTGCAGGCAAAACAATAACCTCAGATGAGAACTGAAGTCTGATTACTTTGTCCTTTAATGTCATTATTTACAACATGTAACTCTTCACTAAGTGTTATTTGATGCATCAGATGTAACCCAATTGAGTTGAGAAGAGAAGCTGCCATTTAGTTCAAACAATCTTGCAGCCTGTTGTGAAAATAAGTATCTATATTGCAGAACATTTCTGAGCTTGTAGCCCCCTTCCATAAATCCCCAAAACACCCCCAAAACATTGTCTTTCAAATACATTCTGGCCAAGTAAGATTAAACATAAAAAAACCCAGATCTTGATTCTTAGGGGCAGTACAAATAAACCTGTACAATGCAGAAATGCTGTATCAAAATCAGGAGCCCAACTGAATTTGGAATCACAGAGCAGCCAGCCCAACTACTGAACAAAGCACTTACACGAGCTGCGTATCGCTTCGAGCATTACAGTGATATTCCCCACTTACACGATTATCAAGTGCAAGTCACACTCAAAGAGGCTGATAACTTTTCTAACTGCATAATTTGACAGTGTCCCCTACTATTTGATTAAAACTCATCACTTAGTGTTCATAGAGGACTATAGGGTCAGCACTAGCTCATAATTACCCAGAAAGAGACTCAGCTGAAGGGAGGCTTATGTTGTTTTGTTCTGTTTTTAAAGGCCAAATGGAACAGAAGGCCAAGTGAAAATCCTTTAAAAATTATTTAATTCATTTTCCTTTTTCCTCTACAACGCTCGTGCCCCATAGAGCTAGGCAGACTCTGTATGAAAGAGAACTGCCTCCACTAAAGCAAAAATGGAAAATGGCTTTAAAAAAAAAAAGTTCAGTGTTTTAACCAGTTTAACCCATCCTCCTTCACCTAATGAGCTTTGTGCTACACATTAAACACTGGCACACTGTCATTAAAGTAAGTGCTCGTAAAAGGTAAAAGAGCTAAAAGAAAAATTACCTACGGATTCTTTCAGCTTCTTCCCTTGTGATTACTGCATCAGTCACACCTCTTCCACACTTTCTAGGAGTGCACCCTGGGACACCAAGAGGAAGAAAAAAAAGAAATAATCTTTCAAACAAGGTTCAAAACAAGTCTCTATTAATATTCTCGTACTCCCCTTTCAGATTCACAACATTCAAAAGGGATATTGGTAATCTCAGAATATTTAAGATCACTTAAACCACAAGAAAGTTGCATCTCCATTTTGATGTGTTTTCCATCGCAATCATCAGAGAGAAGACAAGCCAGCCAATGTCACTTGTTGCTTCTGCACAGATTCAAGTCCCTAGGACTCACCTAAGCTACACCGCTTTCTCTGCTACGGATGGTTGGTGTAATTCAGGGGAATTGCACTAACTAAGCTGACAAGTTATTTCCTGCTATGTCCAAATGCAATTCAACAGAATGGAGACGATCGCAAGGGAATGAATCTCGACACCCAAAGTAGCACGGCCACTGGAGATGTGGCTGTCATGCGTGACCCAGAGCCTCCAGTGCTTAGGTTAGGCAAAATGCACAGCAATACTCTGCCTTTAAAAACAAACTACTTTTCCTGTTGATTTGAAAATAATTCTTAGAAACCTTAAGTTTGTTACAAGTCTTTACAAGTTGGTTGCAAACTTTGGGATTAAAATTGACTTACTGATGTTCCTTTGCACATCAACCACTTCAAGCTAGAGAAGATGGCCTTTATTTAATAAGGCGGTATCAGACGCATCTGTATCTCAATGTACATGGAGCAAGACAGATAGATCCAGTGATTTTTCCCCTTCTTCCCAAGTGCAGTAGTGAAAACAAAAGTTCCTCTTTATAGTTCCTCTATAGTTCCTTTTGTTTTTGAAAACAAAAGTTCCTCTTGACGGTTGGACATGATGATCTTAGTGGTCTTTTCCAACCTTAATGATTCTATGATTCTATAACTGGTCTCTGAAAGGAAGATGATCTTAGACGATTTCATCTTACACACTATTCTAGCCTTTGGACAGGCAGGGCAAGAACTGGAAAGCTCAGCAGTGCCACACGGATCCTTCCATCTCAGGCTGACAGTTCCAAAATCAGCCGAGATCTCTAGCAATTAAACCCCCTTAATATCACGTGTCCATATACAAAATGTTTTCTATTACAGATGCAGACTGCAGTGGACGTTAACACCAGAGCACCACATGCTAATAACAGGAAAGAGAGAATGCCACTCAGACAGGAGTGAAATCACTACTTGACAAAAGAAAAACTGAAGAAATTGGTTAGAACACAAACAGTTCAAGCCATGAAGAAGATACTACTAATAACAAGGGTTCCTGAATAGGTATAGGATCTTTATGTAGTACCAATACATGCTAGCTCACAAAGAACTGCATTTAACTTATGTTTCAGTACTCAAATCTAAATCATGCCGTTTATTAACAGAGACTCCTGTAGTTAAGCACTAAGAACCATTTTACTTCTCCACTGGAAGTCACTGGAAAAGCAATGGTAACATAAAAAAAGCAGTGAATTTGAACGTTCCAACCGTACTGCCAGGAGAATAAAAGCAGCATATTTCAGATTTGCTCAACCCCTCCCCCCCCCAAACACTTGAGTCAAAAGGAAGCAAATAACATTTGTATGGGGTGTCTATGCCCTATATGAAGGGCAGCTTTTTATATGAGACTTTCCACAAAAGGCTCTTGAAGCACACGGCCTGGACATATGATAAAAAAGTCTCTTAAAATTCATTGCTAAGAAATCTAACATTTAATTTTAAAAGCTCATGGAAAAAAGCCAGCAGTAAGAGTTCCGAGTGAAGAATATATGAAGGTTCTTATGTCTGTCCACAACAGTCTTCAGGCAAGAAGAAGAAATAAGATAAATTCTGAGCCACCAGAGACCTTGGGACGTCACACTTGGCATTTTACTGGGGAAGATCCATATATAAATGGATGTAAAGCCACAGAAAAGTTGGAATGAGTGTATTTTCTGACACCTGCCAATACACTTACTGTTGCTGAACCGAGCTCTTCTTCAAGGATTATTTGCTTATCAGAACACAAGAGGCAGCAGAACTCCTGGAAATAAATCAATCAATTCACCCATGCAAGTCAAAAGCATCAGTCTGCTCTGATCAAAAGCAACTAATGATAACAACGGCCACAGACTGACAGAAAGAGTAATTTTGCCACAGCATGAGTGCTTTGTAGGAATTTCCACTCCATCTTACTGGATATACCCTGATATAGCCCTCTCATTACAGCAGCGTTTCAAGAAGAGAGAGAAGCAATGAGAAAGAGATGTGTGGGTGAACAGGCTGCGTACTGACAACAACATACCAAATTATACACACTGTTTCCTTGCTTGGAGAAAGAAAAGTCCCTTGTTTGACGTATGTTTAAATTGAAGTCAAAGGCACCCACACCAAGCAGACTGTTTAAAACACAGATCAAGCTCAGGAAACCAACTGGATTACAATCCAGATAATTCACTGCATTTTCTGACTACCCAGCAACAATTCATTGAAGTCGGCTCAAGATTCAGATTTCATGAAGCACACACCAAGTTATTTGAAGATGACCTAGGAAACTAGTAGTCTAAAATACTGCTAGAGATTACATTCTTAAGCAGCCATTTATCAATGCCAGCACAGAACCCAGCACTGTAACAAATGAACCAGAACCACTGCTCCCCCAGCTCACTTTTCTCCTCTTGACCCTGTGAGCTAAAGAAATGAGCAGAATCAAAACATACCATTCATCAGAAACCCTAGTGCCTTGATATAAAAAGAAAAGCACCATAAAAATTAAAATTCTGGCAGCAACCCGAGGGTGCTTTGTATATTGAAGAACAACACTTTGCAATACAGTACCAGCGCCAAAGGTACAGAATTCACACCAACAAAAGCCCATAAGGGCTTTAGAGGCAGAAAATTGTTCTAAGTTACAAATTTGGGAAGGGCGGGAGTGGAGTGAAGGGGAGCTTCTGTGCCATGTTTCAGGCACATTGTAAATATCCCCTCTGCAACCAGAACAGCTAGGCACAGTTTTTGTGGAAATTCTTGCATTTTTCAATCTCAATTCCAGGAACCACAATTTGCAAGTTAAACACCACAGATCTTGCAATAAAAATACAAGCACTGGAAATGCTATATCCCTTTGGAGCATATGACCTAGCAGTTCTGAAAAGCAACAAGTAGTAGCCAGCAAACACTGCAAATTATTTCTTGTCTGCCCTAACAAAAACGTACACGTTTTATGTTGCTGTGCCTTAAAGGCTCCATCATACATTCAGCAGTGGCAGATTAAAATCAGTTATCCACTTCTGAATGCCAGGCTGAAGAGCATCTCAGAAGCCAACTGACAGGGATGAGACATCTCTGCCTCCAGGCTAGCAAATACTCACCCAAAGAGTGAGACAGATGGCTGAGGCAGTAACAGCTTCCAGCACCCAATTCTAAACTCAGATGCATGTAAAAAAACAGCCAAAGAGGAACCAATTTGGGTTCCCAGAACTGAAAAAAAACCTTACCAAACATTTTGTTAGTAACTGTAAGATCCACTCAAAGATTTGCAGAACAATAATCATCAATCACAAATCACATAACATATACTCCACACTGTACCCCAGCATTCTGTTGGGTATAAAGATGTCAACAATGTTATGAAGCACAAGTTTGAATATCGGCAGTACACTTTTTTTTACAGTCCTGTTAAAAAACAAGATTAAAAAAGGCTGATGTAACAGGCTGATAGAAAAATGGGATTTTAAGAAGTTCAGAGAAAGCTGAACACAGAAAAACAAGGAAGCTCTCTTGGCTAATAGAGACAAGTCATTCCTTCTGCCATTGAAAAGGCCTCTTTCTCTTTAATGCTTGAAAGGCAAAGAAAATTGTCTTAGAGATGAGGGAAAGCTGATGTTCAAGGACAGAAGAGGTGGGAAAGAGTAAATGCAAAGGAGAATTTCAATACTCCAGGACAAACCTGTCTAAATAGAGTTTTCTTTGTACGAATTTTGCAAAAAGGATGCTAGCAAAGTCTTCTGATTTCAGAAGAGATTCGTGCTCTCTATTTCCAACTGCAAACAGCACAGATCTTACCCTTTTGAAAAGGTTGGTACCAGAGGGTCCAGATTTGGCAAAACTACAGCATTACCTCGGACAATTGCTACGTGTCTAGGGTCTCTGACAAAGAACTGGTGAAGACAGTACTGGAAGCACTATGGTCCCTGTTCCTATTCAGTACACAGAAAACAGAATGTAACACAGGGGTCCAAGTGCCTAAACTGCAGCTTTGTCTTCTACTTAAACTGGTACTTGCCCAAGCACCGTGTGCTGCCGAGACTGGGATGATTCACATGAGAAAAAAAGCCCATCATGATGCTCCCCGCATGCAATCCATCTCAAAGCAGGACAAGAGGAGACAAAGACTTATTGGACACCATCCCCATAATCACACCAGCAGTCTCAGTGCTAGACCTTTTCCTCCACTGCTCTGACTTCTCTGCTTTCCATATCCACTGATCTAGTCTCTGGAAAAGCATCTTAAAGCTGTCTCCTGGGCAGTGATCATGGATGCTTTGTACACTGACACAATATGTCAACACAAATAAGAGACTACGCAGGAGTTTCATCAGACACACTAGCAGCCACAGCAGTTTTAAGTAGTTAACCATGTCTCAAGACAGCAGAAATAGCCAAGGTCTGGCTGCAGGGTTCTGAACGTAGAAGAGACTGTGCTCACAGAACACCCCATCTTCTGCAAGTATAATAAGTTAAGTGCTTGGCCTCTGAAAAATAACGCATTTTATTTCTGTGTGAAGCAGGTTTACTGGCAGGCAGTGCTATGGAAATAAAACCGCTGCTCTGACACACGAACTACCATATCATTTGAAGCAAACTAGAAGCTCGGTTGCACTAGTTCAGTTTGAAGCAGGGACAGGTGCATAAATAAAAAGCTCATCTTAGCTGTGGAAACTTTACGGCAGAGCATCAGACACCAAGTGATGATAGGAATGTGCCTCCTTCTGACAGAGAGCCACCAGCTGTGGATGTCAAGCCAGAGTAAAGACAGAGAATGAAAAGCTATTGAGTGATAGAAAGCTATTTCCAAGAAAGTGACTGAAGCTCCGGGGCTGAATCCAGTTTGGCAGAGAACCATAATCCGCATTTACTGCCTCACTAAGCTATCAGTAACACACAGGGAGCCAGCTTTGCAGGACAGCAAGGCTCAGCAGCTCACCACCACCCTCTTGCGGGCACCGAGCAGGAGACAAGAGTTAAAAAACGAGAGCAAAGTTCATTATCACAGCAGGGCTTCAATTAACCACTTAACGAACCAGATGTTCACACATTTCTAATACCACTGATCTCTTTCTGAAAGCATGATACAGGGGAACACATGTAAAAACATCTGCTAAAAACCAAAATCAATCACGTAAGTTAAGAAAGAGCAACAAGCAAACATCTAATTAGAACACTGGAATACAAACTCAGACGACTCCCCTTTGGTCCTCCTGGGTTGATGCCAGCCACGTCAATCATCCTCATACAAAGCTAAGAGAGGTCACACTTCACCCTGCAGTTAGCGTTTTTAGAGCTTGCTCCCCATGAGATCACAAGATTAGAGAACACATTCATTCCTCTTCCCGGGCAGAGATATCCTTGAAGTTCCTGCCTTCCTTATGATGGAAAGAATAACTGATGGGGTTGCCAAGACCACAAGTCCACAGCTCAGGAAATTCCTCTTGCAAACCAGGGAAAGGAAAAATAAGGTTTTGTTGGTTTTGGGGGTTTCTTTTGATAAGCGAAAGCCCTAGTAGCAGAATGCAGACAGTTTTAGCCTTAGTTCAGTCATAACTACCAAATCTGTGGCAACACTCGCTGCACTGTTTTCTCTGGCCTTGGCACTATGCAAATAAAGCCAGAATATAAATTTCTCCTTATAGTAACTATGAAAAGTTAAAACAGAACATGTGTTTTCATGTGGTCAGTCAAAAAATCCCCCTACTGAGGAAGTTTTCTTGCTGGTAGCTTCCTGACAGCAGTTTCCTTGGCCTCAGTAACATTTGGCAAGAATCCTCCAAACAAGATGCTACAGTAGCAGCACTGAGGAAAGACTACCTGACCACAGACTACAGATAAACTTTTGGTTTATGTTACAAGCCTTTTGTCCAAAAGCACCAGGACCAGCCACCTGAAGAGGGCTGGGGAAACTACCTCCACAGCTTTGGGGCACCACATCCAGGCTGCAGTTTGATGAACACTTTCTACCGAATTGGCACTGGAAGAAAGTTAGAAATCGTAGTGTTATAGAACAGCCCAGGCTGGAAGGGACCTCAAAAGATCACCTGGTCCAGCCTTTCATGGCAAAGGGAGCCTAGATGAGATTATCTAACACCCTGTCCAATCACATCTTGAAAACCCCCACTCATAGGGGCTCTACTACATCCCTGGGGAGGTTGTTCCAGCGATTGACTGTTCTCTCCGTAAAAAATTTCTTTATTACATCAAGATGAAACCTTGCCCAGTGCAACTTGTACCCATTGCCCCTTGCCTTCTCCATGTGGCTCCTTGTGAAGGGAGAGCCTCCATCCTCTTTGTAGCTGCCCTTTAATATTGGAATACTGTGATGTGGTGCCCCCCGAGCCTTCTCTTCTCCAGGAAGAGACCCAACTGCTTCAGTCTCTCCTTGTAGGGCAGGCTCTCCAGCCCTTTGATCATCTTTGCTCTTTCTCAGCTCCCAGCAGCTTCTTCCAGCCTCCACACCACCTTCAGCTTTCTGTCAGCGTTTTCTCAGCCACATAATGAACCAGATAAGACTGATTCGCCTAAAAACTAACTCAGAAATATTTTTTTTTTAGATGCAATATCTTATCAGTCAGCACCCAGCTAGACATACAGGTAGGCTGACAAAAAGCAAGAGCAGAGCTGCCCTCTGGCAGCAGTACCGGTTCAAAATGTTCATCAAGATACACTTTGCAAATCTGAAAAAGAACATCAGCATAGCTTATCCATGCAAACTGTGATTTTCTCACTGTTCTTCATCAGAGAATATTAAAATCTTCCATGTCTCTAGAAGATCCAGCATCAACACTCCAAAGAAAGTGTCAGGGGAGACAAATACCAATTTGACAGAAAACAGGCTCAGCTGAAAGACAAAGACAGAGGAGAAATGCTTTGCAGGCAGCATCAAAAGCTGGCGTTTGTGCAATTACCGCATGCCGGCAGCAGAGACAATATTCTAAATCAGTTCCATTCCACGTCCTGTATGGTATTTACCAGTAACAAACTCCCCCACAAGCCTATTACAGGAATCAAGAGTATGAAAAGACACTAGAAACAGGTTTAACAAAAGGTTTATTTCACACAGCCTAAACAAAGCAGTTTCAGAAGAGAATTATGTAGGAATGACAGAGAAACTTCCCAGACAAACAACTTCTGGGCTGGCCCAAGAGGCATGAACGTTCGGGGGTTTAAACAATACGCACAGTGACCAGGTGTTTGCTAGAAACACCGCGGTTTTGCAGTACACATTTGGTTTAACAGACTTAGCCAGCAGTCGGGCCGTTACGGTCCTCTGAAGACTGCCTCACCCCACTTCAGACAACCCTATCCAAATACCTTCAAATCTTTTGTGGCTGTCGTAGTCCTCAGAGCAGGGGATCTCAACGAACTTGTCCCGCAGGCTCTCGCTGTGACGAGCCAGCACCTCTGTCACCCCATCCTCGGCGCTCAGGTAGCTCCAGCTGAGGAGGGCACCGACGGCGGCAGAGGAGAGGAGCAACGCGGCCTTCAGCCACCTCCACCCCGACTCCTGCTGGCCTCTGCCCTTCTTGGCACTAGGAGGGAGCACAGCGACAGCCCCACGTAAGCGCCCGACAGGCTCCCGGGCCGGCGAGGAGCCGCTGTGGCCGCTACCCCGCCGGATACCGGGGAGACCGGCTCAAGGGCCAGGCCGCTCCCCCTCGTTTTGGGTATACACATATATATTCATAAACACACGCAATTTTTACCCCTCTCTCGCGCCCGGAGGTTACAGGCCGCCTTCCCACAGGAGCCGGCGGCGCTGCCGCGGGTCGCTCCTCTCAGCCCGCCGGGCCTGGCCGCCGCCACCCCCGGGAGCCGGCGGAAGGTGCCAGCCGCTAACCACAGCCCCGCAGCCCAGCCCCCGCCGGGTACCTGCTGTGGCGGCGGCGGCCCCCGCGGTCCGGCCCCGCCGCCGTCCCGCCGCTCTCGGGGCCGCGCGGCGCCACCCGCCGCTGCGGAGCCATCGCGCCCGCCGACACAGAGCGATGCGCTCGGCCCGCCTCTCCCGCCTGCCAGGGGAAAGCAATCGGCACCCGAGCGTCAGACAAACGGGCAGAAGCAATCCATTACGGAGCCGAGGCGGGAGCAGCGGAGGGACCTCACCGGGGCTGGGGGGGGGGGGGGAGGGGGGCGACAGCTGGGCGGCGCCGAGACCCCGGAGCCGCGGCAGAGGGAGGCGGTCAAGCGCTTTATGCCGGGGCATCGCGGCGGCGGCGGCAGGCCGAAGCAATCGATGCGGACCGGCTGTGCCGCCGCCAGCCTCGAGGGCGCAGTCTGGAGCAATCGAGGCCGGAGCGGCGGCATGCGGCGGGCATGGAGGCGGGCGGGGAGGCGGGCGGGCCGCGGCGGCGGCTGGTGCACCTGGACCTGAAGGGCGCCCCGCCCCGCGCCCCCTACCTGGCGGAGGTGAGCGGGCGGCGGGCGGCGGGGGCGCCCGGCCCGGCCTCGCCTCGCCTCACCCGCCCGCTGTCCCCTCCCGCCCCTCAGGTGCTGCCGCTGCTCCGCGCCCTGGGCGCCACCGGGCTGCTGCTGGAGTACGAGGACGCCTTCCCCTACGCGGGGCCGCTGGGGCCGCTGCGGGCCCCGCACGCCTACAGGTACCGCCCGGGGAGGGCCCGGGGGGGCCGCGGTGCCGGCCCGGGCCCTGACGTCTCGCTCTGCCCCCGCAGCCCCGGGGAGGTGAGGGCGGTGCTGAGCCAGGCCAGGGCGCAGGGGCTGGAGGTGGTGCCGCTGGTGCAGAGCTTCGGGCACATGGAGGTGAGCAGCGGGCGGGCGTCGTCGCGCCTTCGACGCCTGGAAAGGCCGGGTTGGGCGAGCGGGGGCGAGCAGCTCCGGCTGGGCTTCGGCCTCGGCGTGGCGCGGGGGTGGCTTCGTTGGGGGATCTTTACTGCGGCTCCCGGGACGTGCGGGCAGCAGGGTGACACGGCACTGAGCGCCCCGTGAGGCGCTTCGTGGTCGCGGAGCCCCGCGGCGCTGTGGAGCAGCCCCTCCTGCCCGTACGACCCCCGGCGAGAGGCCTCGTGCTGTCCCCGTGCTCACACACAGCCACAACCCGGGTTTTGGCAGGACAACCGTTAGCAGAGCCCTGGTGACACAAGGGCTGTCCCCTTCGGTTTGCGGTTGTTCCCCCGAGCTCTCCTTTCTCTTGCAGTTTGTGCTGAAGCACAAAGAGTTCGCTCATCTCCGGGAGGTGAAGGTGTTTCCCAACGCCCTCAACCCGCACAAGGAGGAGTCGCGGGCACTGGTCAAAGCCATGATCGACCAGGTCATGGCACTGCACGAAGACTTAAAATGGTTTCACATCGGATGTGACGAGGTGTGACTTCTCTTCAGCCAAGAATATTTTTTTTGTGAGGAATGATGGTAAAGGCCAAGGCTTCTGCATTCCAGTGGTGCCCAGGCCACGTTTGGGTAGGATTCTGGGGACAGAAAACA
Organism: Calonectris borealis; assembly: GCF_964195595.1. Taxonomy (NCBI): domain Eukaryota; kingdom Metazoa; phylum Chordata; class Aves; order Procellariiformes; family Procellariidae; genus Calonectris; species Calonectris borealis. The sequence goes on along the minus strand of NC_134331.1, from coordinate 12,525,671 downwards.
TCAATTCAAGAAAAGTCGTTTTGACAATAAATGATTCCGCTAGCATGGGATGTCATTTCTATTGATCTGAGTGTAATATCAAAAGCATTGAAAGCAGTTTTTTAAAGCTAACTCAGCATTTGGTTTTAGGTCAAACGAGTATTTAAAGTGAGATATCACTTGAAGGTATTCATTAAGAATCATGCGAGTTTTGATGTAAGATGTTGGCTCATTGTTCTAGCCAACTTATTCAAAGTAAGCCCTTTAGTGGTGGGAAGTGTTTTTTTTTCCTCTTGGTAGTTTGTCTCCTTGATGAGGAGAACCTTGAGTTTTCTCCTTTCTCAGGGTTTCGTAGAACCAGCCCTATGGCACGCAGATCCCTGAAATTCATTGTCATCACCTTAACTGTACTGATACTAGTTTAGCGTTTTGAATCCTGTTGTTTGGGAACAAATGGCAAGGTTAGATAGGAACCTGCAAGCTTTTATAAAGCAAAATACTATTTATGTAGAATAAACGTGTTTCAGGTAAAACTTGCTCTAAAACAACGAAGAGTTTAAACGCATATCCAGCTTAACAGGCTGAAATCCACTCTCTGCATAGGACCAAGTATGCTGGGGCCACTCTTGGACATGCCCCCACGTCACTTCTAGATTCACGTACAAACGATCTCCTTCCCCAAGACAGGAACCTCGCTTTATATAATTCAGGACCTTATGGGTTGCTGGATTTGAACTGAGTAAAACTGGTGAGAACTACTTCCAAGGACAGACCTTCCAAAGACAAATACAGCATGCTTTAATTATTCTTTAGATATTTTAGTTCCTGTAGGAAAATCCCCTTACATGGTGCATTTAGTCGGGGCCGCAGGCTCCTGCAGACTGGTAGAAATGCTTGCAGTGTCTTCAACGCTGAGAGGTGCTTTTAAATATGTCCACTCAGTGTGTCATATCTTTGCAATAGGTTTTGAATATTGTATGATTTCATGACACTCTGTCAAACCCTATGCCTATAAAAGAAGTCGGGATTATTTGTTTGATGTTTCAGGTCTACTACCTCGGCGAAGGAGAGGAGTCAAAGCAGTGGCTGCAGCAACAAGACAACACTCCAGAGAAGCTGTGCTTATCCCACATAAAAGCAGTAGCAAGTTGTGTGGTCTCGTCTTACCCCACTGTGACGCCCATCGTGTGGGATGATATGCTCAGAGGGATAAGTGAGGAAACATTGGCAGGTGTGTGACCGGTGATGGGGTGAGTCATATTTTGGAGCATACAAAAAAGTTTACACAAGCAGTTAAAACAGATTTGTTGGCATTATTGTGAAAATAATGAAAACAAGAAATCTGAGAATAGTTGAGATACGATCCATTAGACTAGAGAGTAGAGATGTTTAGTCCTTGGCTATGTCACAGACTTTCTGTATGACTGTGGGCAAGACTCAACCCATACACTTTAGTTTTTCCATCTGGTAATACAGAGTGACAAACGAAAAATCATCATGCAGTGGTTGCCACCAATTCTACTTTCTTTACACATTAAAAAAAAGCCTATTAGCATTTGTGGTCTCAGCCTGAATTTCTGTGGCTTTCACCACCTTTTAATGTCAGTTGTTGCTCTGCACAGCGTCTGGTTCCAGTGGTGCAGACTCACACGGAGAAGCTGCGACCCCGTGAGCGTCTTTGACAGTATAGGTGATGACAGTGTCACATCATGAGGAACTCGATACTGAATTGTGGGATAGCTCCAAGACCTTGACCTCATGAATCTTGTTTGTTGAAAAATATGAAACCACGGCTAAAATTTGAGTAGTCCTAGCATAGGCGGCGTTCCAGCATTTTCAGAGCCACCTTATGTGTCTGCTCTAAATAGAGTTTGACAGTACCATGACGAGCTCCTCCAGCAGTGACTGACCTATTCATGGCTTTAATAGTGGGAAACCATCCAAAAAATGCAGACAGGACCCATGCAGTTTCCACAGGAGCAGCACGGCGTCTACTAAGTGCGCTGTACTGCCACAGGCAATCGCAGACTAAACAAATCAAAATGGGATGCAGTTAAAATACTGAATTTCTATATAATTTACTGCAGTTTTTCTAGGGGTCAGTTTCTCATGTTTAAAACTAGTCAGGGAGTTGATTATGAAGGGATTTGAAGCTAAACCTGTATCTTTATTTGTACTTTAAAGGCATCTTGAAAAGCTAAGTTCTGTGCAAACACAGCTCAGACTATCTCTAACTTAAAGGGTGAATACTTCCTTTGAATTTAGCTGAAATCTTGCATGTACAGTTTGCAGCTCCACCAGTGCAACCCAGCAGGTATACCGATAGATTCAAGGGACTAAGAATGAGATGGGCTTGGGATGACCGGGATCTCCGATGAATTGTCACTGATCTGTACTAGTGGTTTCAAGATGTCTGAGGACTTAGTGGCCCCCGGCCTGCGAACCCGCGTGTTCAAAGCCCTGGCCAGGCTGAAAATGCTCATGGGCACTTCAACCGTAACTGAAGAATTCTAGTGACAAGCCATAGTTAGTTCTAGTCATGTGTTACTGCACCAATAATATGTACTTAGTTCTCACTTTTAACTGGCTGTTTTCCTTTACTTAGAACAACTCTGTTCTTTTCAGAGTCTGGGGTCCCACAGCTTGTGCAGCCGATGATCTGGGACTACGCAGCAGACCTCGACGTGGAGGGCAAAGGTGTGTACTTCTCCGCTGAGCTGCTTAGAAGCAAAGAAGCTCTCTTACCTGTTAAGCAAAACAGCCAAAACAGAATAGTATGATTAAAACATACTTAGTTGGAGACCAAAAATTTCCATTTTTGTTAAATTGCTTTTTATTGCTTTAGTAGCACAAACATAGTCCTTGTTTGATTTCACATAATAGTTGCTATTATTTATTTTCTTTTTCTATTTATGCTTCTCCTATGAAGGACTTGCATTGTCTGCTGCTTAATTCTTTTCAACAGGGCTATGGAATTACCAATGGGAGATTGAGAGGTTTTTCACAAGCACTGTTATATTAACTCTCCTTACATTAAAACCAGGGGGAGCAGATAGCTCCGTATTGAACAGCTCTGCAAAAGAAGCTTCAAGGCTTCATACATCTGTAGAATTCAAAGGAAAAACTCCTAAAGGCTCCAATCAGGCATCTAACATGCATACAAATATTTTTTTGTTGAAAGAAGAATCAGTTGTGCATGCTCGTTACATGCCCATGGTTCTTAGCATTGAAGCAATTTAGCAATTCAGGGGAATGGAATATAGTAACTGGGCACATGAAATAGGAGGGCAGTCACCGAAACAAATTGCTCAGAGGGGATGTCAAATCTCCCATCCTTGCTGCTGCTCAGAACTTGACAGGTCAAGGCTCAGCAGCCTGCTGTAACTGGACCTGGGTTCCTGTTAATTGGAGCATTACAGTCAATGCTGAAAATGGAGAAAAACTTGTCCTGTAAATGTTCTTTTGTGCCTTCTTTCAGTGCATCTCGTAGAGAAGTATCGTAGATGTGGCTTCTCCAAGGTGTGGTTTGCCAGTGCTTTTAAAGGAGCTACAGGAGTGAATCAGTCTCTAACGCTTATTGGACACCATTTAAAAAACCATCTTCAGTGGCTGAAAGTGGCAAGCAGTAGCCCCGCTGATATCCTTGAAGGTATCGCGCTGACCGGCTGGCAAAGGTAAGGAACATCTTTTTAAATGGTTCCGAGGATCACATGGAAGCAAACTTCCACCCAAAAATTCGCTAAGAGGTACAAGGAGGCTGGGGATTTAGAAGGGAACTTTGCAACCCTGCAATCCTTCCTGTTGGTTCCTCACCCAACTGACCGTGAAGGGTGGATTTCAGAGTTCCAGTCAACCGCTACAGCAGGAGCAATTGTTTTGGCAACAATAGCAGATTGGATTTGAAGGCTTGAATGTACTTTGTGCCACCTTGGACTGCTTATAGACAGCATAGTTAATACACATACACAATGCATGGTGTATACCTGAACGTCTAATGTGAATTCAGATAGAATGAAGTTGCATAAGAGAGAAGAGTTTTTTAATGTAGTGAAGGAGTAAAAGGTTTTTATGCAACAGTCAGGAGGTCTAAGGGAATACGACAGCGCTGAATTCCAATTTCTGACCCTAATTTGGCTTGAGAAAGGAATTTGGTTTGTATCTGTTCTTCTCAGTAAAACAGGAATACTTAGCATTTCAGAGGTAGAGGGTCCCTTCTCGGAGACAGAAACTGATGTTTCTAAAGCTTTTTGAATTTTACTGATTGAAATATTAACGCTTCCCACTTGTTTAGTATGCTCTAACAGTAAAACATCTAATGAATGTTTTCTTATTTAGGTATGACCACTTTTCTGTTTTGTGTGAGCTTCTCCCTGTGGCAATTCCATCACTGGCTGTATGTCTGCAGGCACTAAAGAATGGTACAATGACAACTTTATTCTCTCTCAGCTAATGCCTAGCACAAGAGTGAAGGGACCTTGCCCTAAGGTTGGCACAGGCTTATTATATTTTAAGGTGGTTTGACTATCTGATCATGGTCTGAATTATGAACAATAAATTATACGTTTTGCATGTTTGCAGTACAGGAGCAGAGAAGCCTCTTGGCCTAAGGTATTTAAAAATAGCCATAATATACTAATCATTTATTATGTTTTAACCTGTAAATGGTCAGAAACTTCTTCATGCTTATACTAAAAAAGAATTTAAGAAGCCGAATTGCTTTTGAAACTGATTTGAAACACTACTGGTATATCAATGAGACTAATGTCATTTAGATTTAGATCTTGTTTACATGTAAAAGTTGTTTTAACTAATCAATTTTCTTAAAATTGATCTAGGTGGTACACTGGTAAAATACTTCCTGTAATTTCTGGTTTCTTCACAGGCAGTTGCCAACAGAATTTTTATTTTTCTCTTTCTGCATTTCTTATTTTCAAAATAAAAAACCGCAACCTACCTATTTTTAACTAAGGCACTAAAAATATTGAGCATCCTGAATGGAAGGCTCATAGCTAGGAAGTGCTTCACCTAGCACAAGACAATTGTGTGAAAGACAACGTACACCTCCCACCCCCAAGTTTTTTTCCTTGTTCTATTTCCATTTTACCTTTTAAAAAAATCTTCATACAAGGAGAATTACTAAGCCAATGCAGGGTACTCCAGAAAAACCCTCTTTAAGAACATTTTGGTTATTTAGGCTCCTTTTACTTATTTCCACTGTCTTCTGCCAGGTGGCTATTCTGAAAAGATTAAAGAAAATGTGGAAAAGCTCCTGGGAATGGCCAACCTGGAAACGGAAACTTTCATGAGGTAAAATTCCAGCTGTGGGATTCAGATGCTTTTCATTGCGTAGCGAGTTCAGAAACTAACGGATCTCCTTTGGACAGCACAAGTCTGGGCACCTTTCCTGGGAGCAACATCCTTACGCTTGTGACGCAAGTGAGTTTCTACCTCAAGTCATCAGTGGATGAACTTCTTGAAAGGAACAGGTAATGAGTTGATTCTCTGGCTGTCTGCAGGAGTGTGGGAGCTGTATCACCTCAAAATGGGGCATAACTCCAGCAAAGTGATTTAAACATCAGGCTCTGCATTTCAGGCATCACATCCCTATATATTGACACCTCAGCAGAATGTAATACTTAGATGCAAATTTAAAGTATTTCAGCAGAATTCCTAAACACCATGTGCTGCCGTATTTCAAGAATGAAGTTCTTTCCTGAATTAAATTTTACTGTTATTTGAAGTAAAAATGAATTCTTTTAACGGTATGGTTACCAAAAAAGGAGCTTGAAATGAAACTTAAATTGCAACAGATGATCAGTTATTCTCATCTGCCACGAACAGTCTTTTACAAGCTAGTTCCAAAGATACGTAGACTTAAATTTAAGTAAATTATCTCTATTTGTGCAGGAGAAGCTCAGCTAAAGCCCCATCACCTCCTTGTCAGCCTACAAACACGTATGTCGCTGCTGTTTCAAAACTGCTCATACTAACATTGACTTTCAGATATGTCATGGGCTGGTTCAGCCCCTACCACAGAAAAAGGAAGATTATTCATCCTATCATAATGCATCACTTTCAGCCAGATGCAATAAGGTAATACCACTTATTTTGCATTATAGGGGAAATAAAATCTGTCCTATTTTGGGCACTCAAGGGCCCAACATATAGTTTTGAGTCCTTGCCTCTTTCTAAAGTTGTTGCAGAAGCATCAGTGGAAATCAAACAATATGAAGTATTCATAATATGGTTTTAAACAGAAGAACATGTTTATCTTTGCCTTCTGTTGAACAAATTCTTTGACTATAAGTACAAAATTGGTCTCCGAAAAGCTCTCCCTTGTATATGCAGTTACTCCTATATAGAGGCGCAGCATCTTACAGCAGTTGTTAGCCTCAGCGTAGGAGCCCACCGCGGGCCAGGTTCCAGCCAGGGCCTGGAATAAAACCAGACTCCTTTCCCCTGCTCGCTGTCACTGCATGTGCTTTTCAGAACTTGTCCTAAAGGTGATGCTGATTCACGGTAAATGGCTAATTTATACATTTTTTGCAGTGATAAGGTGAACATCCAACTGCATCCACTCTTGCCGATAAAACGCAGAATTAAATTCCCAACAAGTCTCACAGTGGGTTTCAGTTACACTTAAAATGTGTATAGTGGTTTTTTGAGCTCACATTTCTCTACTTTAAATCATTGCATAAGAAAAGTGCAAGATTAATGGTTCTTAAACACAAACAGCATCAACCTTTTGCCATCTGCACAAAGTTAAGTCCTTTGAGCTCTTGTAATAATGCTTCTTTTCCTGTAAAGTGATTTTAAGGACTGTACTCCTTTAAAAGGCCCAGTAAGCTAGCCCTCCCTTGAGGCAGAGCTCAACTGGAAATGTGATTGTTTCTTCCTTCCGATTTCTGCTTAGTCTTCTCTCCAAGTGGAATGCTGTGGTGCAAGACCTCCAAGCAGCCATGGAGCAAGTTTTCCACAAGTGTACTGTGGAGGAGTGGATGGAGGAGAACGTCCACCCCAGCCTACAGAAGCTGCAGGAAGTGGTGGATGATTTAGATAAAGCAATAAAAGCACAAAATTAGGGGCATTTCAATTAGTCTGTCTTATTCCATGGGAAAACACAGCTAGTGGAGATCTGTAACTAGTCATACAGCTAGCGGTTGTCATCTTAAGAGTTAAATCACCTGCCCTGTAAGTCAGATTTGCTCCCCCTGCATAACAGAACGCAGGAGCGAGTCAGAACTCAGCTATATTACAAGGCAGGAGAAAAACCCAGTCTCTTCCAAATTCAGTATTTGTAGTAACAGACTTCCTTACATGACAATGACCTGGATAAGTTCCACCAGTTCTACTCTAGTCAGCAACCAGCATGTCCTCCCTTTGCAATTTCCATAAAAAGACAGTTTTAGGATACTTTAAACATGCTTGAGGTCCTTATGGTCTGTACTGAGACTCACTCCTCTTTCAGGTGTGTTCAGAGCTGTGTCCTACCATTCCATCACGACAAGTCCTTCCACAGCACATAGCAGCTGATTTGTTCAATTTTGTTTTGGACTTTTTCAGTCTTTGAAATACATAAAACCATCAGTCCTAAATCCAGCTTTGATTAGCTTGAGATCAGGAAATTAACCTCCAACTTCTTGCACAAGTCTGAGCAAGGAACTGCTGCCTGGATGCTCAGTGGGTTACAGCAGATGTATGAAAGAACATGTACCACGACGTACCTCTTGCTCTGTGCGCAAGAGGGAGCTATAGAAAAGAGCCTTGTTGCCAGTAGCGAAGGTGACACTTGGACTTTGAGGGAAAACTGCCTTAACATTGGGCTTCTTGACATTTTACCAAAGCATCATCTAAGCTCAGCATAGTTTCATCCCCACAGAAGAGCACCATCCCAGTCACTTCAAGGCATCTACTTCGCTATGTAAAACCCGAGACTGCAGGTTCATCCAAATTTGAAGCATGACTAAAGTCTACTGAATATGAGGGAAAAATGCTGGTTTCTTCTGCTTTAATGTTAAACTTTTAATAATGTATAGCAATATATTTTGTGGACTTAACTGGAGCATTAAGATAATCATCACAAGGGAAAATAATTTAAAAGTCTGGTAGTTAAGTACACTACCATGAATATTCAAAATATTCTTTACTTATTTGCTTCGTTTATTGCTTTCTTGAAAGTCTTACTTTGGAAGCGCAGGTATTGAAATTTTCTTGGAACAATCTATTATAAAGAGCATAGCTCTAGATACAGAAAGTACAAGTAGCACAGCGTAAGACAAATCTAACTTATTTAATGGGAGCTACAGGAATTAGGTCCACATGCAGATTTTTATCTAAAAAGAATCAATTGCTACGTATACCTTAACCACAAAAGTCACATACCTTGAACTAAACAAGATCTTAATTTATTTTAATAAATCCTTTGATACTCAAAATGTTTGTGGGAACTTGCCTTTGTTTTGCATGTGGCATGTTGGTTTGGTTTAAAGAGGGAAAAAGGCAAATATATTCACCAGTGGGGAGCTGGTTGTATCAGCTTATATGAAATTGAAAGCTGGAATGCTGTAAAAGAGTGAAAGCAGGGTCAGTAAGGAGCTAGGTATTTGGGCTTCCTCTACTCTGTCCTCCCGCTCATTAACTCCTTCAGTAGGTCTGTGCCAAGTGGTAATTGAGACAGCCATTAATATTTTAATACATTTTAATTAAAAGCAATATAAAAGACTACAGTGACACAAAACAAGTTACCACAGTTGATTTTATCAATGGACATATTTTTAAAAAAGACAATATACAAGGCCTTGCTGAAATTCTACTTGCAATTTTAAAGTAGAAAAGCAATTTCTAAACATTTTCCAGAAGTATTTTTGCCTCTCAGCAGCAATCTACTACAGTGTCAGAACTAGCACTCTTCACTATGTAAGCCAGCTTAGTTTTTGGTGTCTGTGTAACTTCATAAATACAGCACGGGAGTCAGATCTCAGCTATATAGTATAAATACTTTGATTTCCTTTGAGACTTGCACAATTGAGCCTAGTTACTGAAATATCTCATTTTATGAAATATCAGAATATTATAGCTTAGATAACGCAACTTTCTCCCTTTGTACAACATGCAGTCTAGCTTTTCTTCAGTATGATCCCATCCAACCACACACATGCAAGTAACTTCACATGTGCTACTCAAGTTTAAGCTGAAGCATCTGCCAAATGGCACTTACAGTTTTATTAACAGACATAACAGAAAGCATTGGCTTTATGGAGCACGGGGTTAGATCTAACTTTAGATCTTTTATGCAGGTTTTCAAATAATTTCTAAGTCAAACTACAGCTGTCTAGTCTCAAGCTACTAGACAGCCCAAGATGCAAACACCTTAACAAATCCAGCTCCTATATTCTGGGAACACCCAATATCCTAACCAAAACTAGCCTTTCACATTCATTCCTTTTAGTACAAGCCACTTTATGTCAGGCACACGTAAGGCTACATTTACTGGGCCTTTTGATATGCTAGGCCCAAGAGAAGCGAGGAAAACTATCCAAAAAAGCCTTCAGCGAAATGGTGAAAAGCGGCAGGAAAAGATCGGAGAGAGGACTAGTGGAAAGCGGGAAGAACAGAACCTGTCCTGAGTTAGCACCTGTGTCCTAAACAGTTCCTTCAAGCTGCATCACATTGCTGAGGAGCCTGCAGACATGGCCATAACCAAATCCATGTTAACAGGCATTTGCAAGTTAATTTTCCAGGCACACGGATACTGCAAAACACGAAAATCCGGATATGTCTTCCGAGTACAAAAGACAAACAGTTTTTGAAGACAGGAAGCTCAAAACCAGGTTAAGAGAAATGCACATCAGCCTGCGATACACATTCACATACGGCATCCAAGTGCCAAGCTGTGACATTCTTTACCGGCACGGCAGGTCAGTACCACAAGCTCCCAGTTGTACGTACCGAGCCAGCAGTGCCCGACATACAGCCCGCAGGCAGAACCCGCAGCACTTGAAGAATTTACTCAGTCAGCCTTCCCCTTGCTCAGTCTACGGAACTCGGGTTCTCATTTGAAGCTGTACTAGTTTGTAGGGCAACAGAGCTGCCGAATGCAAAACGGAGGTGGTACAAGAGAGGAGGACACCAGCTGTTCCAAGTGGAAGGCTGAGGAGTCAAAATGCCCCTCCTGCACACACAGCGCATGCCAGCAGTCATCCCCCTCCCGCCTACCGTCAGCAGGATACCGAGGTGTGAGGGGGACACTACACAACATCTTTAAGATGATTATTGGACATCAACTCAAAATGCAACTTACTCCACAGAAAGTATTTCAAGCTGTTACATCTTAGTATAGGTCATTCCCCTTTCTAGGGATTCTGATTTTCCTTACATTTTTTAGTCTTTGTATAATGATATTGCATAGTCCATAAGCATATACATTACTAACACAAAGAATGTACAGGAAGCTAGATGCACAAAAGAGCTCAGCAGAAGCGGGGCACACGATGCAGTGTAGGGTTAGATCAATAGACGTACCTTTCTAAAGCTGATTTTTAGCTGGAAAACCACAGCATGGTTTGCATCTTCCACAGAATGTTCGCTCTCATGGAAATACAAAAGAAACCCAGTACAGCCAAGATTGAATGCAGCTTTGACCGTTTCATCCATGGTCAAATCTGTGGGCTCAGAATATTACATGCAACGCACATCTATACCGTGTACTCCTGAATACCCTTGCTACAAAGCAGCAGTTATCTGCAGGTTGAGCCCTTTTGCTTACATTATACCAATAACTACTCTAGTTTTTGCAGTATTTCTTACTAGAAGTCCTTAGAACACTTGACATTCTCATCTTACGGGGGGGGGGGGAAGTGAAGTTCTTAAAATTCCCAAACTCATTCTCCTTTCTCCAAAAGGAGTGTTACCTAGGGTATATATTAGAGTGGATTTAAATGAAGATCTCTCCAAAGTGTTACATCCTGCAGTATTTTTTTTAAACAGGTTTGATGATTATTCTTACCTTACAGCTGTGCGTCAGAATAAAGGCCAAATTTAGCTAACTGCCTGCAACCTAATTTCCCACATTCATGCAGAGCAGCTTCCCAGTTCCAGTGATGTGGGGTAGAGATTGAAAGCCACATGATCAGCTCACCATCTCAGAGGACTTCACAAGCATGTCTATTGGCAGAGGTCTGCTTCGATACCTGATGTGCTTACAAGTTTCTTTTCTTATTTAATAGTGATAGACCCACTTCTGTGCTGCAGATCAACAGTATCTCCCCGTTACAGTCCGATTACCCCTTCAAACCAGCAGGAAGAGCATCTTTGCCTCACAGCTCACATACTGGGTCTAAATGGCTGGACATGAAATCTTGGTACAACCGGTTCTTTGGTCAGATAAGCACGTGCTTAGTTTCAGATATAGCTGGAACACACAACAGGACATAGCTTCTGCTGAAATCTTTTCAGAGCTTTCTTTCCTGTAGAGGTAGAGTGCTTTGGAAGATGTATGCAGCTTCTTTTAAGTCCTGAAGAAACTGCTGCCAGAAGACATTTGCTGCTGGCCAAAGGCGAAAGCAGACCACACAGTTACCTCGTACCCCATTCAGATCTCCTGGAAGTAACCGTGTAAGTATTTTCTAATTCAGGTCTTACCACCATACAATTCCTAAACCAAACCCAGTGAACTTTAATACAAGCACTTTTAGCATGGTGAAGGAACTTTCAGCTCTTCACAACTTTTTTCTTGTACTGACATCATGACTGATACAGGCTTGATGAAGTTTTAGTTCTAGACCGAACATGTTGACTAACAGAGGTAGCTTTTAATTCAAAAAATATCTTGAAAAATTCATATGTTAACTATCTGTGAAACCATTGGTCAGAACAGAGGACACTACACACACCTGAAGTAAAACATGGGTGCAAGTCAAACATTGGATCTATCCCAGCTATCTTAAAAAAATTAAGTTACTATTTAGCACTTCGGTATCATTTCAAGTGAGGAAATACTAAACAAATCTAGGCTGCCATGTTGTTTGACATCAGCCTTCTCCCTACCTAAAGTAACAGATGTGCTTTTCTTCCTTTCTAAATACACAGTTAAAATAGTAAATGTTGAGGTCTAAAAAAAGGTTATTCTATCTTGGGGTAGTCTATGCCCAGAAGTTAAGCAGAACAGCATTAAGCTAGAACATCCCAAAGATGTTTAATCATCAATATGATCGTTTCTTGTCTACTATTTATGGCTCCTTGGCAAGTCCAAGAGAAGTAAGGCAGTGTAACAAGTTGATCAGCCTGATGTTTCCAATTCCAAGACAGTCACTCCAACTTTCATTTCCACTGGTATCTAATGGCAAGTCAGTAGTCGAGAATATAAAAGTGCCACTATCCTGCATCACCTAATTGCATATATTAAGCTGCTTAAAACCAATTTAGCAATATATTCAGTCATTTATAACATTTCAAGAAAAACCTCAAGGCATGGTGTTATGAGTTACGAATTCAGCTCTTCTACATTTCATATACTGTACCTGCAGCAGATGTTTGCAGTAAGTGGAAGTTTACATCTGTATCTCCACTTCATTAATGGGAAAGCAATAGATGATTTCAAACCAATTCATTAATAAATAACTATTCCTAGACAAGTTTGATGAGCTGACAAAGTTCGAAAGCAAGCAATGTCCACATGCAGGAACTAAGTCAAAGGAGCAAATAAAACAGAATTTGCTTTGGACTCTACAACGACAATACTGTGAGCATGGATCTTGAAGCAGTTTAGCACTAAAAAAGATGCCCTAAGACAGATTCCTCCCATTGTAAATGCACATGTAGAGAAATGCCCGGGTCAAGACTCTGAGGGATTTCTTTTTCTGAAGAACAATCAATATATTTTCCAGATGCTTGAAAGCCTCTGCTTTCTTCAGCTCATGATGACTATTAATATTTATCCTGTGGTTCATCTGCATCACTAGCCTCTGTTTCGCTGCTCTGAGAGAGATCTTGTTGGCTCTCTACTCTGTCCAGTTCCAGAAAACTAGTAATGAGTTTCGCAACTGCTTCCACATCACTGTGGAAAAGAAAAAACAATGTAAGAGTTAGTGGAACTGTGGTTCCAACTTGGTTGACAAGACAAGAACAGGCATGCTAATTCTTGAGAATAACAGCTTCAAGGGCCAGTCAACATATGGCATAGAGTGTGACTGACAGCATCCCTCTTGTAAAGGCATATCAAGCCAAGCCATTACTTCTACATCAGAATAAATCAATCCTTTTCCCACAGTTCGTGCTGCAAGATTCCTTATTATCGATGCCTAAAATAAATCCTGTTAACTGATAAATACACTGACGTGCAGCACTAAAGGGATCTTGGTTATCTAAATATGATCGGTCTCCTGATTGGAGATGGTGTTACCCGAAGGTCTGCAACTGAAAGTATTAAAGCATTTAAAAAAGTTAAACTGAGTAACACAAGGTCATATCAGCACACATGAAAATGGAGCTAAGAGGAGTCTCAATAGTTGACAATTACTGACCCATGTGATTGGTATTTCCCACCTTACACATTCTAATTAAAAAAAAGTCCACACTGCACCTTCTACAGCCCAACACTGCACTCTGAGTCAGTGGGTGTGAAAACCCAGTGACAAATCGTAGCACAACCAGGTAACCCTTCCCAAAATATCGCACAGTCTCCTCTTCCACGTTCACATCTCGGATCTCATTCAGTAGAGCCACAACTGTAAAGAGATGTGGAAAACAAAGTAGTCTGTTAGCATTACAGTAAACTCTCAACACTGCTACTAGTGACTTGCGTGACTGGGACTCTACGCTCTTGAGTACTATTGCTCTGATCCCCTACAACCAGGGCAGTCCTACAACAGCAAACAATTGCGGAGCTATTCAGGAAAAACAAACAAGGAGAGACTACAGCACGTACTAGCTGGTATAGGCCCTAAGGAACAAGATACATTGCCTCCCAGGAACTGGGGACCATTCGTTTATTACTTATGTTTCCCACTTAATGACAGTTTTAACTGTTATTCTGTACAGAGTAGGTAAACAGGTGTTAAGTTTACTGAGATTGAACAAATACTGAAAGATTTAACTGTTCAGAGGACCTGCTGATCTCTGCATCCCCACATTAACAGTACTTGAAACGGATATTACCAAATAACCTCTCAGGAAGAGATGTGCTCAGCTCCCCAACATATAAACATACCCTAAAGAAAAGTTCAGAAACATTAAACATCCTTCTCCCCATCTCTCTTATCTTCCATCTCCAAAATGAAGTGTTTAGAAACCAATTCAACTTAAGGACATTCCAAGTTGTGTCAGTTTTCTAATACATTGATTTAGACTAGCAAGTAGAATACAAAAATCTGACGTTGAAGAGGATCCTACTTTAGTTTGCAATGGGCCTCCTGTCTCACAGTGACTCAACCAAGCCACATACTATACTTCAACCGCTGTTACTCCGCCAGGAAGCTCAAAAGAAATGAGATACTGCATTAAGCTGAGCCTACTGAATATGCTGTTTTAAATGCATATATCTGCAAGATGTAACATGCCTGCTTGCATATATCTAAAGATTTGCCCGCTACCAAAACCAGATTAGTTTATAGAAATCTCAACTCCCAGATCCAAAAATCTAAGTTTTTCCACCAGTCCCACCTGCAAAGCAGGCTAGCCAAGGGAAATGTAAACCTGCACACTAACATCCCAAAGGAATGGCTAAGTATTATAGAAAGCAATGTGTAAGCCTAGTTACCTTGGACTAAAATAACTAACAAGATGCATTCAGCATCCTAACCTGACAAAACATTTGGGTCCTGAGAGGCAGATTATTACATCTGCTGCTTGGGAACAAAACAGATCTGGAAACAGATGTGACTAATTTGAGTACAGAACTCCAGAGGAGCTTATTAAATGGGCATGTACACATCTCCTCTGACTGCCCACCACATTTGTTACCACAGATATTGCTTTCTCACCTTGTTCATTGCCTCCTTTTGAGAAGGTCAGTATTTTTTTGTAAAGATTGAATGTTTTTAGGCAGATTGTTCCCTTGTTCTTATCAAATACAGCTTCCTGTAAAATTGAAAAATAAAAATCAAGATTTTCTTAAAAACACCATCAGTTACTATGCTGCAAAGTAAAATAAGAATAGTTATATGGGAAAATAATCTTGGTAACACAGAAAAATACATAGCTATTTCAGAGACATTCCTCTATGATTAGACTGTGAAAATCACAATCTTGCTCTTGGCTTTAACAGAGACTTTACCATACCTCTTGTGTTACTTCTAGAAGGAAGTTAAAGCTGGTTTCACTGCCCCTCTTGCCACATTCTTTATGTAATAAAAACTTTGCCTGGAATCAAATTTGAACACTAACCTGGAGCTCCTGTAATTTTCACTTTTGATGTATGCATTTGGCCTACAGTATAACTATACTGCGAACATAAGTTCTAGTTACATTTTTCACTAACAGTCACCAACTCCACCAAAATTGCAGTGTTATGCTATATGGGCCAGGCTTACACTAGATTTAAAATATCCCTGACAGTCAATGAAGAGAGGATGTCTCATATGTGTGGGTTGCTTGTTCTAATAACAACTCAGGTCAGTAAAGTGACAAGCCTATATAACCGATTATTGTTCTCAGTCCAACTCCCAGCAAATCAACATCCACAAGATTATAAACCAGCTTCACAAACACCACTCTTTTCCCAGTGGAAAACGGCTGGGTAGCATGGAAGGTTAGAGCTACCCTATTTAATGGTCGTTCTGTCATTAGCTGGCACAGTAAGTACGAAATGTTGCAGCAGCTGAACGTGCTATTCTTTCTCCCTCTTTTATGTAAGAGGAAGAAAAGGCCACAAAAGAGTTTGGGGCAAGTCTCCCCTTAAAAAACACTTATGTTTAGCTTCCCGTTTTCATGCCTGTGTAGTGAAAGAATTATTGCCCTAATTCTAGTCCTAGTATAGCAACCCCAAAGGGTTTCCTCAAAACCAAAAGCATATCTCATCTGTTTGTACTGAGCAAGTGCATGGTGCTGACGTGCATGGGGCTGCTGGAATCAGCATGTGCCAACTGTTTCTAAACTAGCACAACTTCGTTTCCCGAGTTCAGGATCTTACCTCCCACTGCTCCAGATTCTGCGCTGCCACAAAGAAACACCCGGCCATATAGAAGAGCTTCCATGCCAAGCTGTCTGAACAATGCCAAAAAAAAAAAAGGCACAAATTTAGGGGTTTTTTTTCTTCTTTGGTATTCAAACAGTTAGTTTTAAAACCAACATGCTCCCTTTAAAGGCAACAAAAGGAAAAAATGCAGTATTTTTCCCTGATGCAATATTTTTGCCTTTAATTGTAATGCAAGCTATTTTACAGCTCTCTCCCACGATAAAAATACAGAAACTCTTCACATATTTTTTCAAAGACTCCATCTACACTGGGCTCCAAACCACGCAGAATTATAAGCATATGTATTATTGGCAAGGTTGTAACATCACTACATGTCTTTCTCTTCCCTAAAAGCAAAGGCATCGTAAAAGGCATCCACAAAACCCTCAACCTGCTCTCAACCACTAAATATTTGTGCTGCAGAGGACAAGGGTAAGGGACAATAGAAGTTCACTGAAGCAAACATGTTTCATCATAAAAGGAAGCAGTCAGCCCTCTTGACAAACAAACATTTGCATTTTATGTCCTGGAAATGTTTACATACAGCAGCCTAAGCAATTTGCTTACTCAGACTTTTAATGAAAGCGGAGTAGAACCGTGCTCAGTATTGTTTCAGAACACTTTGTTGCAATGTCTTAAGAAAAAAAGGCTGATATAGCTGGTGTCTCAAGCAGCCTTCACAGGACTTTGGTCTTAAAATAAAAAGACATTGATTATATTGGTAGTATATTTCTACACTCTATAAGTTTTAAAATTTGATGTTAATAGGATGCAGCAAGAGAATCACAGGACAGCCTGCAGGATAAATTCCTAGATGGGAGGATATCTGGCATTTGGAACCGTCTGCTCTGTTGCAGAGGGAGCAGGAAGCAGCAGTAGCTGTCTGTTCTCTGAAGGCGTTTTTATGAGTAATCTCTGCCAGTGATGATTTAACAGTTTCCAGAGAAACAGAGCACTTCCATCAAAGGCAAGGTAATCACTTCATTATGGTGGCAAACAATCATTATATGTCTTCCCCGGAGAGCTGTGAGGACCAGCTAATCACATTTATAAAACACACTGAAAGTACAAAATGCCACAAAGTGCTAAATATCATTATTAAAAATACTCTTGCAAATGGAAAGGGATGCCGAGTAAGAAATAGAGCATTAAAGCATGGTAAGTCATACACAGGCAATAATTATTACTGGATTTTAATATTCACACCACAAGTGTGATAGGTACCAATACTGCCTTTGTAAGGCCAGACAGAAGCTGCAGAGGGGAGTCATCAGCATGAAAAACAGATCAACAGGAAATAAACAGTTTGTCAAAAATATGATAGGCCGTTACCTGCACTATAATAAGCAGCAGCCAAACCTATGGAGGCTATTCCTAGGATAAGAGAGGAGAGAATTAGGACAAACAAGCCGCTCAAACCATCTAAAATTCCCTGATGAAAAACATATGAATATTCACAAGTTCATCCCTTTTCAAAAAAGAGAGAGTCACTTATTTTTCCCTGAACTCAGTATAAAAAACCCTCCCATTCTGCAAAGACACTAAAAGCTCTGGGGCTGAGGTCAGAAAGAAAAGGTCGTGACAGAATCAGGAACACTCTCAATCTAACCGTTACACCATACTTCCTCTCGAGCGCAGCACAACTTTGAGCATGCTAGCATAAACACTACAGTGGTTATTTTTCCCTTTAAGTACTCTGCGGAGCCAAAGGAAAACTTCTGCAATAAAGTTATGTCAGAAGCTGCCAGCTCCTTTCTCCCGTTTAGGAGGAAGCAGTGGAAAAGTGCCTCATGCCCCAGGGCGCCACGGCAACTGCAAAGACCTTGTCTCAATGAGAGTTTGACAAGACGACATCACTGAAAGCAATGACAACATTGTGGTGTTACCGCAATGAAATCTACTCAGCCGGAAAGCAGGATATGCCACATTTTCCCCACCAGCTCTCTCAGTGCGGTCCTAAGTACCACCACTCCATTTTTTTCTGCATATTCAGTAGCGGTTTAAAACAAATGCCTTTCAGAACATCCTGTATGACTTCCTATTTCATTCACAGCGCCATTAAGAATTCACTGTCAACCATGCGCAAGATCTAACCCCAGCATCACTCCACTGCAGATCTTTCCATTTCTGAAAACCTAGATGTTTTTCAATGTAAGTACACATCCCCTTCAGAAGCTTCACATTTATATTGCTATATGGTACACAATAAACTTTCTTTTCTTGATCTTTCAGGACTCCCTTAAAATTCTGTCCATAAGCCTCCGAGGTTCTGCAGATGACAGACTGAAAAATTGTAAGTCTCAGTGAAACTACCACGCTGAGGAGGAGACTTCAGACTCACTAAAGTGGCCACACTAAAGGAGAAGTTAAAGGCACAATGATTCCTCTTCTTGAAACAAAAATGCCTGAAAGACAGACATCTCTTATTACAGGCTCTTTCAGGAATTATTCTGTGACCCTCTTCCCTTAAAGCAAGCTCTGAAATAAACTGAGGAATATTATGGTCTTACCAACGAAGAGAGACCAAGATCGGATGCCAGGTGACCTCTTCAGATGAAGATGGGAACTCGTGCGGTTTTCAACCAACATGTACATCTTCAGAAGAAACTCCCAACAGTTTCAGCCCAGTCTGACTCATGAAACCTCACTGGACAAAAAAAAAGGTAAGTAAGAATTTAAAATCATTGTCAACTCTAACACTTCCCCTTCCTAGCATTTTTTAGGACTTATCAAGTCTTAATCTAGACTACAAAAGATGCGCAGGGTAAGAACATGATCTTTCTCACAAGAAGAGCAATACGCACACTTAAAAAAACCGCAACAAAAAACTCTCACGTGGAAACTTGCACCACAACAGGAATCTGAACTCTTCGAGAAACTTCTCATTTTGGGGGTAAAAGTCTCTTCCTTTTTATCACAACCAGATTCCAGAAGACAATGTGAAAAACAAGAACCTGGAACAATGTTGTTGCTAATTCACGCAGCACTTCAAACAAATAAACCAGCAAGAGAAATGGAAAGTTCTTTGACAGCACTTCTCCTGCTAACTGCAAAGGCTGCCACGATGGACTAGTCTGGCAGCTGAAGCACAGCAGTGCAGCCTTCTGCAACACCCACCTCTCGGGTCTCTCACCCCTGACCACAGACCAGCGAGGGTTACAGCCTCAGCCTGGCACTGCCCGTGTCACATAATGCCATCTACAGCATTCCCATCTTTCAAACCAACTCAAGGATAAAGCCAGGAGTTTCCAACACCAAGCATGTTTGTCTCTCCTCAACAAGACCATGCCTTCAGCCTAGACAGAAAGTAACAGTACAGATTGAAAAGACAGGTACTAATTAAAAACAGTAAGAGCTGGGCAATCCCATGCAGCAATTTCAGCTAGTTTTTACTATTTACAGCATAAAATTCTTTGAGTTCTGGCATGATTGTGAGCTCCAGTGCAGAAAGCAATCATACCCTAATACTATCAGCACAAGCATAAAGACTGATTCGCATGAGATGCAAGAGGCACACGAGGACCCAGCTGATCTGTTCAGGATTGTCACTAGAGGAAGGACAGGCTGCTTACTGCTTCTCTTACAGAAATTGGTAGAGATCTTTGTTATTATTATGAAGACCGCAATCCAGTAAAAGTAAATAGGAAATGAAAGCATGTGCTAAGCATCATGTCATAATGTTAGCAGGTTATACGCTGCTGGCCTTAATCACAGATTTCTTCTATTTTGCTCTCTTCTTTGTTACAACCCTCATTCCACTCAAGGTAGCGGGTTTTAAGCAGACTTCCTCAAAAGGGATTTCTAAAAGGATATCTACTTTTCTGATTGGTGTGACAAAGCTCAGTATCTGTGAAGCGGTCTGGGGACTGCAGGAGCATTAAACGGCTCGTTTACTGTTGAAGACAATGATCGCCAACTCCTTCTATTGACTAGGTACTTTCATCATTAAATAGCCAGCTCTTCTGCCCACAGAACCAGTTCGTAGGGGGTTGGCATTAACCTGTTGTTAGCTGCCCATGATAACAGGTTGCAGAAGAATGCCAACATTCAAGAGGTTTTTGAACAACCATGAAAAACACTTAGAGAGCAGGCCCAAGCACATCCAGGTTCTTACAGAAGAAAAGTATGCCATTTTTAGTCTTTATTCATCTTGCTGTTCTTAGATACTACATGACACTCCTGCAATTCTGTGCCAACTGGCTAGTGTAGATACAAAGCCCCAGGGGATTTTTTTTTTCATTTAATAAAGCAGATTTAGCCAAGTCTTTTCAGTTAAATAAAAAGCACATATGTAATCTCTTAGCAACACATCTGAGAGAACCTGAAACCGAAAGAGTCAAAACCATTTATGCATAAGACACACTCCATCTCCTCCGGATGTTAAGCATCAAATTTTAATTTTCAAATGAATGCTGTGAATTGCTCTCAATATATCGGAAAATATTTCTGCACGTACAAAGCTTTCTCCTGCCTGCAACCTAAAAAATATCAACAAGTTTTCAAATACATAAGGATGATCGCAGAAATCTGGCCGTATTTCACAAAAAACTTTAAACATAATTCACATTCGTACCAGTTAAATCTATTAATGCAAACCTCAAGATCTCCCCCACATATTCATTCAGTGAAATCCAACCATGCAGTGTCAGCCTAATGTTGGACACTCAAAGTCAATGGCATCGTCTCCCACGGAGGCAGCTGCTTGCAAGAAAGGTGCCGCAGGGAATAAAAGGCACCAAAGCAATTTCTTAAAAGTTACACTTAATAAAATAAGTCATAAACGTGCCTTAAGCGAACATGAAAGCTTTACTATGACAATTTCACGGTTACAGAGAAATAGGTATTTTGGGGCTGCTGATTTTGCTTTTGTTGCGTTTGACATGAAACTGATCTTCAGCACCAAAATAAACATTCATATACTTCCTCCGAGCTCTCGATGGAGGGTGAGCTAGCAAAAGCGATCCCAACAAGCACCTTGAAAGCTTCGCTACAAACATCTACCGAGTCGGGGCCATGCACCGGGCTGAATCTTCTCCACCTCCCAATCCTGCCCCCCCCAGTGAGACCCACGCACTAACTGGCCTCCCCCTCACTCAGCATCCAGTTCGGGAAAGGAACTGCAGCGCGCCGCCAAAACCAAACAAGCCTCAGTTTTTTCTCCCCCCACGCGTGGGTCACACGAGGCCGTGAGCTGGGACTCGCTCGTGGCGGCCCCCAACCGCGCCCCTGCCAGTCGCTGCCGGCCGACGCCACCGCCCCTAACCCGCTCTGAGTGCGGGCGGTCCCTCAGCCCCCGCCCCAGGCCGGGCCGGCGCCCCCTCAGCCCCCGCCCCGGGACGGACCGGCGCCCCCTCAGCCCCCGCCCCGGGACGGACCGGCGCCCCCTCAGCCCCCGCCCCGGGACGGACCGGCGCCCCCTCAGCCCCCGCCCGGCCCCGGTACCTGCCCGGGGCGCGCAGCAGCACACCCGCACGGACGCGCTTTGAATGGGACGCCCGGGCGCCTCCGCTTCCTGCAGCCCCGAACCATAGAGCGCGGCCAGAGCGACGCCCGGCTTAAGAAGGAACGGGTGCGCCAGCGGCCATTTTGGGTGAGGGCAAAGAAGTGAATAATAAACCTTCCCGCCCCGCCCCGCAGCCCCGTGTGTGGAAAAGGAAGAGCCTCACCCAAGATGGCGGCGCACTGCCCGCATTCAAGATGGTGGGTGGGCCTATTGGTGCTGCTGAAGTAAGAGTGTCGACGTTTCCTTCGGTTGTATGGCTTTACCTGTATAAAAAAACGAGGAGAAAAACTCGCGTGTTGGCAGAGGAGGGAGGTGAAGTGCTTTAGGGTGAGGCTGGGTGCGTGGAAGAGCTTTACTGGGCACAGTTGGTGGCAGTTTGCTAGACCCACCCTGGGTGAGGCGGACATGGCTCCTTGCACGACAGGGCCGGGTAGGGCTGACTGCTGCGCCAGGCTGAGGGGCCAGGGAGGGCGTGGGGAGCCCCTTTCTGTAATGGGGAGCCTCTCCTAGCTGACCCCCCACGCGTGGCCAGCTCTGGTGCCTATGGCTGCCATGGAGGCCGATGGGCCTCTGGGCTCTCAATGGCAGCCGATGCATACCTGGCGCTTGGGGTGCTGGCTGTCACAGAGCACTTGCGCTGTGTGGTAGCCATTACCCGCCGGTACTTCATGTCTGTATTGTATGGGCAGGAGGCTGCGCTAGGGTGAGGATTGTGAGTGATTTCTCAGAGTCACAAGCTTGTCTGGAGATGGCTGCTCAGAGAAGACCCGCTGCTGGGTGGGATCACGCTGGGACCGTGATTCCCAGTTGCTGTAGCTAAAAGCCATTGCTTCTTTGTACTGGGTGCGTCTTTGTGTATGTGCATCTCTATCGGTATATGCTCTTGTGAATAACTACACACATGTAAGCAGAGAGCTGACTTCTTTGTTTGAAGTTTCCCATTCTTCCAAATGTGACTCTTGATACTTGTGGGGGGTTTTGCCACTGTTGGGGTTTTTTTGCTAGTAGTAAATTATATTAGTGTTGCCAATTGATGTTGTTTTATCACAAGCTTTGTAATACTTGGTATTTTTTAAGCTTTAGCTTTCAGCATTGATACCTACGAAAGTTATAATAATTAAATGCAATGTATTTTTGGATAGCTGTTGTAACTGTGAACAGAATCCTGAAAAAAATTCATGCCATTGTTCAAAAACTGGAGGGAAATTGCAAAGCAGAAATAACAGTGATAATCTTACAGGTTTAATATTGATGTCGTGACTTTTTGTGAATCGTATGCCAGCTGAAGGCTTGGGTTTGGAAAATCTGTTTGGGGAGGAAAGTTTCTAATTCACTTGAAATACTGAGTGACTTTCCTGTTGTGGACAGTAGGTTACATCTGAAAAATCCTTTGTGTTTCTAGTTCAGTTAAACATCATTCACATGTGAAAGCTGTTCCTGTTCAATCCATCAGAGCAACTGCTCATCTCATCTTTGGGACAAAACGAGTAAAGTGCAGACATCTGTAGTTTAGCTTAACTTCTTAAATTCCCTTTATGTAAGCCAACGTATAACTTCATCTATAAATGATATTTGGTGCTCTTTGTTGCACAGGAATGTGGTCCTTTCTGAATGACATACTCAATTTTTGGCTTTTTTCCTAATGTGAATCCAGATACTCCAGAGTGTTTGCTCAAGGCCATAGCACGGTAGAAATTTGTTCAGCTGTTCCTGAACATCATTGTTGGTGAACAGTAACTGAGTTTTTGATCAGACAGCGTTTTCCATAACAGTCCAGAGTGAACTATTTGAAGACAGGGAAAAGATCTTGGACTCCATGGTACAGCCTTAACTAACTGTAAGTAGTAGAAAATACAAACTGATATGCAATTTTTGTGTAACTATCTTAATGGGAAAACGCTATGAGGAACTGCAAGAATTAATTGGCATGCTTGTGAGTCATGAGGTACCGGCTGCTGGATTTGGATGAGAAATAGGAAGTAATAAGTATCATGTGCTCTCGACCCAAACAAGCAGCTGAGTGAGTCTTCTGAGAAGAAATGTATGTATAAGCAGTTGTCAGTCAGCTTTTATAAGCAACCTGTTTCTCCAGAAACCGAATGTTAAGCCATTTTGAGTGATACAAGACAAGAGACTTCTTGTGTCTAGATTAGAGTGAAATAAGTAAGAAACTCATCTGTCCTCTCCGCTCAATATATACCACACAGCATATCACTCTGTTGTAGTCTTATGTTACTATCTGCAAAAATATTAGCAACTGTATATTTCTCCAGTTCTGCAAAGACCACGGTAGGATAACCTGATATGACTTCATTTAATTATGAAGTTAGAGAGAAATTGTTTTACCTATGGGAAATACCACACACACACACAATTAAGCACTTGTCCAAACTGGAATGTAGCAAAGATCCGTGTAAGCTTCTGGTATTGATTAATTAATTGATTAACATTTTTTTCTGCAATCATCTGGGGATTTTACATCAGCACTTTGAAGTAGGTAAGTGGTGTTATGCCTACAAATAAAAAAAGGAAGAAGAAATACACTTTAAAGGCCTGATCTTGGATTTAAAGAACATCATGAATTCCAAAACATGTTGCTGCAGAAACAAAAAGTATTTGCCAGAAGAAACACTCAGAAATATGTAATTGACTATTTGTAGACTTCTTGATAAAATAAAAATAGATTTTTGTAAGGCATTGTATAGTAAATACACTTGTAACTTTTAAGTCATTGATCTAAAAATGAGAACATGCAGATATTACAGAACTGACTTTTATTTTGCATTAGTTTGACACTACCTCTATTTCTGGTCCTTTATCCTAATTCCAGACCATATTCTTAAATATTCTTTTCTAGTGCCTTAAATTTTTTTTCCCCCGAGGTCTTAAACTTAGAAATTCAGCTGTGCAATAAACATGTGATCTTACTAGCATGCAAGGATAAAATTCCTAGTGTGCTTGATTTTAAACAGTTGGAAACAGTCACCAAACCCGTGTTGTTTTGCGGCTGGACTGCATTGGCTGCAAGTCCCCATTATAAATGAGATCATCTCATTGAGCTCTGTGTGGTGTCCCACTGACCTCTACGGGAACACTGTGTATAAAGCCTGGGGAGCACTAATTTCACGGAATACATGTTCACCAGCTGTAACTAAGATTTATTGCCTAATTCTGACAGCTGTTGAGTGGCATATGCTGTCACTGACTTGAAGAGGCATTTACAGCTTGCAATGCCTTGCAGGACTGATGCATAACCTTTACAGCTTTCTGAAGTTGTTTGCAGCATGCTGTTTTCATAGAGAAATACTTAGTCTGCTATCTCATTCTTGGTGTAAATGCTTTAGGTGCAGGTATAAATGTTAACTCCATAGCAATGGAGGCCAAATACATCAAGAGAGGCCATAAAAGCAAGTAATACTCTTAAGTGCTACTTACTGTTGACATAGGAAAGCTTTTATATTGTGAGGTTTTTTGGAAGTAGCCTTTGCAGCGTTGCAAAGTAGTAACTGTTACCTCCCCGGGGGCAGATTAAAACAGGATGGTGCTTTCTTTTCTCAGGTTGTCAGGCATGGTGCTGATGGTAATTGAGCTGATGTTCTGTGGGAAAATGGCATAAATAGTTAACGGAAAGCAGAAATTGCTCTTGGCAATAAAATAAATGGGACATCTAATTATCTAGTGATCACACAAGTATAATCTTATGCCGTGGATTGAAACATTGATTCCTTATATGCTCTTCAGTTTGTACAAGTTTTTGCTCTTTTTTTGTTTGAATTCTTAAATTGAAATTAATTCAGTCCAGGTGTTCCTAAGCCAGAGGATGAAGTAGATATACTTAAGATGTGTACCTAGATTTCCTCAGTGCTTCAGTGTTTCTGCAAATGTTTCAATTTTCATGTAGTTATCTGTTTTTCATTGTGAATATAAAGAAACATGGGGAAAAATAAAAAATGATCTGTTCAGAGTTACAGATATATCCAAAACTGTCATGTCTTTTGAAGAATCACTATATCAAGTTTGGATAATAAACGTAAGCATAATCATCAAAGTGTGAAACAGAAGGATTTTAGCTATGCCTTTAAGTGCAAATCTCAACACATTCCTAATTTGGAACTTTCGTCTGTGCTATCACTATATTTGTCAATGCAGCTATGGCTATTGTATCCTTGTGGAATAAGTTGCAAGATTGGCACAGCTTTTTAGTATGAAAATATTCATCCAAAGGAACAGGAAACAAGATGTCAGCTAATGCTGCATTCCAGCAATTCTGTAGGAAATACAAATTCTTCAGTTGCACAGGGATTGCTCTAGAGTGATTGTAGTGTTTTTAAAAAACTTGCATTAATATGAAATGTGAAAGCATTTTGAATGAAGATAGCAGAAGCACAGAAAAAGATTACCAAAGCTATTAGAATTCTTACCTTGAACTAGGATTAGTGATATTTTTCCAGGGTGTATGTAAAGCAGTATCAGCTTATTTTTCTTTAAATGGCAGTAATAAAGTGTTTCTATTTGCTTTCGTTATGGTAAAGCTAAGGAATTCCTGATTTCCTTGACCTCAATCATAACTCACCTATAGTCTGTAAATAAATTAAAAAAGCAGCGTTTTTACATTCTGCTCTGGGGTTATCTTTAAAACAGTAATTAATTTGATTGTGAAATCTTTAACAGCCAAATACACAAACACCTGCTGCTCTGGATTGTGATGCCTTTTACAGACAGGTGCAGTGAAACAAGCATTTAGAGAGTTATGTCCTTGGGTTACAAACTTCTGCAGCCATGACTGTCTCTAGTTCTTGCACAGCATTGCCGTTTGTGCTTAACGAAAATGTTGTCTGCGGCTTAAAGCATTAGACCTTACAGGAGGGGATTTACCCCGTGCACTTGATAAAAGAAGGTTGCAGTTCAGACAGGAAATTGCATGTTTGTTGGAAGTGCTGTGGTTTAATTTCTAAAATGTGATTTTATACTTGAAAAACTTCTCTGCGCAGCTGTAGGTGTATGCTTATACATGTCTGTTCAAATGGGCGGAGTGCGTTAAGAGAGGAGCAAAATGTGGATGGAAGCTGTGTTTAAATGTTACAACCTGAGGTTTAGAAAGACAACCACTCTGACATAAATCATGAGCATCTTAAGTGATAGTTTGGGGCCTATGAGGTTGTGGAAGGCTGGTATGTGTGTTTAATAATGCTATAGATAAGGATTTGTGATACCTGTCTGGGAACGGGATCACTGATACTTGCATTTTGTTTCAGAAATGGGCGATCATAGCATATGGTTAAATAAAATGGTAGTGATGTTGTATTTAGTAACTTCTATAGCGTTATTTCATTTAAAAGGGACTGAGGGGGGAAAAAGATCTTTATATGATATAACTGCAGAGTATGTTTTAAAATATATGCAAAGCAGCTCAAGAGGAGCAGCAAACCTTTGGGAAAAGCCGCACGGAAATGCCATCAATCGCATTACTCGGTATCCTTAGAGGAGCGGCACGGCGCAGGGGCCGCCGGGCCTCTCCGCCGGGTGTACAGCTGCTGATGCCGGGGGCGGGCTCGGCAGTCCCCGCCGGGCCCCGAGGCCGCCCGGTCCCGGGCGCGCAGCGCGGGGGGCCGGTGCGGGGCAGGTCACGTGGGCCCGCTCCCCGTTTTCCTGCCCGGGTCGCGTTTAACAGCCCGGGGGGTCCCGGCTGGGGCGGGGACGCGGGCGCGCCGTGGGGTCCCTCCGTGCCCGCCCCGCGGCGGGGACGCGCGGCGGCGCGCTGCCGGCGGCGGCGGCGGCGGCGGCTACGTGACGACGCTCAGGTCCACAATGAGCCCCGCCGCGCGGGGGGGCGGGGAGGCGGCGGGCCCAGCCGGGAACCTGCCGGCGACAAGGCGGACCTGCCCCGCCTGCCTCTGCGGCCAGCCTCGGCGGCTCGCCCGGCGGCCCGCCTGCGCCTGCCGGGGACGCAACTCACCGCGGCGGCGAGGTACGGTGCCCGGTCCTTCGCCCTTCCACCCCCCGTTTTGGGTTGTTTTGGTTTTTTTTGGGTTGGTTTTTTTTTTTTCCTCTCCGTGGGGCTGATGAGCTGCGGCTCGCGGCCGCCCGCCCGCTCTCCCGTCGCCTCTGTCGCGACGGCGGGGAGGGGGCCGCGCTGAAGGCGGGGGGGTGTGCGGCTGCGGGAGCCCCGCTCTGCTTGCGGAAAGGGGGCCGCGCTGCGGAGCCGCCTCCGCGCTTTCCGGGGCACCTTTCCCCGCGGGGGCCCGGCTTCTGTTGTCGAGCGGTTTTCACCCTGTCTCTCTACCAGGACCGCTGCGGGAGGCGCTCGGTGCCCCCTCGTACCACGTAACGGGCTGGGGCAGCGGGGAGCGACAGGCGGCGACGGGGGCCCGCGGGGGAGGGACGGCGGCGTTTGGTGCTTAATTACAGCCTAGTAAATTGCGGAACACGTGAGGGGCGCGGCGGGGCCGCCCCCGCCCCGGGGGCCGTATTGGCTGCGGGCGGGCGGCCCGCCTCGGCGGCGGGGCGGCATGGCTGCCGGGGCGATAAGAGGGGCAGGAGGCGGGCACGGCAACAAAGGGCGACGGCACGGGCGGGAGGGAGGGCTGGCAGCGGCCGCTGCTTGTGCGCGGGGGCTCACCTGCCTGCCCCGCTCTGCTCCTGTCCTGCAGCCTCGGCGGCGAGGAGCGCTCGGCAGCCGCGCCAGGGCCGGGGTGCGCCGGCGGGATCGCAAATGAAGTGCGAGAACTGCACCAAAAAGGTGAGCGCGGCGGCGGCGCGGCCGGCTGGGCCCTGCCCGCGCCCCGCAGCCGGGGGACGTCGCCTCGGGGGGTGGGCAGGCAGCCGGCGGAGGCGGAACGGCTCCAAGGTCACCGGCCTCCCCGGCACCTGAGGCGCAGCCCCGCGCCCGTCCCCTCACCGGCGGCGTTACCGGCGGGACACGGCTGTTCGCCGCGCGTGGAGCCGTCACGGTGCGCACAGCTTCTCCCGTGCCCGGTTTAATCTTCCCCTTGGGATTAAAAAAAACCGCTCAGAACTGTAAAACTGATGAAGCAAGTGAATTATTTTCACGGTAGCAAATGCACTTTGAAAAGGCCCCGCATATAAAGATGTAGATTTAACACTGCCAAAAAACTGTAAAAGATTAGTTTTTAATGATAGAAACAGTTCTTACTGAACGGTGAACGTATTTTGCATAATACGTGTATTTTATGTTTTTTTTCAGGAATGCAGTAAAAAACAGAAAAATGATGATACGCAAAGTACATCTGTCGACGCATTGAGTTCAAATGATGGTCTTGAAGAGGTAATGTTCCTTCTAAAAATTGTAATACACTCTTATTTGTATTCTTTTTTGTTGTGTAGCCCAAGGGAGGTTATAAGTAGAGAACTTTCAGGTACTAAATATAACACTAGTCAACAAGCAGTTGTAAGCAATTATGAGCACTTCTAGACATCTCATAACATGAGAATCAAGAATCTTTAAAAAAGGTGAAATAAAAAAACCCTTTCTATGCAAACACAAAACAGAAATTGAAGTTCTAACATAATTTTGAGTGTCAAAAATCTTACATCAAGTCTTCAAAACAGAGACAGAGCTTACAAGGAGAAAAGAGGGGGTTTGACAGTAGAAATGCACAAAATGTGTTCTTATTTTTTATATCAGACAAACTTACAGGTCACACTGTTCTTCAACAGATAACTGTTTCCCTGGGAATGGCCTCTTAACTGAGGGATTTTTGTTTTTTGGGTTTTTTTTTTGCAAGTAGTCTAGTTATGTTGCACTTTTATCCAAGTATTCCTTCTTCCCACAGATGAGCTGCCAACAGTATTGTAGACAGAAGTATGAAACTCTTGATCTTATGTGTGTGTTCAATGTAATTGTAGGACTGCATTCTGTTTTACCTTGTGGTAAAAAGCCAAAGCCATCTTGCTGTTAGAGAGGCATCTGGCTATTAAAGAGGCTTAATAGTTCAAGTAAAAGTTTTCAGTTGCTTGGTAAGTTGATGGGGACTGTCAGCTCTGAAATGCAATGCAAATCAAGTTACTAGAACATGGACTACTGGGCTAAATTTAGATCTATGTTTATGCTTAAACATTTTGCAGTTTCACAGTAATAATAGGAGCAGAGCCATGAAGAGGGATG
Source organism: Calonectris borealis (assembly GCF_964195595.1). Lineage (NCBI taxonomy): Eukaryota > Metazoa > Chordata > Aves > Procellariiformes > Procellariidae > Calonectris > Calonectris borealis. The sequence goes on along the minus strand of NC_134331.1, from coordinate 12,495,893 downwards.
GAACAAATTATTTTGATTACTTCTAAATAATCTTGGATGTTATGCAAGTGTCATGGATTGTCTTGTTTTAAACAAAACAGTGAGACCATGTTTGCTTTTTGTCTGGGTCATTGCAGAGGTCTTGAAAATTGGTCGATCGTTATTAAATACTTGTTTACTTTTTCGCCCCCCCAGAAAAATGAGTTTCATACATTGGCTAATGCTAAAATACTCCTTAGCGACTGCCTAGCTTGTGACAATTGTATGACATCAGAAGAAGGAGCCAGAGTTTTCCAACAGAATCAGAAGGAGCTCTTTCGTATTCTTAACCTTAATAAGGTAAAGTGACACAAATAATAACACACTGTTTTCTGTGAGAAGGAGGAAATTACAGAATGACTAAGCAGCTTGGTTTCCCAAGGCAGATAATGTGAAGATTTGTCAGGATATACTTTGTCCAAAGAGGAAGCGAAAACTTCAGGCAAAATTGAACATTAAAGTACTTAAAATAATTTTGCACTAGAGATGCAAGATCACAGCACTTAACCTAAATGCTAGAGGAAAGTTACTGCACCTGCAGAAGTAAAATTTTTGGAAAACGTAACTACCTCATTACTGTAATAACAAATTGGTCTGTGGTTCAGTATAAATACTTATACCTTCGTTACTAGGACTGTTCTGGGTGTTTCTGGTGCCAATTTATCCACATAATACAAAGTTATCAAGGCAAGTTTTTGAAAGTAGAATTGTTTTTAATATATATTTGAGCTGACTGTATTTGGAACAGAATTTTTTGTCCAAATTCTTAGCAAAACTTTCTTTTAGAAAAGCATTCTTTTGGTATCTTATTTTCTGCTGAGATCTGGATTTCCTGGAAGTTAGTTGCTATGTATGGTGCTCAGATCTTTAGATCTTGATACTGAATTAATTGTTTTAGTTCTGCTTCGGACTTCTGTGTCTTTACTTGGTATGCAAAAGCTACCAGAATTGATGCTTTCTCTTAATCTGTACATGTGTCATAAGTAAGAGGATTCATTACATAGTGATTCAGTTTTCTTAGAACTAGTGTAACTCCCCATACAGTATGATGTTGTCGTACATGAGAAAGAGAAGGGAAAAAAAATCTTTTGGGTCACATGGGTCTTATGAAGAGAGCTCAAAGTCTACAATAAGGAGGCAGGCAGGTACCTTGGTTAGAACTTCAGGGGTCCAAAAGAGGACCATGAGCAAAAGAGATGCTTTCCAGGCAGTCACGAGCTCTACTTGAAGGGTCATTATACAGCATTTAGGGCATGTAAGTACAAACTATAGTCTCTAACCCTTTTAGGGTGAAACTTGTCTGTGGCATAGTCCTGGTTTGTCTTCCAAGGGTTCCGCTGGTATGGAAGAGGTCCCAACTAAAACACAAGATTCATCTTCAAATAAATGTCACAGTCATCAGCGCTTTACAATTGCACACCACCTTAGGTATTTTCAAAGGGTTCTTCAGTGCTTACAAACGCTGGTTTGTTGAGGGTCCTGTCTTGCCAGTTTCCCTCAACAACTTAAGTGATAGAGACACAGGACCCTTAACAAAGGATGAGATCTGTAATTTGCTGGGTTGGATTTGTAACTTCAAATGCCCATGCTCCTGTAAACATTAGTTTATCTATTTATTAATGTTTAAACAAACAGCTTTTCATATTTGCTAGAATGTTTCGTGTTGCTAGAACGTCATAGATGCTGAATGTCTCTTTAAGTTTTCTTACGCCATTAGGAGACCAACCACAGAATTGTCCTAGGAGGGATGGATTTCCCTGAGTTATATAAAAGAAACATCTACAGGTGATTAGAGATGAACACTGACAGGATCAGAGGAACATCCTGTCCTGCCCTCAGGAAACTTGATAGTTGTTTCACAGGGGTTTTAATAACATGGCCCACTGAGGCCTAGGACACTGAGGAATACTCCAGGAGTGGAAAAGGGAGGGAAAGTAGGGAGCCTTCCCCTGTTGTAATTACATACCTGTTTCCTTTTTTTTTGTTTACCAGAAATGTGATACCTCAAAACACAAAGTGTTGGCAGTGTCTATATGCCCTCAGTCATTGCCTTATTTTGCTGCTAAATTCAATCTCTCTGTGAATGATGCAGCCAAGAGACTCTGTGGTTTCCTCAAAAGTCTCGGTAAGTTTGGGTTTGTTACGATGGTGGAGCAGAAAGGGGAGATTGTTTTAGGTGTTTGCTTCCTCAGCAGAATTGTTTGTTATGCAGTCATAAAGTGCCATTGCACAATCTAGTTTAGAGTTTGAAATACGCACCCTGTGATACTAATGACAGTGCACCAGTGTGACATAACACCAGTTTCAGAAATGGATTGGAGGCATTACCCTGTTGATAGTAAAGGTCACAGAATAGAAGGACATTATAGAGCTGTCTTCGAAACCTTCACTACCAGGAAATCAGGGAGGATGTGGTCATGAGCTAAGATCTCCCCTTATTTTGTAACTTGAGGGAGGAGGGAATTCTTATCCTAAATGCCTTCCAGTCCTTTTGACACATTATATCTCTAGAAGATTCTCAGTTCTGTTGTTTCCTGTAATTTGAAATTACATGCAAGAACTGTTGTATCTGCCTATTTTATGTTAAAGCTGTATTTCCTTTGCGCTTTATACTATATATACACAGTTTTATTTAAAAAACAAAAAACACTTTGCCTGTAGGTTTGAGTTTTTTTAATGTACTTGAGGGAAGAACAAAAAGGACAGTAATAAACCTATAAACTGTTTCCTCCCATATATATATATATATTCATTCTTCATAGTTTTTATGCATCTCTGTACCCAGTGTTTTTTCTTAATCTGAAAGGAATGCTAAGTTCTGATGGGCCCCAGTTTTCTTAGAATGCATTAATTATCTATGCCTCACTTGCTGCAGGGACATGCTCAGTATTACGTAGGCGTGTAGGGAGTATGTTGCTAAATAAGCAGACAGAAGGTCTCTGCCATGTTGGTGATATGCTCGTGTACCTTTGCAGACAACTTCAGCAACGGAAGATATGCCTCTTAGCTGGATATGGTTTTTTTTGTGGATAATATGTGACTTCAGCATGTTTTAAAAAGAATGCTTCTTTTCAAGAGTCACTGTCTGTAGCCCAGGAGTCGTGAATCCCACTCAATTAAACAAAAAGCAAATATATGCTGAATGGCAAGGTTCTCTCAAGTAGAAGCAGACTACTATTTGAAGTGCTGCTCGTCAGCACTAGCAAGTTGGTGGACCTTTTAAATTCATGACATAGAAGATAGCTTTTCAATATATGGCTTTTGTTTTTGACTCTACTGTTTGTGAAAATTTGGAGAGGGGAAAGAATATACCCGTTGATCCTCCAAGATTCTCTGTAGGCTGGGAACTTGGAAGTAAGCCTGCGAGATGGAAAACGTTCTAGTAATTCACTTTTCCTTACTGCTTTCTTTCATAGGGGTGCATTATGTATTTGACACCACTATAGCTGCTGATTTCAGTATCCTGGAGAGCCAGAGGGAATTTGTGCAGCGGTATCAACGGAGGAACCAGGAGGAGCATGCCTTACCGATGTTTGCCTCTGCTTGCCCTGGTGAGAACTGATTTCTTCAACCTTCCTGCACTTCAGCCTGGTCTCATTGGAACTACCAAGGAACTAAGGAAAGGGTGGTTTCATTTGGGAGCCTTTCATAACTTAGAGCATTTTGGCTTTGCTTTTGAGAGATACCGATATCGCACGCAGTATTTGTTACCAGTAGTGCTGATTGTCCTTAGTGCATTTCAGTGCATTGCTAGAAGGGCCTGTTTTTCATGGGCTATTGGGAGAGCAGAATGTGTTTCTAACAAGCGTCATCAGCTTTCCCATATGTAAGTGAGGTGCCACAGCCATAGACGTAAACCATGCAGACAACGAAGGGGTGCGATCGTGGTGGGTAAGGCATGTGCTAATTCAGTGTAGGGCCTTACACAGTCAGATACAAAGGTTGCAATAAATTCCCTATCTGGATCTTACAGTTGTCTTCTGTTGGAGCTCTGTAAAAGGCGAGGAGTATAAATTCTTTTGTTGCTCTTCAAAAAAAAGAACCTTGCTGTAGTCCACAGCCTCTGATAATACAAAGAACCTGAACTACCGATTTCCTGTGCTAGTGTTTATATGTGGTATTTATTAGTCAGTTGTATTTCCCATCACTTCTATAAAAGAACCATATATTACATATGAATCTCTGGATAATGAAACTGAGGTACAGAAGCACTGAGGTTTTTAGTGCTTTATATAAGACCTTAGGAGAAATTTATCAGAACTGGAATTGAGGAGTTAGTGGCTGCTGCTTGTGTGTCCAGATCATAAAGTTTAACATGGTATTTCCTTATTGAAAAGAATCTTTAAGGAACTTTGCTAACTGATGTAATTAAACCACAACCTCCATTATCTTAAGCAAAGTTTTGAACTTGTCACTTAAGCCTAGGGGAAAGTAGCAAGTGACATTACTCTTAATGACTGTGAGAGGGTTATGTCTAACACTTACAAATTAATTCCCACTTGAAATGTCACAGACCTGACTCACTAAATGTCTCACTTCTGAGAATTTGGCACCTGAGAACTTGTTCTGTTATGAACAGAACCCGCACTTATCACAACTGAAAAGATGTAGAACATTCAGTCATTGTTTACTTTTTCCATTTGTTAGCACACCATCATTTCAGTTTAAGTGTGATAAGTCACATTCCTAAAACAGAAGTATCAAAAAGGAGGTAAAAGTAACTCCTTTGCCTACACTCCCCCCAACTCCACCCTAAAGTTCACGATGTTGCTTTTCAAAAGGCTAATAAAAATACAAAAATATTTCTTTCTAGCTTTGAAATAATTTAAGTGGATTGCATTCTTTAAAGAAACGTTACAGTGACAAGAGAGTGAGTTAGAGTTGCGTTAGGTGATCCCCAGGATCTGCTGTTGTCATTGATTTAAATACTGCTATTTGAATTATACTTGTACTTTTGTTTGTTCTGTGTATTCTGTAGTGGAAGTATCTGGGTTATGCTTTAGGAACTACATATATGTATTAAGACGAAAAGTCTCTTTTTTTTCCTGTTACTGTTATCTTAGTATTACCTTCTATCTTCAGGAGCAGACATACTGTATCTTGCTTTTTTATTCATGTAAAACCTGTAAAGTTGAAACAAACCCTTATTATGTAGCGTTGTCTTGTTGTACGTGGTTTATTTAAAATTCAAAACCTGAGGATTTCTTTTAGAACTTCTTCTGAGATAATTTTAATTTTCGTCATCTAGAAACAGCTCAGATTATCTGCTGCTTTCATTGGAAATATTTTAAAATAGTTAATGGAGCACTTTTCTTGTCCTTGTCTGTTCTACGAAAGATTGTTTCTGTTTTCAGTGCTAGTTATGGTGTTAGCTATATGCTGTGGTATAGATGTTAGCAGAAGCATGGGTGCTTTCCGTTTCTGGAAAATTGAACCAAAATATCATACTAAACCCATTCTGAAAGCATATTTCATTCCTATTGACAGCAATTACAGGAAAAAAAACCCCATGATCAGTCATCTTTAAAGTAAGGTTGTTTGCTGTTTCCTGCCTTTAATTGTCTGGGTGCATTTTCTGTTCCTTATTCTCCTTCCTCTCTCTACCCCTAGGTTACATAAATTTGTCCCAGAAATGTTGTTTACTCTGTGTGTTTATCAAAAAATATTTTTTACATAGCTCTCTAGATATAAGGTCAGTGTGAACTCAAGTATAACTGCTTTACTCTTATTTATCTTAGGGTGTAACTTTCCACAGAACTATCACCCTCTGCAGGAGTGGTCTGTGGTATAAAATCTACCACGAGCAAAAAAGCATAGCCCCTATAGTCCCAGAACCTGATAAAAGGGCATTTTATTGTCTCTGTGTTAATTGTTCTTACCGTGTTCTGCTGCTCCCTTAAAAGAAAGTGAGCTAATTTTGGGGGGTTTTGTTTCCTGTTGAAAGTACAACAGTATAACTACTGATCGTATATGTAATATCTCAGAAGTAACCACTTCTCTTCCTTAATTTACCAAACTGGTAAGCAACATGAAGCACTTGCTCTGGGAACCAGCCAGCATTTTAATGCATTGCCAACCTCCTAGAACAGGTCAACGGGGCAGGCTTACAGCATAAGTAGGAAGAGCATAACTGTTGAGGATTCAAATGCTTTTGTCCCAGTCAGCTAAACTCATTTCCTTTTACAGGAATGGGGTTTTACAGTAGCGAAAGTTTTCTTAGTTTTTCTGCACTTCATACTGATGCATAGATATTTATAGCGTGCATCTTTGTCATCTACTCATGATAAACCACTAAAAATAGCATGTTCTGAAATAAGTCTGTGAGAATTTATACAGTGACTCGTAGGGGCTTCCTGTTGTTCTTTCGTGCTAACACAAGCCAACAAACGGCCGAGAATCTGAATGCGTTTATGAGGGGTATATGTCCGTATGGGTACAGATGTACATTGATACAAGAACTGGGTATCTTAGGCTTCCTGTAACTGTGGCTCTGGAATTCAGCCCTGTTGATGAGTAGGCAGAAACAGCTAGTGCGTATGTGAAGTGCAGATAAATGCCTCGTGTTACTCATTCACCAAGGCTGCTTGTATAATTAAATAGTGACTAATGGTCATCGTGGAGCTGGAACTACCAGACACTTGTTCCATCTACTGCAAGGAAAGAAGCAATTTAAGAAATTGCTTTGGGCAATACCTGCCAGGATTCTCTTGGGATTTAGTCAAATTTCCTTACAGTTCATGACTACAGTGTCTAAAACATTCCAATTCTAAAAGCTAGCCTCATAGCAGGAGTGCTGTGGTGATTAATGGAAATGATAGTTGCAGTCTAACGGAAGGACCTTCCAGAAATGCTGCTGAAGTACAAGGCAGAATGTTTTTAAAAACGGCCCTTATTTTGTTTGAAGCAGTTTTTGTTTTATTTTGACAGCACTTGAGACTAAAGCCATTTAAGAAATAGGATATACATACCATGCGGAATATGCTAATACAGCCATTGTACCAAGCACCAAGAAATTAAGTCCTTTTTTGCAGGTAGTATCTTGGACTTAAAGTCCCAGCTGAAGTTGGACATTAAGCAAACTTCCTATTCAGAGCCATTCAGCACAGACCTAACATGTAAATCTATAGTCCCTAGCTTTTTCTACAACAGAAATGAATGCTTGTTGAAGATGATATATGTCTTTGGGATTTTCCATTGAGACCAATATCTGTTAATCTTGAAGTCTGTACTTTAACAAGAATTGGGAGTATTTAAACAGCTGGAGGATCCTCATGTTTCTCTAATACTTATACTTTCTCATTTTCATCAGAAAAATTTTATTATATTGGGAAAATCACTTCTCTGCCATAGAGAGACAAACCATCTGAACACCACTTAGATTCCAGTTTTGTGCTGCTGTTGGCCTTTGCGGCAGTGTTCTGACTTAAATGTTACCAGGTGTTTATACATATGTGTTAATTTCAAGCTTAAGAATTAACCTACAGGTATTACCTTTCCTGGGCAGCATGTACTTCACAGCAATTTTTCTCTTTTATGTAAACACTAATCTGTTTGAAGATAAAAGATTTGAGTGTGATATTTTTCACTATTTCTTAGCACCAAAAGCAACACACTTCCCTAGAAGGCTGGGCCTGACACTTCTGTGCAATTTAGGTATCTGGTTCTCAGTTCATGTAGGTGAAACAAAAAGTTCTGAATCCTTGCTGTGAAAGATTCTGGGCTGTTGTTTTCAGTAAGAGTTACAGTGCCTAAGAAAGAATTGCATACCCTAAATATCTTAATCTGCTCATTTGTCAATTCCTGTTCTGGAAGGTGGGGAATAATAGAACTGCTCTGGGTATTGGGGGTGGAGTGAATATACATAGCCTGTTGTAGCTGGAATGCTGAAGGAGTCTGGTGAAAGGGAGGGAGACTCTTGAGTAACTAAGAATGTTGAATACAGAGAGATTTCAATTGATTCCTGTGTGTGTGGTTGGGTGTGTGGGTGTTTCTAAAGAAGGTGTGGCTACTCTAACAATAGTAAAAGAAGCCATTTTTTTCCAGGCTTAATCCACGTGCATCTTGTGATAATGCTTTCATGTGACTCTTCTGTTCTAGAGGAGGCAAGCTGGGTGCATGGATATTAAATCTCAGGAAACAGAAGGTTACAGTTAAGCAGCTGAACAGAGTACATTTGTTGTAGTATCTGGTTATCCAAGGGCTGAGGTCTAGAAAGTCAACTTACTCTTTGTTAGCTGGGGTCCTGTTCTTTCTGCTTTGTTACATCTATGCGTTAGAAAGGGTGTAATAGGTCATGAAGTTCACAGCGCTTTCTATGTCTAGAATTAATGACACAGTGAATTATTGATAGCCAACTGTAAAGCATTATTAACAGAGCCATGAGGTTTCCTGCAGTTCCCAAGGTGGGGCTTCCAGCCTACACAGAAATGTCCTACCTACTGTGAAGGTGTCTTCATTTTTAAGAGCTGTTCTGTAACTGCTGCCACTTTGCCATGCTTATGTGCCACTTCACTATCTAACTGTGATTCTCTCTTGTTCTAGGTTGGATCCGGTATGCTGAAAGGGTACTTACCAACCTTGTGACCTCTCACATTTGCACTGCAAAGTCTCCGCAGCAGATCATGGGCTCCCTGGTGAAGGGCTACTTTGCCAGGCAGCAGGTAAGTTTCAGCTGGAAGACTGACTGTGGATGTTTGTTACTGATGCTTTGTGACTTCTGGCAAATCACTTCATCTGTGTGCGGCAGTCTTTAAATTTAATTGCTAGGGATTGATTACTAGTATTACCTGCTTAGAGTTTATGATGCTATTTTTGTCCTTGTCATCCTCCAAGCTGTCTTTTGCTCTTCACGGAGTTCACATGTGCTCTCTTCTATGTTCCACAGAACTTGTCTCCTGATAAAATTTTCCATGTAATTGTGGCACCTTGTTATGACAAAAAACTGGAAGCCTTGCGGGAAGATTTCTACACTGCCTTGTATAATTCGCAAGAAGTTGATTGTGTTCTGACATCAGGTTAAATCTTCTTTAAACCTTCTATTTATAAAGTTATAAGTGAATCACCGTTGTTAGAATAGCCTTTATGCCAGACTCTGCTTTTTTCAAGTCTGCTTTAGTTGTAATGTTGGCTCTTTTCAGCTTTAAAAATCAGTCCATGTTTTTGTGCTACTGGTAGTACAGGTATTGTATAGGGAAGGCAAAGCAAAAAATACTTTCCTTCTAAGTTGGTATTAATCTGAAAACAAGATTCAGGTATTTGATTTTGTCAGCCTCTTGAGAAAGGTAAGAGTTGTGCAAATCCGTATTTAAAATCATTGTCTTGCTTGTCTATGGTCATTATTTAATCTCCACTGGGATTATTCATAACATTCCAAATGCATGGCACCAGTGGCTTTTTGGTGTGGCTCTTGTCCTTAGGCTTAATGTCCAAACTACGTATCCTCCTTTTTCCCCTGCAGTGTAGAAACGTCTTCCAAACTTTATGGAACAGAAAGGCTAAGGATAGCATTATGCAAAGTTTGGAGCAAGCTGAAGGCCCTTTTCTTCAGGGCTGGAAGTGTCAGGCTTCTCAGATACTGGAGGGAGCTGACTCTAGCAAGAATTGGCTTAAGCCAATGTAAGCATATATAGGTGTTGGGCTATTGATCTCTTAAACACAGGCACAGCATGTGCATTTTGCTTTGTGTTGAAAGTAAAATGTCATATGTTTTCCTACAGGTGAAATTGTCCAAATAATGGAACAGAAAAATGTGTCTATGAAAGATGTGACTGAAGTAGCTGTAGATAGTTTGTAAGTAGCTTTGTTGTGGATTGCTTCCTTATTTTGATGACAAATGACAACACCTTTGAGCATGTTCAACCTAAATGTAAAACTTCTCAAAAGAATGTTTTTTCTTTTTAAAGGAAAAAAGCCTGCATCAAAGCCTGAGTATACTAAAGCCTCATCCTTTATATAGTGGCCAAAAACCCCCAAAGTATTCTCTTAGATGTTGATTGCTATATATGAAATTAATACGAAACAGATAATATAAAACTGTATATACTGTCTAAATACAAAGCAGATAATTTGAGGTAATGACGCCTATCTAGTGACTCCTTTAAAACTTATGATTTTTGAAGATTTGCGTAGCTCCTTATTTTTATTTTAATGCAGTAATATTAGATTTGACTATATCAAGTGAACTTGATATAGTCGTGACTATAGTCAGTGTGACTGTCTCAGGGTGTTGACCCCACTCAGAGCTCTCCTGTGCTTGAGCTTGTATGAAGCTGAAAGTCTCATCTGCCCCCCTCCAACTGTCTGGCCTCACACAAAGATGCTGCGATGCAATCCTGGGGTTGACCATCTGTTCTGTGCTTCCCTCTCATTCAGAGCAGCATCTTGACAGTAAATTTCCACTTCCTCTAACATGTTCATGTAGAATTGATAGAAGTAGCACCCTTTCAGGAAATGGTAATTAATTTTTTTTTTTATGCTGAAGACAGCAGTTAGTTTTTCAAGATTAGATAAAACTGAAACATGCTTTAGATGAAAATCACACAAAGCGTTGAAGAGATTTTGTTTACTTACTGTATGACTGGCTCAGAAAGCACCATGCGTGTTGTTTTAATTCTCAGGCTTAGTTACAAAGGCTGGTCTCGCTGCTCACTGATCTTTGTTCAAGTGTGACAGATGTTACTTGGTATCTTTCCAAAGTGGTGGTAGTGGAGCAATAAAGACGCTTTCTTGCACAAAATAGAAAGCTCTGGAAATTTTTAAAAATCCTTTTCACTTTCAGTTAGTATCCTACTTGGACCTTGTCTAGACTAGAGATATTTAAGTGGTACAGTGGTAACATTTTCAGAGCAGTGTTTGTAGTGTAGCTCCTATGATTGCTTCTACCAGAGATTGCTACACAGAGTGAGAATTACATAAATAAAGTTCTTACAGGCATAATCACATAGAGTTGGTAATTTATTTCTAAATCAGCCTGTCCAATGAAAGAACAAGCTCTTATTCAGAATATGCCTGTTTTATTGGATCAATTTATGTTGGAAAATAATGTTAATTTTTAAAAGGACTAATCTGATAATACCTGTTCAAGCTGTGAGACCTGATGAGATAAATTTTTGCTCTTCTGGGGTATTAAAAGTAGATTTTGCAGAGAAATTTATATAACTTGAACTCCTCTCCTCAAAACAAGTCCCAGCACAGCAGCAATTAGTAAAGTGCTTGGTATTAAAAAAGTAGTATGAAGAAAGTAACTCATGTTTGAGTTCTCAACTCACTTTTGTAGCTAGAGAATGCTAAAAAATAGCAATTAGCTAAAATTAGGAGACATATCATGAAACAAAATCACCCATGGTTATTAAAAAAAACCACCAAAGGTTGCAGTAGTTCTTAAGTAGATGCGATGGCATGGCATAGAGGGGACAGACATACTAAATTTGTAAACTTCAGCTCTTCAGTGATTAAAATATTTCTCTGTCATTATTACAACTTCAGCATTTTTTTAGTAAGGTGTTTGCTGTGGTAATTTTTGCTTTGGTCTCGTGGTTGAATGCTGTGCTTGGACTGCTGCTCGGGCAAGAGCCAGCCGTATAGGCCAGGAAAGGTCGTGTCTGGATGTTCTGGGAAGAAGGTAATTAGACTACATCTAGAGAGGCTTTTACATGTAAGAGCAAGGGACATAATCTGTCCGTTTGCTAATGTGATGATGAATATCTCTTCCTGAAACTAGCATTACCACAAACCCCTATCAATTTCTCCTTTGCCAGAAAGGAACGTGGGCCTGTAGAGCCGCGGTCTTTGGCGATCACCAGCACGCATCCCAGTATGGTTTATACTACAGCCACTTGTGCTCATCAGTGCTCTTTTTAACTGAGGGAGAGGTGACCCTCCAGGTGAATGCTATGCCCATTGGATATGATCTCACTCATTTTCTTTCCTGAACTATAGTGTAGCACTTATCTTAAAGGTGCGGTGTTCTAGCCTGGCTGCAGCTGTACTGGTTCGGTGTTATTTTAGTGGCACAGTGTTACAGAATGTGACGAACAGCTCCTGGAGCAGGAGAATTGTTTGTGAGCAAAGGCTTGTAACTTCTGAGGTAGTTTTATGTTCTTACAGGCTAAAAATGATTTATTTATTTTTTCCCAAAAATGTCTCCTGAGCAGTGGATGGCTGTTAACCAAGTCTTTAGGCTGTGCTGAATGTGCATTCTTATAAATTACTGTTGCTCGAGGTTTCTGTACATGGAAAGCCCTGCATCCTTTTATATTTTTTTATTTTATTTTTTCCATCATCTTACTGCTGTCCTGAATAGTTTAATTTTTTTTAAGCTGTAATAAATAAAAATGTTAATATGTTCTCATTCACTGCTATAAAACTCTTTTTGGTGGGGAAGACAGAGAAGGGGAAGAACATAGTACTTTATTGAAGTGAAGGAATGAAATTTTGGAGTTGATCTTTCTTTCTGTTGTTTTCTAAGGTTTGATGAAGTAAAGGAGGGAGATGTAGTAAGGCATGATGGGAAGAGATCCGATGGTTACCTGGAGCACATTTTTAAACATGCCGCAAAGGAGCTTTTTGGCATGGATGTCAAGGAAATCACCTACAAAGCATTAAAGTAAGTTAGAGTTTTGTGTCCTTGTTATGTAGGATGGGCTAGATAGAATAGAATAGAATATTTTCAGCTGGAAGGGACCTACGATGATCATCTAGTCCAACTGCCTGAGCACTTCAGGGCTGACCAGAAGTTAAAGCATGTTATTAAGGGCATTGTCCAAATGCCTCTGAAACACTGGCAGGCTTGAGGCATCGACCACCTCTCTAGGAAGCCCGTTACAGTGTTTGACCACCCTTTTGGTTCCTAACGTCCAGTGTAAACCTCCCCTGGTTTAGTTGGTGCTACAGTGAACCATAATGCAGTTATTGCTACTCTATCTCTTTCACTCATAGGCAGTAACATGTTATAAACCTGTGAATTTGTTGCTGTAAAGTAGCTCCTGCTAGCTTTAATTTTATTAATAATTTACCTGCCTTTAAAAATGAAGTATAATTCAACCCCAACTTCTCCTTCACTCAGTTTAGAAACTGGAAGAGTTCACCTTAATCTCACTGTTACACTTTTTCCGTTCTCTTTAGAGCATCTGAATACCAACTGACACAGTTGGATCATCCCTTTGGTAATGCAGGGGTTTAAAATGTTCTCTGTGTATCTTTACAGGAACAAGGACTTTCAAGAAGTTACCCTTGAAAAGGATGGTGAGACAGTACTGCGTTTTGCAGCAGCTTATGGCTTTAGAAATATCCAAAACATGGTTCTGAAATTGAAAAAAGGAAAGTTTTTATACCACTTTGTAGAAGTCCTTGCCTGCCCAGGAGGTAAGAATAATTGGGGATCCACAGTTGTTCCGCACACATATCTTGAATCTCAAAGGAAAGTTGTCCTACAGGCAGGCACTTGATTTCATTGCCTCTTAATTCTCTTCTTAAAATCTAAAATGCTTACTATTTAATGAACGGTCCAGAACACCAATGACATGTGCAGGGTTGGCTCAGAAATTGATTGGGTTTTCTAAAATTAACCACAATGTTATTTGCTCTCTTCTGACCTAAAAATAAGTGACAGCATGGCTCTTATGATTATTTCAAACCTCAGAGGAAATACTCTGAAATGGTGTTGTCAAGGGCAAGAAAAGACAAGGAACATAATTAAGATCATAAAACCATGGAGAAGGCAGAGAAAGATTGTTGATATAGAAACCTCATTTACATTAAGATATGTTGATATTGGAGTCACTTTAAGTAAATACAAATTCTAACAGCATGGGGGGTAGTTTTTGTAAAGAGACAACTTTTTTTCTTTAGACAAGTATGAAAAAAGAATTCCAAGTTAACATAAACTTTCTCTTCATATCAAATCTTCATCACCCTTGCAGCTTTTTTCTTCTTTTTTTCCCCCTAAGGGTGCCTAAATGGAAAAGGTCAGGCACAAACTGAAGATGGAAAACCAGATAAAGCACTGCTTAACCAGATGGAAGAAGTGTATGCTGCAATACCTGTTAGACTTCCAGAAACCAACATGCACGTACAAAAGATGTACCAGGACTGGCTGGAAGGCATGGACTCTAAGAAGGTCCAGGAAACTTTGCACACCAAATACAGTGCAGTAAATCAAACAGCAAGCAATTTGGATATCAAATGGTAATAAATCAAACTTGCAAAAGTTTTGCTTAGGTTAGTTACAGATTCAGCACTGGAAACATTCTATGCAATCGCAGATGCTATGCACTAGCCGAGTGTATGAATGAGACGCTTCCTAATTGTGGATTATTATTTGTGAAGAACCATTGCTTTTTAAAAACAGAAAGAGAAGTCTCCGAAAGCCCTGGTTCCTGCCATTATCATTTAACTTTTACTGTGTGTAATCTCCTGCATATAATGGATTTCTTTATTCAAAAACATGATCTTGCAAGGTACATAAGCACTTTCTGCCAGGGGCAGGGGGTGTAATTCCTGATGAAGTTACTCCCTGAAGTGAAGGGTTCCCTTCCCTTCACTTCACAAAATGGGCTCCCCCAAGGTGGTGAGATTATTTTACTCCTACTCCTAGGTATGCAATCCCTTTCATCATGGGAGAACAGTCATCATGAATTTCAATATTGTTGCAGCTGTTGTGAAGTAACTTGGGGTTTACTTGCCTTGTTAACAACAAAACCCTTTACAGGGACAAGTGTGTATATGGAGAAGTGTAATGAATTTATGTATGCCTTCTATCCATATTTTAACAAAAACTATTCAGTTCCAAACTAGTCATCATTCCTTACTGATGTAATATTTTGTAAGGAAGAGGATGCTTCATATGAACTGAACTTGGGAAACTAATGCTAAATAGTTATAATGCAATCCTTCGTTAAAAATAGTTCCAAATAGGTTGGTTGGTACAAAAAGAGAACTTTTCTTTCCTTGTAAGTTTTCTTAGAAACTTGCAGCTAGGAAGAGTGGTGCTGCTTACTTTGTCTGGCTTCTTTATGAGAGTGAAACAGGCATATGCACTGTCACGTGAGCACGTGCATACTACAACTTTGCTAGTTTATTCTCATGTTTCGGTACACAGAATACCAGATTATTCTTTCATTTATCTCCATGTTGATGGACTTCTGTAAAAACTTCATGGAGTGCCTCTGGAAGAAAATACTTAGCAATGCTTGTGAGCTCATCAAAGTTACTATACATTGGCATCATGAATTTTGGTGTACTTTTTTTTTAATGATGCTGTAGAGGTTTCATTTAACAGACATCTTAAAGTGGTATTTGCCTGCAAGCTTTTCTGCAACTCATGAGTTGTCAGAGAGTTACTCAAGAATGTGATGGACAAAAAAAAAATGAAACTGCTGCCAGACTTCTTCAGATTTTCCTAGTAGCATCAAATTTGTTCACGATTAATGGCTGTTTCCAGCTTTCCATTTCCAGTCTGAAAATGTGGATGAGCTTTTTTAATCATTTCAGGCAGTTTGAGTGAATCTTCTTGTAAATTTCTTAATACTACAACTGCTTGTATGAGTAAGATCTAACACTGCAAAAACCTGCGTGTATTTGAAATCTGCATTTAACTTAAACACAGTGGATGGCATAAAGGCATCAGTGAAGCCAATGCCACTTCTTGCATTGGCTAACCAACAGAGGCTCAAAAGGAGAGGGACAGACTTAAGTATGTTACCCTGATGACAAGAGATAGTTCTCTTAATGGGAAGCTGTTAATAGAATTGCAGCTTCCAATTGGACCTCCAGCTAAATAACAAAACACTTCAATTTGAGGGATGTTTTCTTTCAAGTGCAAATGAATTTGATTACTGTGCTACCTGAATGCACACAATGAGATTATACCCATAAATTAGCCTTTGTAAGTTGTTCCTTGTTGTAATAAAAACATTATACTTACGTGGTGCAATATCAGATCATCTACAGAAATCTACCTCTGTACAGGAAGGGAGCCCAGAAATCGTGGGAAGACCTATGTATAGCTGAAACTTTAATACATGTCTTCTAAAGAAAGGTGGTGGTGTTGCATGAAATTTCTGAACAGATTACTTTTAGAAGCAACATCCAATTCCTTTGGTCTGATTTTCTTTATCTGTCATGATTTCCTCCAAAAACTTCAACAGAATTATCTTGTAATAAAGTGGTCTTGTTCTGTTTGTAGAGGCATATGTTTCTATGTATATATGGTTTATAGCTTGATGGCATGTTTAAATTATATTGCTTCAGTTCTTTGTATAGTATGCTTATTTTTTTTATGTGCATATACTGGATGAAATGGTACGAAAAAGTTGTTTGCTTTTCTGATGAAATCTTCACTAAACTACACAAGAGCTGCCTTGCTGTTCTGAAAGGATACCCTTGAACTGTTCGTGCAACTTGGAAAATACTCATCTTGCCTCGGTGTACATGTTCTCTTTTGCCATTATGCTTGCCTGTTGCACTGAAGAGCCTCACTTCCCATACTGGTGGGAGACCCTGGGAATGGGGGAACGGGCCAGTAGGTGAAATAAATCTGTCTACAGTATACTGTGCTGTGCTCCCACTACAACGGAAATTGGTGGCTCAGTGTGTAAAATAAACTTTTTCAGTTGAATCCACCGTTTCTTCCGTCTGTTCGAGTGTTTTAACCCATTGAGATGGTAGCAATGTGAAAATCTAGTAGATTATTTGTCTGCCACAGTATTTTTAAAGACGAGGAAGGCATCTAACTGGGCAGCTTTTAGTGGCTAGGTGGAATGTATGTAATATAACTAGTGACTTGCAGTGACCGATACTTGTCTTTTTTTTGTCAGCTTTTGTTTTATAAGACTTTTTGGAGTAAAACTGATTTATGTTTTTGAAGTCCTTTTCTTTAAAGTGCCAGTTTAAAAGAAAAAAAAATTTTTTCCCTTAACTGTAGCAAGTCTTTCCCCCTCCGCCTTCTTTCACTGAAATTTTAACATACATCAGAAAACCTTGTTGCAACTTCGTAGATAGTGAAATACTTGCCTAAGATTTGATTCTGGCTTTTAAATCTAGAGTTGGGAAGTCTGTCATTGTTGACAATACGTCTTTCTAGCCACACTTTCTGAAACTACAGCATTACTTAGTTCCCCGATATGATTTTAGCAACTAATAACTTTCATTGCCTTTTCAGCAGTGGGAAAAGTTTCTGGTGTGGTACAGCCATAGTGCTTTACTTCTCAGTTGAATGTTGTGCTGAGACAATCTTGTCTCGCAATGATTTTTAGAAAATACTAAATTGGAGGGATTGCGGGAAAGTAACTGGAAATGCTAAATTAACTTGGAAATTGTCTTGGGGTATTATTGACTTGAGCATATCAAGCGCTTGATACCTTGGGTTATAGTACTTTATTCTGAGACTGCTACAACAAGGGATAACGCATTGTGAAGTACTTTTGCTATGCCTTCTCCGGTAAGTTTGCCTCAGCCACAGCACCTTGTGTTTGTCCACTATAGTTAATGAACGTGGACAGACGTGGGCTACGCTATCGCTTAGAATAATGGAAATACCTGTATGCAGCAGTCTCACCTAGATTATATTTGGATAATGTTCAGTTACCTAAATTTTGGTGCTTTGTATTGAAATGGAGCATGACCATGAATTGTCCTCAATAAATCTTGATACTGAATTACGTACTGCTTCTGTCTCATTCCATATAAAAACTTAACTCCTTAAGTACCCTTTGTTTTAACATATGTGCCTGTCTGGTGGATTTAGCATGAATACTTAGAAAGTCTGTAAGAGTAATACCGTATCAGCTGTTTATGAGTATTCTGAATTACAGCTACACTTCAAACTGTGATAAATGGAAGGAGAAAGTTGCTGGATAGCAGTAGGAAATGGTAATTTGCTCTCTAGAATTGTAAAATAACATACTGAATTGTTGTAAGGCAGATAAGCATCTAGTGGCTTTAAAGCTCTCTTACCTGGGAAGAATGATGTTGCTGGATGAAGCCAATCTGTGGGGGTTGACTAGTTATGCTGGAGTTTACTACATATGGTAATTTAAAACACTGGTGCACAAGGAACACTAAAGATACTTGTTTGTGTGTAGCCTGATACTTACAAACACAGTTGGGGAAAAGGATGAAAATTAGCCCCGACGTAGAAGAGGGAGATACTTTTCATCAATAAGTTGTGCAAAAATTTCTTTAACGAATTCAGCAAACGTTTCCATAAATTCCCATGAACAGTTAGGACACTAACTTCCACAAAATAATGACTAGACCTGGAGGTGGTCTGCATTTTTTTCAAGGGTCAGTAAGGAGTGGTTACCTAGCCAGAGGAAAAGGAGGGGTAGCTGATCTTCAGTTTGGCACAGAACAGAGATGTTCCTGTTGCTGTGTAAACAAATGTCTAGTAAGGAGTTCTGAGGAGGGGAGCCAACGTGTTAAGATGTCCTTAGCTACTCTTGAAATGAAAAATAATGAGGATTTGTGTCAGCAAAGCAGAGGTAATATCCATTTAAATTGTGCGGAGTTCAATCTGTGAGATTATACCCACTCTGAAATCATTGCGTTTCTGTCCCTACCTTCCAAGTGAATAGTTGGGTGCATCTGAAAAGTAAAGTCCAAATTCTGCGCATCTATCTACTGAGAATCAGATTTTCCTCAGTGTGAATGCCTTTTTTTTTTCCTCAAAAAAGACTTAAGACACGTATAAAACAACAGTAAAATACAATGAAAGACCTAATTAAATTGTAGTAAGAACTATTTGAAAATTAAGGAATTAAAGTAATATTTGATCTTTTTGTCAAATGTATAGCTGTTTATTGAATTTAAGAAAATTAGGAATAGTGTGATACAGTTCAGGCCAAGGAAAACCCTTCGGCACTCAGCTGCTTGGGTTTTACCCCCATTTTGGTCCGTACCCTGCTGTGCTCCACTTTTGACATTACCGTTTGGTTTGCCCTGTGAGGGATCATTATATATGCTGTCCGTGCAAAACTGTCTGCCTTTATTTAGCTCTTCTATAGGCACGTACGTACACACAAGCTGGCCTGGCTCTGCGCCCGGGAACTCGGGCGATGTCCCGCCACGGACACGGAAAAAGCGAGGGCCGTATGTCAGGTTCTACCGAGATTTGAACTCGGATCGCTGGATTCAAAGTCCAGAGTGCTAACCATTACACCATAGAACCGGGCGGTGGCACTCGCCTCCGCGCGGCCGGAGAATAAACCCATAGCAAACAAATCCTCCGTAAAAATGACCACTGTCCTTTTTGCACCTTTGCTTTTGCACCTTAAAACTGGCCAGAAATGTAATGCAACCTAAATATTCCTATTTATTCTGCCCTTCTGCAATATTCGTTGTCTTCGTGGCATAATGGTCGCAAAGATGCAACGTCAGACAGCAAATACAAACGGTAAGAGAACATCTTCTTTCAAGACACACAAACCGAATTCTGTACATGCGCCGGGGTTCAGCAGACTGCCTCGTGCTTTTCTAATGCCTAATTTAGAATTGTGTTTCCACACAGGTTGTTCACAGCGTAGAAATAAAAAGAATTACTTACGTTTCAGTATAGTATGGAATGTCTGAAAATTTTCAGATAATTCGTGTATGAATCTACTAACCTAGCTGCAATATATAATAAATACAGGAAAAAATTAATCAGGAAAATTCTATGGTTTGTTTCTCTTTCTCTTTTACTTTAAAGACGTTTTTCAGGTAGCACGGCATGTCAGTAGTTTATGGCATTCCAAAAGCCCATGCAAAACACAAAGTTTCCTTTAAACTCATTTTCCATGATAATGTCCAGTAAAGAAATTCACCCGTGGGCAAAAGGTTCAGGTTCCACCGAGATTTGAACTCGGATCGCTGGATTCAGAGTCCAGAGTGCTAACCATTACACCATGGAACCACCTGTGGGGGACCCCGAACCGCTCTTACTGAGGGAATCTTAAAAGGAAACAAGACAGCAGTATTACACGTTCATAAATACAATATCTGCTTTGCTTCTCTTCCATGTATTCTGCACGTGTTAATTCTAGGTAAGAATTCCACTGTTCATTTATCGCCACATTTTACAGCACTGAAAATAATGCACATTTAGAAGCACCTTAGCATTAAACAAGATTGCCAAGCCGTTTCTCAGATCATGCGATTTAAAGCTTGAATATGGACTTTCAGTACCATGTGCGCTGACTTTTACTTCATGTTTGTATACTCGTTTTGCTTTCACGCGTTTTGGGCTGAGTATTTGCTTTCTATATTTGAGAAGAAGCAGGGACCATTGTCACAACTATTGTTCTAGTTTGCCAGATTGTCTCCTCTCTTGGTATTGATTGACCAGTGTATAGGTAACAGAGTGTTTCATTTAAACAGACGAGACATGGAAAAATTACAAATGTATGCAACGAGCATTTTATGCATAATTAAAGACACGGACCTGTTGGAGCAGGTCCAGAGGAAGCCACAAAAATGATCCGAGGGCTGGAACACCTCTCCTGGGAGGACAGGCTGAGAGAGCTGGGGTTGTTCAGCCTGCAGAAGAGATGGCTCCACGGAGACCTGGACCAAGGAGAGCCTTTCAACACTTAAAGGGGGTCTATAAGAAAGATGGGGACAGACTTTTTAGCAGGACAGACTCTTGTGACAGGACAAGGGGTAACAGTTTTAAACCAAAAGATATAAGAAAGAAATTTGTTACAATGAGGGTGGTGAAACACTGGCACAAGTTGCCCAGAGAGCTGGTAGATGCCCCATCCCTGGAAACATTCAAGGTCAGGTTGGACGGGGCTCTGAGCAACCTGATCTAGTTGAAGATGTCCCTGCCCACGGCAGGGGGCTTGGACTAGATGACCTTTAAGGGTCCCTTCTAACCTGAACTGTTCTATGATTCCATGAAATCATCAAATCACGCTAGAAGAAGTTGTAGGCATCATACCACGGCATATGCTGTCCTTCTGTTACTCGCACCCACTACGCTACACGCTGTCAACACGGTTTAGGAAAAACAACCATATGCGCAACACCAACCAACCCCCCACCCATAAATAAAGAAGAGTGAAGACGGAGACAGCGGCTGCTGTGCCGGGGTACCCGGCTACCCCGCGACCGCTGACTGTTCTCCAGCAGGGAAAAGAAGTCCGCGCTAGCAGAGGATGGTTTCGATCCATCGACCTCTGGGTTATGGGCCCAGCACGCTTCCGCTGCGCCACTCTGCTGCTCGTACTACCTCTTTCTCCCGCCTGGGCTTAGAACGGACGGCTCCGCCCTGCCGCTCCGCCGAGGAACCGCTCCGGCCGCGCTGCAGCCCCGCCCGCCCGCCCCGGAGGTAACCGGCCGCCCCTCCCCAGCGCCGGTAAGGTGTCCACGCTCAGCGTTACCTACAGGTAAGGGGTCCCCTATTGTAGCTCCTGTAAAAACTACCGATATATAACCCCAGCAAATAGCACGATTCCTAACTGCGAAGAACTGAGTACTGCCCTTACACGCCTCCCAAAGCTGTTTTTAAGAAGCGAACCCACGGCGCGGCCTCGCCCCTCGGACACGCAAGGGCTGCGCCGCAGGGCCAGGGCGCGCGGGCCGCCTTCCGCCCCCAGAGTGCTTTGCGCATATTTGCATACAGCAGGGGCACCGGCTGCAGGCTTTGCCGCCCTCCTCGCCTGCCGCCCCCCGCACAGCCCCGCACCGGCGTGAGGGCTGAGGCACGGTACACAGCCTGCTCCAACAGGCAGCCACACTTTCCAGAGACGGGGGTCACCCTGTCCTGACGGAGGCCGAATCTCGGGGGTAGAAATGGCTGAGGAGAGGCCAACATATTCGTGCTCGCTTCGGCAGCACATATACTAAAATTGGAACGATACAGAGAAGATTAGCATGGCCCCTGCGCAAGGATGACACGCAAATTCGTGAAGCGTTCCATATTTTTTTCTCAGCCAGGGCCCGGGACCCCTGCGGGCACGGACAGGACGACAGGGACTGCCTGCTGGTTTATTCCTGCCGTGTCAGGGTGCCCACGGACCGCGAAGGCACGAGGATGGGGGGTGTGGGAAAACAACGGGCTGTAAACGCACTGAGTGACTTGCAGCTGGGGTGTAGAAAAACACATATATCGTACTAATGGTTGTTTGGCCTTGTGTGCTTGACAAGTAGAACATCTGTGTTTAGATAACGTAGGCCTGTGACAGACTCGGAGGCAGCCTGTTGAACACGCCTGAGATTCCTGCCCTGCTGTGGGAAAGATCAAAGCACAGTGGTAAACTATGCCTGCGCGAACCCCCGATATACGGGCGAAAAAAGCAGGTTTGTTGATTCTCTAGCAAGGACAGCGCTCTGCAGTGCCTGCATCCCCGCTTGTGGGCCCGGGTGCTGCTTCAGGGATCCCCCGGTCCGCGAGGTAACGAAAATAAATTTACTCTTTGCATTTCATCAGTGGTTTTGTGGTTGCTCCTGTGTCCTGCCTGTGTCGGCTCACACAGGGAGCGAGGTCTGAGTGCCCCTGTGAGGACGTCTTACCTGGCTCAGTCTCCTCGCTGCACTGCATGGGGCTTGTTCTCCTCAAGCTGAGATCCAGAGGCCTCAGGGTTAAACAAGGTGGGTCCAGAAGTTTTCTGTGGCACAGGCACTGACCGTGATAATACTTCTAAAGTTTACTATGGTTGCTGCAGAGAAATGACTGACAAAATGAGAAAGTCTGTCATGAGCTTTTTGGCCCTCCAGGGACTTGCCTCAGGACTCAAATTATAGTGTTGCCACTAGCCAGTACCTTTTCGTATTTTATCTTCTCAAGTTTTGTTTTCCATGTTTCACCTGCTCTCCTCATCATCTCGTTTTCTCTAGACATGGTATAGTGTGGGTTCTGGCATTGAAAAGGCTCTCCTGATCGCTGCATGTCACGCATTTAAATGAAGAGCATTCTCTCTCTATTTCCCACTCCTTCTGTCATTACAGTCCATTGCTGGATTCAGTTCTGACTCAGCTCATGCTGCCAGTGAGAAAAACTCTGTTGCTCTCCACGTCAACTTTGCTCCGTTTTATTTCTCGCAAGTCTTTTTGTAATAATTGAAGGCCTCTTCCCATCTGCCTCATTGAGCGAATTCGGACATAGAGTAGGAACATACACCACTGTTGCTGAATCATCTCGGCAGATCGGTATATTTTTTTATACAACACCTGCAAAGTTCACATCAGTCATTTCTGCCCTGCCTGCTGTGGCGACTCTGCTGTTCCCTCTCGGATCCTGCTCCCCTGGGAGCGAGGAGCCCTGCTGGCGAGACCCGTTTCGGGGAGGGACACGGGTTCCCGTCGAGCACAGAGGAGTCTTCGCCCTGAGGGAACGCCCGCGGTCCCAGCGGCACAGCCCCGGTGGGGCCCGTCCCGCGGGGCCCGTCCCGTCCCGCCCAGCGCGACCGCCCGCGCCGTTCGCCGCCGCCTCAGCCCTGTCAGGCGAACGGCCCCGCCCACTTCAGGCGGCGATTGGGGGAGAGCGGCTCTGTGGCGTCATCAGCCTTGCGCCTGCTCCCGAGTCACGTGGCGGGGGTCGCCTTTCCCCGTGAGCGCGGGAAGCGCCGGCCCGGAGGTGGGTGCTGCGCTGCCGCCGTCCCGTCCCTAGGAGCCGGCCTGGGGCGCTCCTTACCGCTCCGCCGGGGTGTCGGCAGGGCCTGTGGGGTCTGTGCAGCGGGTCTCGGTGCGAGGCTGCCGCCCCGTGGGGTTTAGGGGGCTCCACCGGCGGAGCTGCGGCCTCCCCAGCCCCACTGAGCGTCCCTGTGAGGATTTTCTCCCCAAAATGTTTTTATTTTCATGCAGGTCTTCTTAAGTAAAGCAAACCGTCTTGCTGTCTTAAATTTTTCGTCAGAAGTGGTAGTTAATGTAGTTAACCAAGTAATTTCTGCTCGTGTTTTGACGTAAGTGGGATTCTACTCCATCAAACTAGCGGTGCGTCAGCACTGAAACGTGTGGAAGTATCGTGTTGGTGCAGTAAACAGTACTTTCACATTTAGTTAGAACTATCAGAAAAACGGCAAAAAGGTGCTGCTTGCAGATAAGATGACCTGGCGATGCTTGTCCTGACTGAAAGGATTCCTTGGGCCCCGACTGCCCCCTCAGCCGGGGCTCTCGCAGTTCCAGTCCCGGTGGCCAGAGCTGCTTCAGAGCCCTCTGTGTCGCTGGGTCAGTAGTGCTCATCAGCTGCAGCCTGCCAGGGAGGATGGGGACCCGCAAGGAGCTGTGCTGCAGGTGTTGCTAACTCCTAAGAAGCTCTTCTATTCTGAGTTTTCCTAGAGAAACAGCAATCTGTTCGAGCGTTGCTTCCATGATGGAAGGAGTAGTTCTTTCTCTTGCTGAAGAATACTGAAAGTACCTGAAATTCGTGCATTTTCTGTAATTCATGTTCTTTTTCCGCACTACAGTATCTCACTCTTGTGGGGCTTAGTACTGGCTACCAAAAGAACAGGGGAAGATTTGGCAAAAATGGCAGCACTGAAGGCAGAGGTACAATCCAAAGGTACTGGTGGCCAAAAAACTGAACTTCCTTTGTTTAGAGGATGTGTGTAGCAAAGCATTGAATCAATATGTTTCTCTTAAAGATCGAAAATTATTGTTAGAAAAAAGAGAGTTATTTTTAGAAAGCCTTTTATAAAGAAGTAGTGCTTTTTTGGCTTTGGCATTGGGAATTTTGCTTCTATTCAGTCTGAATTCTGTGATGGGGTGAGTGAAGCTAAATGAGGTGGATGCTTTTTGGAAGAAAAAGCAGAACAGAAGCAGATGGTGAGGAGGAGAAAGTAAAAATAGGAAACATGAAGCAAATATATTGTTAGAGATGCTGTTTTTCTCTAGTGAAAATGCGCTAGCTTATTGATTTGATTACTCTGCTTGTTTGACTTCCTTTTGACTTTTTTTTTTTACTTCATGTTTTCTGCATGAAAGTTTTTATTGCATGTTAGGTACTACGCAGCATAATTTAGTTGCTTTTTAATATTAATTCTTTGCAGAGATATGATGATAACTTAGATGAAAGACTGAAGAGACGAAGCTCATGTGAAAGAATTTAAATGTGATGAATCATCCTCAGCAGTCGTCGATAAACGTAAGAAATTCTACTTTTGTATTACTTAGTCTACATGGATCAAGATGCAATGAAAATGCAGGTCTTGCTAGACTTCTGTACAGCTAATTTTTCTTAAAATCTCTTAGAATATAGTAGTTCCTGTTTTGTATCATGAAGGCAGAAATGACTGGGAGCTCAATTTTGAAAATGAGCATGCTTTCTGAAAGTTTATACCTTAAACCTTTGTGTCAATCTATCTTTTGTATACTGTTCTTAATAAATTGGGTTGTTTTGAAAGCATTAAGGATTTTAACGCAAGCAAAGACTCTTGCTGGAATGAATTGTGTGGTGATAAATCTTGTGGTTTTCAACTTTATTCTTAGGTCTCTTTATTGCCATTGATTCTGTTTAGGTTAGAAGGGAAACAAAGTGGTTAAAGCTGATGATGAGAGAGTTAGTCTTTGTGGGGGGCTAATTAATATCACTGCTGTGCTGTATTTTTTAATGGGGTATCAGTATTGCACTGGAACATGGAAATATATGACTTCGTGGTAGTCTCATAAATCACTTTTTGGCTAGTAACACTTTTGTAACAAATGGCTCAAAAAGCAAAGTGAAGAATCACTGCAGTGGGATATTATGAAGCCCAAAATATTAAGTGGGGTCTAAAAAGGATTCAGTTTATGGAGTATAGGTCTTTCCACGCCTGCTTAACGTAAAGGTTTGGATTCACTCTCTTGTCTTCAAAGTCCTTAAATCACTGATACCCGGAAACTGGGAGAATATACCAGATAAAGGATCAAGCATCCCCATGCATTCTGGAAACAGGCTACTTAGCTAGATAAACTTGGTCTCTGCATGGGTTTTATTCCATTACATAGATAAACTACTATATGAAAAAGTTTGCATTAGCATTTCCAGGGAGCAGTTTCTCAATCCCATCTCAGAAATACATATAAAACATGAAATAAGTGGGGTATTTAAAGGTATTGCTGGGTTTACTGATTGCTCTTGTAGCAATGCAGGGCATTTCATATTGAAAGTTACATGCTTTAGGAGACAATAGGCTTTATAAGTTTATAAGGTACATTACTGCTATGCTTACATTTGGAAGCTAAATATGCAGGACCTCAAAGATAAGATGTTTGCTCTGGAAACTAAAGAAGCATAATAAAATATTTGTCAGCAGAAAGGTAATAGTATAGCCAAGATTTTCAGTGAGAAGTTCACGGTCAGAGGAGAGAGCGAGTTGAAGTAATGTAGCAGAGAGACTGCTACGTACTATATAAACCTCTGAAATTCTTCCCTGCATGGCTGCAGCTGCGGTTCGGGAGGAGGCGGTGCGCTGCACCTGGTGCCCTCAGTTACATTTCTTTGCATTGCTGTGGAGGAAAATGAACCTTAACCTTTGCTGAGCCTGGGGTATTGACTTTGAAATTTCATTCCTAAGTGGCAGCTGCTGCTGCTTTATAACATACGCTTCATTGTACTAGGAATGCATGTTTATATTAAAGGACTTGTGTGAAACAGTTCGGGGCAAAATATTAACCTTACTGACATGGATGTCCAAGTGGTAAAATCAACATTAATATAAGTATTGGTAGAATTAAAAGCATTCCCTTGCTGTGTCTTGTCACACAGCCAGAATCAGCTGAAGCAGGAGAAATTAATACTGACTAGCACACCACCTTAATGAGAAGAACAGAAAAAAACCACAAATATGGCAAGATACATTAACTTAAAAGCTTTGATTTTTTTTTTCTTCTTATTATTAATTAATTATTGAGAACACAGACATGCACCTTTATTTTTAAATGCTGTTTTTAACTTTACAAGCATGCATAACAGCAGTAGCTTGCTTAACTTACTAACTTAGCATAAAATGTGAGTCGCTTCGTATTTGCTTTTGTTTCAGAATTACTTGGTAGGAGTAAATGTTGTGAGTACCCCCTTGCTTCTCCCAACAGCTTTGTGATTTCAAGATAAACAGGAACTTATAAGCACACAACAGCTTTCAGTGGTTAACGCAGTTCCATTATTTGGAATGTGAATCTACTTATACAGTCAGTAACTATCTTTGTGAAGGCAATCAGAAGAAATAATATGAAAAGCGTCTTAAATACTCATATTTACTTGGAAACAGTATGACCAAGTATGTATTTTACAGAAATAATGGTGATAGAGGAGGAATTATCTCATTTTATATGAAAAGTGTAAAATACAAGGGATTATCTCTATATACATGTACCACTGAGAATTTGTGCTATTTTGAGAGAACCTATGATTATGGTACGATAATTCTTTTAAAACTTACTTCTCTGTTAACTCACGCACTAAAACATGTCATGCAAATCTGCTCACATACTGTTGTAAATGATAAAAGATAGTGAAATATATTTAAGGACATAATGGCTTTTTTTCTTCAGTTCTTTATTTTCAAGTTATGTAAATGTTGGACAAAAAAACAAACAAAAGATTTTGTTTTGATCAAGTTATTCAGCTGATTCAGCAAATGCAAATCAATGTTTCTGTAAGCCTTCTACTAGTTCTTGAGCTAACTTGTTTGACTTCTTACTGTAAGTCTACCAAAACTGACGGTAGAAATAGTGAAAAATAAATTGGCAGGTCTGATTGTCCCTCTTGTTGTTTAGATGAAATTATCCATAAATATCACTAGCTAACTTGGTCTGTCCTTTTAGTAATTTATTTAAAAATGCGGTGTATGTAAGCAGAAGTGCGTGGAAATGCTAAGAAACTGGTAGAACGCGTGCTGTGTACAGTGTGGTCGTTACAATCCATTGTGACAACATGGATTCCGAGTTTCTTTTTTTTTCTTTGTTTCACTTATGTAATAATTTCCAACAGGTTAGTCAAATTTCAAACACTTTCTGCTCTTCAGAGGAAGATTCTAGTTTTGTCGCTGAATCTGGCCATTCAGAAGGTAAAATAATAATACTACTACAGTATTTTTGCAGTTCATACTGGGAATTGTTGGTCGGAAAAACAGTGTATTTTTTATTGTTTGTAACACATTTACTGAAGTTTGTTATTAAATGAATATTAAAATATACACTGTTACCTGCTTCTCTCAGTTCAGTAACTTGCCGATACCAGTTTTTACCTCAGATGCTTGATGTTCTTTCAGTAGATGTGACTGTAGTTAACTGCACGTTTTACCGTTTAAAAACGGCTTTTAACCAGTTTCCGTAAAACCGGTACTTGATCTTTGCCAACAACCTCGTGGCACGCGAAGAGAAGGTGGGTGAAAGGAGCCCTTGTCTCGCGTGGGGCAGGACGAGGCTCTGGGACGGGGGGGTGCGGCTCTGAGGCACCCGGGGCAAAGCCCGCGCGGGGCGGGCCGTGCAGCCCAACCCACCGTCAGCTGGAGGCGGACGCGCCGCGCAGGCTGTGGCCGCAGCCGCCGTTACCGAGTCCCGCCCTCCGCCGGGGGAGCGGCCGCCAGCACCGCGCGGGAACGGGGAGACGGGAGCTGCGCGTCATCAGCGCGCGCCGCCCGCCGTCGGTCACGTGCCCCGTGTTTATCTCCGCCGGGCGCGCCTCCGTCGCTGCCGGTGGGGCCGTGGCGCGGCGGGTGAGTGACCCGAGCGGCTTCCCCGGCGAGGGGGACGGGGGGGGGGCTGGAGGCTCGGGACGCGGCGGGCAGCAGGTGTTCCCCTCAGAGGCGGCGTGAGGCGGGGCTGTCCCGGGGCCCGCCGCCCTGGCCTGACTGGAAACGGCCGCGTTCCCAGCCGCCATCTCAGACGGGGCGGGAGCGGGCGGAGCCCCCGGCAGGTGCGGCCGCGCCTTCCTTCATCCCGGGGCGGGGAGCCACACCGGCCGGCGGGCGCTCCCCGCTTCGGTCGGCGGAGCGGCGGGTGCCGCTCGCACTGACGGCGGTTAGGTTCCTAACCCGGTAGCAGTAACAGGCTCACGGCGTTTCTGCTGTGACGGTTCACAGCACTGAGGTATGATCCGTTGCTCTGGGCTACGTCTCACTAAATAGCCTTTCCTTTATTTCTAGGCTTACAATGTCACTACCAGCAAAGAGGTGTGGGAGGCCCCCAGTGTTGTCTTTCCTGGAAAAGAAAAAGAGAAAGCAAAGTCTTGATAGAAGAAGGGGGAAAACAAGGATTTATGTGGGAAATCATATTGACCGATGGTTGACACTTAAGGAAAAGCTGGATTTCAGAAATGATGCAGAAGTTGCAGGGTTTTTACTGGACTTGTGAGTAGGCTGTCCCAATACTCCTCTGTTTACTAGCACCAAGTAAATAATTCTCGGCATTAATACCAACTGTGTATTTTCTTTCTAGGTATGACAGCTACGACCCATTGTCAAAAGCTCCCATCTGTTCCCTCCCTGAGGGTGTGAGAAGAATTACTGTGAAAGAAGAAAGAGCATTGTCGGACAACACTTCTTTAATAGCAGCTGATGGAACGTTAGTATACTCCCTTTATATGTGAAGGGTGGATTAAGTATTTTGCTTGATAGTACTTAAAAGACTGTAGCTGACACTTAAAAAAAATGGGGTGGAATAGTTATATAAGAAAGTTATATAAGAAAGAGGAAAGTATACAGCTAATTTTATTAAAATGGAAGATTTTTGGATATCCTTTGTAGAACAGCTTATGTATGTGGGTTTTTTGTTTGTATTGTTGAGCATGTAATACTAGTCTAGACGAACTAGAAACAAAACTTTTTTGCAGAAGAAATGTTTCAGTTAACAATTTGGGTTGTATTTGCAGGTATGACAATGATGACCAGTTGTCTAAAGAATCTGCTTGTTCTGAACTTGGAGATGTGAGAATTGTAACTGTGAAAGAAGAGAGAGAGGTGCCGCATGACTGCTTGTCAGTAGAGACAGATGACACGTTAGTGATACTATGGTTTTTTGCATGTTTTGCATTTGAAAATATTTTGCATTGATTTTATTATCACTTTTAATTTTTTTTTATTAGAAACTCATGTCATTCTTACTCTGATTCATTATCTAAAAACATCTTGGAACATAACGGTTGGTCCAGTCCTTCTGAGGCAAGAATCTGAGGGAGATTTTGGAAAAGTTCTAAGACTCTTAGAGTACACACAGCAAACCTGCTTGTTCAGTGACTGCCTTCCTTAATTGTATACAAGATTCATGAGTGGAACAAGAAAATAGCTAGTACTTTACATGTATCCTAGTCACTTTAATAAGCAGTTAGATTTTTATAGTAGCACAGTCTCCAGGCAAGTGCAGTTGCGCGTGCTTTAACCTTTCTCAAAAGAAAAATGTTTCATTGTTGACTGTGTGATATTACATACAAAGTGACGTGTTAACCTATCTAAAAATAGTGCCGCGCTCAACGAGGCAACCACACCATCAGTCGACTGCTGATTTTTTACTGCAGTATCATCAGTAACTGAGGCATTCACAGTTGAGATCAGAGGAGCCTCAAATAGGTATGCTTGTCCATTACTCTTTATTTAGGTTTCAATTATCCACAACAGTGTTACTGAATAATTGTAATTTCGTCCATGTCTTAGTTATCTGATCTTTAAAAAAATGTATCTTTTAATGTGTGCAGGGGGACACTGAGAACCTAGGACATTACATTGGCATTGCATGGTGTGTCCAAACCCCTCGCTAATATGGTGAAGTATGTAATGCATGTAGCATGTTTGTCTGAATCTCATTTTCCACTGTGTTTTTGCTTGTGACTTTCCTAATTCTTCGTACTTTTTATTTTAGTAGGTGAACAAGTTGGGGTTCTGAAAGCAATTCGGTGGCACAGAAGAGTTCTTGGAAGCTAGGTCAGGAGAAAATAAATACCAGTGCTGATGAAGCTGACAAATTCAAGTACATTCTTCAAAATAGCATTTTTCTCTGGCAATATAATTTTAGTTTGGAGTGCAGCAATAATTGAATTCCGGGGACTGATTTGATACAGGTGAGACAGAGGGTTTGTTCTAAATTGATTGCTTATTTCAGCCTTCTGAGATGTGACAAATATTGTGAAAGGTTGTTTGGTATGAGAAAAACTTTCTGTTACCCTAAAAGGTAAGGTATATGATGCTTTGTTACAGTCTCACGATATCTGTGTGAAGATGCTGGAAAAATGATCAGGCATGCATGCAGTGATAATTGCAAGAAGCTAAGAAATGACAGCTGTCTAAGAACAAAGAGATTAAAAAATAAGAAGAATTTTATGGGACAGACAGCCCAGGGCATACTGTGTTATTTTAGGGAGTATTTACCTACCAGGAGTAGTTGTATAGCCTCTCTATGAGGAAAAGAATTGTTTTGTGTTTCAGTGTCTGAACACCGCATCACTGGTAATGCTTTTGGGTTTGTTTTTCAGTCACAGTTTAGTAGTGAGGTAGAGTGATGATGTTATTGAGGGATTCTTATTAACTGTGGGATGTCCATACAGTGGTCAAGTGATTTGCCCAACATCATGTTGGTAGCTGAACTTGGGTCCTAAAAGTAAGACTAAACTCAATTACTAACTCAGTGTTTTTGGATGGGTGGGCAAAATTCTTAATTGTTGTAGAAAATAGTGGTTTTCCTTCGGAAAGGAACAGTGGTTATGTTAATGTGTACTTTTTGTTTTTCTTCTTGTTTTTAAAGGTGTGGTACTGCACTTCCTATTGAAGGGTGGAGATGAAGGCAGGTATTTCCTGCTTTCCAGGCATTTGGGTGTCATGTTTTCCTGTGGCTGTTATTGTTTTGGGCCTTACGGAGTACGTCTTTTCATTCTATGCTGCTATATAAGGGTCAGGAAAAGAACAAGGTCTTGTTGAAGGGGCTTTATTAACAAATTCTCAATTAATAATCATAAAGCAGCTATTGTATTCTAGGCCTTTTACTATCTAGTCTAGTTTTAGGTTGGCTAAACACTAACTGTTAAGGAACTGGAAATATCAAAGATAACGGAGCAAGAACACTTAAACTCACCTGCTTCATCAGTGGCTTTAACGTTTGGTTTCCATCTTGTTTTTGGAGTCTTGCCTGATGGTGTTAGCTTTCAGAGGTTGCTGTTGTAGAGAATTAAGTTGATGGAGGAACAGTGAGGGAGTCAAGTGGCAGGGTTTTCAAGATTCTTGCCAGGTGAAATGGTATGATTTTTTGAGTTCTGGCTTTTGTGAAAAGTTGGAATGTTAAAATAACACAGGAAGAAAAGAATGTACGGAAATCTGATTTAAAGTATTATTAGGAGGGCATAGCCAAAGGGAAGTGTTACGGAACCATGTCCACTTAGGTTCCTGAATACATTCAGTTCTTCCCTAATGCTGCTTCTGTTACTAACTTCCAACTTTAGCATTTCGAATACTAACCAAGCTAGATTCAAATTATTTTTCTGCTTTACATGTAACAAGTGCAAAACTGTCGAAGCAGATAATAAACAATTTATTGGTTTTTTTCTTCAATGTTTGTTATTTACTCTGACATTAAGATTGAAGAATGATGAGTCAAAGTAGTTGAATAGGGTTTTTTGAGGAAGCTTTGGAGGATTCGGGATTCTTTCACTTCTGCAATATTTAAGTGATATAGAGCTTCAAAAACTCCTTTACCTGGACCTTTATTAATAAGACAGAGTCTCATGATAGAACTGACTTTCCTGGGATTTGATTATGGAATGTATCTTTTTTTGCCTCGATTCACTAAGAAATGAAACAGAATACAAAATAAATGCTCAGAAGTGTCACAGCAGTTTAGTGAGGAAGACTGAAACCTGTAGGATGAGTTGGTGTCAGTCATTAGTAAACGATTAGTTGGGAAGCCCCTACTTTGAAGGTAGTCTTCAGCTTCAGTTCCTGTCTCTCCTAAAATGGTAGTGGCAACTCCTTTTATAATGGTTTTTGCTAAATAACTTTTCTCACGATCATGGGATCTTGCAAGAGTCTGATTGCAGAACTTCTCTTTATCTTAACTAATCTGTTGTCTGAAAAGTTGTACGATTACTGTCCAGACAAGGCAGTTGTAAAGTGTAATTCCCTAAGTTGGAAAGAAAATAAACAATCTTGAGGAAATGTCCATCCAGTAAGCTGTTAATGCTAAAGACTTACCATGACACCAGTGTGAACAGCTGAGGAGTTTCTTAGCAAGCAGGAAAGTAAAACTTAAATTGCATTTAAAAGAAAAAGAAAAAAAAAAAAAACAAAACCAGCTTAGTAGGAGAGCTTCCTGTGCTCTACCAACAAATTGATTTTTGATGCTTTGTTTTGACTAGTCTGCATTCAGACTCTCTAAGTCTGGCCAAATTATAAAATAACAATTCTTAATTGAATTAAAAGATTCTGCCTGTATTGGTTTTGGTCTTTAATGTTCATAGTTTGTTTTTAATTTAAAAAAAAAACAAAAAACAAACAAACAAACAAAAACCCCCACACACCATCCCCCAAACCACAATCTGTGGTTATTTCACTAATGTAACTTGAAGTGAATGTATAACACTGCTTTTCCGTACAGAAAATTAAGACTGAGTGGTTAGTCTAAGACACTTAATTAAACAATTTACTCTATTGTAATGCTAAATGTTGATCTGTATTTCACTATAGTGAATCCTATGTATATACATCATAAAAACATAACATTATGTTGGTCTGATTGTATGTATTGCACATACAAAAGCACAAATGGAATTACTGTAATATTTTCCATTACTTCAAAGT
The DNA here is from genome assembly GCF_964195595.1 of Calonectris borealis. Taxonomy (NCBI): domain Eukaryota; kingdom Metazoa; phylum Chordata; class Aves; order Procellariiformes; family Procellariidae; genus Calonectris; species Calonectris borealis. The sequence goes on along the minus strand of NC_134331.1, from coordinate 12,462,204 downwards.
TAGAAGATTTTATTAGGGGAAGGTACTTGCCTAGATGTCCTTTGTGAAACAATGCAAGTATATTTCATATTTAGAGATTTGAATATCACATTCTGACTACTATCATTGTGTTACTTTTCAGGGTGACCAGCAAGAAGAAAATCAAGCTCTTGTGTAACAATACTGGGGCAGTTTTTGTCCATTTTGATTTTGCTGTGAGGGTATTGTGAACTATAAAGAATTACTGTAAGTTGTAGTATGAAATTCCATGTTACTTGTTGAACAGCACATTAAACTTAATTACCTAATGTTTTATTGTGTTATGTTAACATTAATAAAGTGTGTGGAATGGATTATTTCACTGTGAGAATCTGTACATAGTTCTCGGGAGGGCAACAAGAAACAACAAGCCAAAATGCTAATAGGTATTGCTCAAGCTTATTCAGAATTTATTAACTTTCTGTAGGTTGTGTTAAGGACAAAGTCCCTCACATTTTATTTAAAACTCAAAGGGCTAAAATAACAACAACATGCTAGTAGGAGTTGTAGCATCAAGCATGCTTCCATCCTGAATACGTTTCGTGGAATGCTTTTTCTTAGGGAACGAATTTAATATATCCCACATACTGGAAGGTATTCTTGCAGGTTATTGATGCACTTAAAAATGATGGGTAAAAACACTGGACTATATAGTGTGTTGTGTTAGTGCCTTCTAAAAAATAAGTAATCAAGATCAGATACCATGTTGTTTATCTAAATATATTTTGTTACTGAATAATTTGATCTCTTGCTTTGGCTTTTGATACTACTTAAGCTGATATAGGATGCCTCAATTATTTTCTTCTCTTAACAAAGATGAAATAAGTGTGGAGTACTTTCAGTAACTGAAGTTCAACAGAATAGCGTTGGCAGTTCTGAATTCGTTTTGTAGTTACTAAGTATGAGTAATCTTGGAAAGTTTTTAACTGAGAAACTGTGAAATTAGTATGATGGTATTCAATATATGTTTGTCAGAAAGACAGAAACTCCCAGTCTTCTGATTCTTTTTTTTTTTTTCTTTAACCACACACTTTCATAAGCGTTTAGGTCTTGATCTTACAGTATTCAAGCCAGTTGGGTTTTCCCATCAATTTACATTAGAAAAGCCTCTCTCTATGGAGAAATTCCCCTAATTAGGTCACTACACTCAACATTCAGTTTTTTTAATGAGCTAGTTCACCTCACCTGCTATAAGAAACAGCTGCTTTTAAATATTCTTTTGTTGCTTTTGAAGTATAACAATTCAATGTTATCTTATTAACAATATCTTTTGCCAAATGTTGCACAGAGTGCTTTTTTTTTTTAAATAAAGCAGAGATGATCTTTGTTGAAGCTTTCTGAAAATGAAAACGCCACTTCCCATGTCTTTCTGTGTTCTCTCTTTGCTCTGTACGTTTCTAATTTTTCTTTGACTACCAAGCAGTCATTCATGTAAATGACTCGGTTTGGCTCACAGAAAAAATGTGACTAGTGACACTAGTTCTCAGTGAAGCGTCTTTTAGTGCGCTCAGATTTTCTGTTGTCGATGTCATCACAGTGAAAAGGGAAGAGGACTCAGCCTTCAGTATAATCAGTTACGTTTTCCTCCGAAGTCTACAAGATCAGAAGAATCTGCAATTGCAGTAGCTTATTTCAGTAAGGAGCTCTGCACTTCTGTGGCATTTGAGCACCGTCTTGTCAGCTTGTTCAGCCTAGTTCTTGTGCCTTTATAAATGCATGCTAAAAATATTTATATTATTTAACGACTTATTCTTGTGGAAGTAAATTAACACTTCAAATGCATGATGAGGTGCGCTCAGTACATAAAATTACTGGTAGAATGATTATTCTGGTGCATAGTACTTGAATATAGTATGATTCAGCCTATACTAATGTGTTTCCCCCAAAACCTCCCATTAGACTAGCACTTCTTGCTGAAGAAAAGACAAGAGAAAAGTAAACTACTTAAAATTTCCTTTTGTAATGTTATAATATGCATAGATGATATATTTTGCATTGTTATAACAACATATGCTTTGAATATCTGACTTCTGTAGAGCCGAATATTATCATTAGTATTTTCCAGTAAATTTTGCAGAATAGTGAATGGTAATGATTCTGAAACAAGATTCTTGCTTCTGCCAAGAACATGACGAGAGCAATGGCTATGCTTTTGTCAAAACAGCCAAGTAAGTTTTTCTGCACCTATGGGTCTATGGGAATTGCTGAACTTGAGTATGTTCAAATGTCAGAACTAAATCTATAAAAATTGTTTACCCTGTTAGTCCAATGATATGTTACAAATAGACACATAGAAGTATTACTCTAAGCAAAATAGTTAGTTGGGTTTTTGGCAAGTATAGGTTTCTGACCTAAGTACTGTGAAAATTAGGAGATTTTCTGTATGGGTTTATAGTGAAAGGCAAACAGTGGCTGTAAAAACACTGACTTTTTTTTGGTTTGTGTTTGTAATGTGGCTTTACTGTCCCAGTTGGTTTCCTTAGAACTGTGGATCTATCAAATCTTTTGAAATGTGAGTATTTAAGTATGTAAACTGGAAAACTTCCATCCAAATAAGAACAGGTTCTGTGTCGGAACTTAAATTTTAAACCATTAGCTGAAGCACTTAAGTTACAATGCACCAGGTTTCATACTACTAACCTCGTATTCCATTATTTTGCCTTTTCAAGAAGTAATTTTCTAAAATCACAATAATTATGATTGTGCTCTTAGCTCAATTAACGTAGTATTACATGAAAACTTCATATGTTTTGTTCGGGAAAGGTGATCTGATCTATATTGTGATTTACTTTTCTAGTAAAAAAAATTACAAAACTTGAGAAAATTATTTAAAACAGCTCTTGCAGCTTTCTTTGTGAAATAAGTAGTTTTTTATATTGTCACAGACAGCACTTGGGGCAGGGGGTAGAACTGAGGTGAGACAGACTGGAGTAGGTTACTCTAGAAAATAATAGTGTTTCAATGCCCTATTTTCTTACCATTTAGAAGGCTGTTTAATTCTTCAGCTCTTTTCTTATTCTGAATGCCTGTCTATAAGGCTTGATCATACAGTCAAAAGTTCAGGAGGAGGCAGAATGCTGCACCTAGACACATTATTTAAGATGTGCAGGATGCAGAAATCTGGTTTTATTCTGAATTCTTCAGGCATAGTAGATCATCTTGTTCAAGTTGTTCCTCCTTCCTCTTTTTTATTTTGTGGTAAAAGAAAAGTAAATTCCAAATGTAACTTTTATAAGGCATGACCGCTTGTCTGTATGAAAGACTTAATAGTATGAAATACCATAAGTGTGATGATACTTGTCATTACTTTTTCAAGAAATTTTCAAGTCCTGAGTCTGTTGTTAGTGACATGTCTTTTGGGCTTCTAAATCAAGGCACCCCGAACGAGTTTCAACAATGTGTCATGTTAAGCACATTCTCATGAGTCACTGCTCAAAATACTGATCAGTGGATGGCAGAAGGGAAAACACATCAAAGGAGGAATTCCGAAGGTAGGAGTAGTGGAGTTTCAGTTTGAGATGTGTAAATGAAATGTGGGTTAGAGAGGAATGGTGAACCTGAATGTTTTTGGTGGTTTGAGTGGTTACCTGTCTCAGGACAAGCCTGCTTCCTCTCTGTTCTGATCTCTCAGCAGAAGCAATTAATACTTCATGCCTTTATAATTCCAGAGAGATTCCTCACCACTATCGGAGTCAAAGCTCTGGGTAGTGAAGATTTTCATAAAGCTGAGGATTCAACAGATAAATTGGATACTTCTGATACCAGATAGAGCTGATAAGCATGAGAAGTCTTACATCTTTGCCACCTCACTCAGGTCATAAAGCAATACTTTCTTCTGTACTTCTTGTGTACAAATGTAAAATCGATGTGTATTTAAGATATCAAAATCAGTCTACCACTCAGTGATGTTTGTAATCTTGCTTTATATGCGGTATTTAGTGTAGTTTTATCTATAGACTGGCTAGGGTATCTAGAAAGAAAGAGGGCAAGTGTGTTTGTGTGTATGTACGTGTATACAAACACACTCCCACTCTCCCTTTTATTTTGTAAAATCATAAACTAACATGGATTGGAGGGGACCTCTGAAAGTAATCTCATCCAACCTTCTGCTCAAAGCAGACTTCAGGTTTGGATCAGGTACTCGGGGCCTTGGCTAGCTGAGTTTTGAAAATCTCCAAGTATTTCATAGAATTTTGAAATGTTGTTTAATAGAAGATAGGATCCAGAATGTAAGATTCATCTTGCATTACTGCTTTCCATTTTTCTTTTTTTACTGTTACTGTAGTAGTCAGTCCTGATTCATGTTCTTTAAGGTATGTGACCTGACAGTATGGGAATGTTTAAAATATACTTATGTGGGCACCTAAATTATACAACTACAGCCAATTACTGATTTTAATAGCTTTGTCTGTGCTAAATAAAAGTGTGTGCACGTGGAGAATGTTTTAAGATGTATCACAAAGACCTTACTTTCTCTGGCTTTACGAGAGGATAAGGTCTGAAGTGAGATGACCACAGATAATGTGTTAAGTATTCTTTCTTATATGATTACTATTATGTTTGGTGTTTGTAATCATCTTGTGTTTATAGTAGCAAAAAAAAACTTTGGTGAATATGCTCTGAATACGCAGTAGGTAGAGACATTGAAAAATCAGGGTATCTTGTATACAGATACGATGCTACTTAATTTAGTGACATTGGTTCTTTGGCTTTTAACAGGTTATGTGAAAAACTGTATATATGCGTCTTTTGCCAGAAGAATGCTTTTTAAATATTTTAAAGCTAACTGAAGAAGTAATTGGTTTTCAAGATAGGCTATTCTACCTTTCTGAAGTTAGTGTGTTTTCCTGTTCTTTATGTCCACTCCTGGTAGTAAAACATCCTTGGGATATCTATGAAATCTTCAAATGGGAGGAACCTTGCCAGTGTAAGTTCCGGGTCTGGAACTAAACCAGAGTGGAGAAGCTCTTCTGTACTATATGATGGCTACTATTTTCTTAAAATGCCTTTTGACAGACCCAACTTAATATGTGCATCATTATTAAGGCTTATCTTTGTGTCATAAATTGCCAACTAATCCATATGTGTTTGAGCAACCAGGATCACCTGCAAGTCAGTTATTCTTCACAGATGTCTGCACCTCCCAAAGTCATTTGTGTTGTTCCAGGGCAAAATAGAGGAGAGAGGAGGAAAGGAGAGAACAAAGGTTGAATGGTGTTTAAACCACTGGAAAAGCTTACGGTGCTTTTAAATCAGTTTTTCTTGCTCTTTGTGGTTCTTTTCACAAATTTCTTTGCTATATGCTCCTTCTTGGATGGTCAACCTTGTTCCAGACATTAGAAGACATTCCAGCAAAAGAATTTTATCTGTGTTTGTAAGCTTTGTTTAAACAATCATTTCAAAACAGTTCTTGAAGTGACCTATTTTTCAAATGAAAACATTCTGTAACGCTAAGACAGGAGGCGCTATCTTCAGTAGCAAAAAAACCCCATAAAATCCTATTGCAGTAGGATTTTATTGTAGTTTAAAAAATCCATCGTATGATAAACTCAACCAGGCTTTGAGTATAGTACAGTAGTGTTTATCTTGTAATTCAGCTGTTGATCGGGGATGACTTAAACTGAATCTGTACAGAGCAGCTCTGATACTTCTTGTGCTGTTTTTAATCCCAAATTAGATAAAACTAATAAAACTTGTGGATAATAGTGCAACACATTTAATATATCCCAATGACTTGTCTTTCCTTTTCTTTTCCAAAAAGGCAGCTGAAAGTATAGATTGCAGTAGATGATTCTCATAGGTGACAATGTTTCTTGTCTTTTAACATCCTGAAACTTCTGATTCAGTATGATAGTGTGGTTTCACAACTATGAACTTGGACAAGATTTGAGCACAAATACCTCAACAGATTGCACTTTGTTTGTGAACTCTGATATACATTAAGACAACTGTGGAGGTAGCAGCAGGTGTGTTTTTATGTATGTGTAGAAAACATAATTTTTTAATTCATGTAGCTGTTGTCTGTCTATATCTAAAGTAGTCCTAAATCGGCATTTTTTTTTTTTTAAGTCTGGTCATAAGATAAAGATTTGCATAACTTTGTTTCAGGATTGATGAGTTTGGTGCAAATATACATGCAGGCATAAGGTACTTTTTTTAAGATAGCTTCCAAAAGCCATAGCCAGAAGATCATCCCTAATCAAAGTCTAAAAATGCTCTAGTGAACGTGCATAGTGTTCTTTAAGCTTTTCATACCAAGACTGTATGTTTATTGCAAGGTTGTCTATTCAGGGTAATGGGAATACAGGGGAGTCTGATGTGTGTTTGTAAGGGGAGGCCAGGGCTCGCATTTCAGCAGCACTGCTTACGCAGCTGCTATGCTCCTCTTCTCTTCCTGGGCATTTATTCTGGTCTTGCCATGGCCTCTCCCTCTGGTAGCACAGCACTTTGTGAGGCCATATGGGAACTCATCTGGCTACCAAAATTCACGCTCGAAATGGTGTTGTCATTTTTCTTCATTCCTGTCATTTCCTTAATCTGGTTTGTCGCTTAGTCATACAAACATCTGCGGGCACAACGGGAGGTGCTGTAAGGATGGGAACTAGTGGCGAGCTCAGGAAATGACACCACCATTGAAAGCTTGCTATTCAGCTGGTGGCTAAATATTTATCTGTGACGTGAAATACCTTTTAACCTTGTAGTCATTCATAAAAGCATTGAGGAAAAAGCTGATCCAGTTACTTAAGCTATTATGTCAAATTATTCTGGGATTTTAGGCAAATAATGCCAACTTTTCAGTGACAAAAACCTACTGAGCATTAGAAGTAGGATATTAAGGGTTTAACGTAAATTATGAGCTTCTGGAATGCTGTTTTTAAGAACTTCTTTCCTTCATTTGCCCACTTTGCCTCATACCTTCCTAAAAAAAAAAAAAAAAGGAACCCAAAACAAACTGGAATGAGGAGGGGAAAAAAAGTTTGTGAGGATACTTAGTAGATGTTTTAAATTCACTTATTTCAAATTCTGATTACTTTCTGATATCAGATCTTTTTTGTCGTGTAAAATGGCAAAGGTAAGTTCAGAATGCAGTGCAGTGTTGATGCATTTAATGGTGTAGTGAAACCATGAGTTCTCAAAGACGGTAAGTTTTCTACTGAAAATTCTGTATTGGGAATTGGAGGGGAAAAAAAAGATTATTAGATACAGATGTGTTCCTGTTTTGGATGTCCGGTGGTTCTTTCTCCTCTCCTGCATACCTCCATTCAAATCTTGTTTTATTTAATTACAGTTTCTGGGTGATGAATGGTACACTGTATGCATCTGTATTGTGGTACATTTTTTCTTCCCCGTTTGTGCACTAAAACCCTGCCTCGGGAATTACTGTAACTCTTATATTGGAAATAATAGCCTTTCAGTCTCTTCTTACAAAGGAAGTGAGATTTTCAGCTACGTTTACATTTTTAGGTTTGTGTAAAGATGGACAGAATCACCGATGTCTGATTTTCAGAAAAAGTTGAAAATCTGTGAGTGGAAAATGGTATCTGTAGAAGTAATTGAAGACTGTTACTGGTGTTAATTATAGGAAGCATGTTCTTATCATGTGACGTTACAGAGACACGCTTTGGTTGTACAGGGGCTATTAGAATAAGAGACTTAAAAAGCCTCTGACGTAGTATGTTACCATATGCAGTTCTTAAGGGTATTCTCATACTAACGCAAACTAAATTCATAATGCTGCCTTCAAAGCTTGTCCAACCTGAGAGTGGGCCAAAGTTCCCCCCTCTGAAATTAAAAAGATGTTTTTATATTGATCAACATTTCTATTAAAAGCTAGAGGAAGTAAAACTAAAAAAAAAAACCCACCCCATGTTCAGTCAGACAGGAAGACCATCACTGACCCCAGACTTGCAAATAAAATCATTACTGGAGAGTTCTGTAACCGTATATGACAAAGTAAATGCATTGAGTTACTTGTCACAGGTCAGTTTGCATAATTGTGCTTACACCAGTAATCAGTTTGATTCCTGCAAATAGCTTCTTACTAAGTGTTTTCTGGGGAGGAAAAAAAAAAAAAAGCTTTATTAAGCAAAATAAAGGCAATTTGAATGAAAAGTGCCATTAGGGATGTGATGGGGGAAAATACAAATAGTCCCTTGAAACTGATTAGAAGAAAAGTTAAAAGTTCAGCTGAATCCATGGAGCCTGCCAACCCACTAATTAAACCAGAGTTGCTGGCTTTGTATTAGTTGCACTTTTCAAGTTCTCTACCAGCACTGGCCAACCACAAGGAAATGAAAGCAGTCTGTAGCGTAGGATTTGTGTAGCAGTTCTATTTACAGACATGTTCTAAAATTAATATTCTTATGGGGAGAAGTGTTTTGCAAAAATATTTTGAATTAGAAAAGTTAATGGTGATGTGTGAAAGTTGTCTGATTTCAATTTTAAGTTTGTGCCCTTGGGAGAAAGGGAAATAATGTATACTTTAGTTGCAGCCGACTAATATTTCAACTCTACTTCTACTCACAGTTTTTAGTTTTGTTTATATCTTAGGATCCTGTTAGAAAATGGCTAGATTTCTTTTTTCACCGTGTTCAGGTTTTATGGTTGCTATATTAGTATCTTGTATTTTCAGTAGTAAACTGCAAAGCTTTTGTACTCAGCAAGTTTCAGGTTGTGTAAACAGCTTATGATAATACCAAAAAGTCCCATAGCTGATGAGACGGGATACGCTATGTAGTTGATGCACGTTACAGTTTTTTCTCTAGTGCTACAGTCCATCCTCAGAAAAGCTTGAAATTTATTTTTATAATATGATTTATTATTGTGTGTATATATATTACATGTATATAAATGCTTCTGTTCATGCTAGCTTTCCATGACTTCTGCTGAGAAAACGTTTTTCTTCTATTGTTTTTCTGCGCAATGTGTTCATTTTTCCTTGACCCATCTTTGCATCTTACTCAGTTATTTAACAACAAGCAATAAAGAACTGTATGTTGCTAACAGAAGCAACTGTAAAAAATTACAAGTGAATTGTTTCACAGTCACCTTCTGTTTAGTTTTGTCATAATCCAAACAGGCAGTTTCTGTTGGCAATGGGGCTGCCTCACAAATGCTGCTTAATAAATGTCACTCAAGAACACCAGTAAGAAACTTCGATCCTAGTCACGAAGGGGGTTGTTTATTTGCTGATTCGCATGTAGTCTGTTGCATCATTCCTTTTCTGAGAATGAAATGCAAATAGAAGCATATCATCTCAAATTAACCACAGGCTAATTCAATTAGCAAAAGAAATTGAGGTAGAGTAGGAGATGAGCTTTGAAGAACTTGAGTCATCAGAGGAGAGATTTATTCCTCTGTCTGTTAGATATCTGTCAGTAATTACTCTCTCTGAGCATCAGTGGCTTTCTGATCACAGACTTGCTGGTTGGCTGTTCTCTAACACGCCTCCTACAGTGGCATTCCCGAGTGCTGAGACTCATCCTCATTTTTCTGCTCCTGATCTTGATATTTCACTGACTATTTGTTGGTATTCTGAATATCTGCAGAAGGGAACCATTTTCCTCATGTTTTGTTCTGTTTTTCCCTGAGGGACTGACTTTTAGAGTGGTTATTATGTATGACCCAGGTGAAAACGTAGAAGTAAGTGACATCCTTCTGCCTCAACATTCTGTTCTATTTGTAGTAGATGTAAATTGGTTTTCACTGATGTTTTTTTTTTGTTCCTAGTGTCAAAAGGATTTTGGTATTGATATTTTGACAACTCTTTTTAAAAAAAAAAAAAAGTGATCTCAGACCAGTCTGTACTGTCCTTTATGTATTGCCAGACATGTTAAGATGACTCTGAATCCTGAAAAGACTCCTGTGCGTCAGAAACGTTTGTAGTTCTCCCCCCCTTTTGGAGGTTGCGTGGACATCTTATGATTTGTACAGGACTCAAACATAATCAGTCCAGCACAGCATTTGTTTGCATTTTTTTTCTATATTATTTTAAAGTGTTTTTTGTTGTTGTTCAGATCATTTATGTAGGCTTTTAGTTTTATTCTCATCATCCAGTTTGGGAGAAAATAATCAGTTAATTCTGCCACATCCAGATTTCTGTAATCTGTTTTCTTTCTCTGGCTGCCCACAGAGAAATTGGTTTACCAGAGGAAACTGTTCAAGTGTTCCCCTCCCCAAAAGAAGTTAATAGTGTGACTTTCTCTCTCCATTCTATCAAATTTTTAAATGCTTTTTTATGTTTTGAAGATAGGTGTAAACTTAAGTAAGTTTCACAGAAAGAGCATTGAAATATGACAACCATTCTGAATATTTTGAGATTTATTAGGAACGTAAGAAAATCTGTTGGGCCAGACCCGAGGCTTATGTACTTTAGTATCTTGTTTCTGTATTCAGGAAAAAGAGATTAGCAAGCAGCTTCATCTTATGTCAGTGTTACAAACGCAATTGTGGGCAAGACCAATTCTTGCTAGGTTTTGTATAAACAGAGAAAAGAGGTGGTCCATGTATTGTAGGACTTCTAATGGGGATGGAAAATTGACTATTTTAGGTTGTTCAAGCTTTGGCTCTGCAATGAAAAATAATAATGCTAAATACTTTATATGGATATGAAATATACTGCTGCTATCATCATATTCCTTATAGGATCTTTGTGTGTTTTGAATTCAGCCAATTTTCTATCTTATAGGAATCTTACAATATCTGTTTATGGAACATGAGGTTGTTCTTACTGTGCTTGTTATATTATTTCGGTAACATTTGTCTCTCCTCTACTGAAAACAATTGCAATTACTTAACCTTTGTGTAAGAGTGTTTTCATACCTCATCATCTCAGTAACTTTCCCGGAATTTTGCTTAGTTATCCTTTTGGACACAGTAAGAAGTATTTCAGAGAAGACAGACATAAAGAAGAATACGTCTCTGTTTTTCACTGTTCTTTTCTTTTTTGCTTTCTGTTGGCTGAGGGACTGGCATTGATATAAAAACAAACAAACAAAAACAAAACAAAACAAAAAAACAACCACCAAACCAAAACCAAACTGATTTTGATAAAAGCTTCATTTCTCTCTTCCTGAAATGACAAATCTAAATTAGAATGCTTTGTCATGAAAAGAATATTTTAAAGTACCTTTTTTTTATTGATGCTTATTAGTTTACACTTAGTATTGGTTTTAATTTGCCTTTGGCTATCTGCTTCATTTCGCTTATTCACATTTCTATAATTCCTGTCTGGTTTTGATTAATATAAATCATTTTATCATTTACTCATTTGCCTACCCTATCTTACACTCTCCACTCCCATTCGTTTGCTTTTTTCTGCCAACCAAGCTACAACTTCTATTACTGTTTTTGTAGAACTTGCATCTGCCATGTATGATAGTGGTACCGCTGCAGTTACCTCCTTCAGATGCCTGAAACATCTCTTCCAGATAAGCTGGACCTTGGCAGCTTAATCTGCTTCTTTTTTTTTTTTTGCAAGGTTTAGTTTGTTTACAATACCATATCATAAAGGTATGTGATGTGGGAGTGCTAAAAGGAGACTGAAAAAGAATTCAGCTCAAAATTAAGGAAGAGTAAAAATTCTAGTGTGGTGAGTAGACTCGATGTGTTCTAGTGGGGCTGTTCCTCTAAAAGAGAAGTGCCAGCCTTTCTTAGTGTTTGTGGAAGGTTATGTCATTTTATTCAAATACGTACAGCTGTGTATGCACGGAAAATATTCTATACAATCTGAGCTCTCAAAGAATTAAAAAGCCACAAAGATGCTTTCCACAGTGATGTTGCAAGACTGACCTATTCTGACAGCAAAAATGGAAAAAGTTCTCAATTTGGTCTCAGGTATGTTCTAACCAGTACTTCTGTTTACTTAAAACAGAGTTGTTACACATCTCTTCATCGAGCAAAGAGATGGGATGAACATGCAATGGCAAAAAATGGCAAATTAACTTGGAGAAATAGAATGGTGCTGAAATGGGGTGATAACTAATAGCAGTAACTAATGATCAACATGAAATACAGAAGCGTTGCAACTGTTAAGGTGCACTTTCTCCGATTATGCTTTGACTTCATAGTGGTAGAACTTCGTTGTTTACAAGTGGGTAACAAAACATTAAAAATGCTTTTGAATCATCAGGTCCAATTTCCTCTGAGGTGTTAAAATTTTAAACATAAAATACAAGCGTGAAGATTAACTAGCTGTTTATTTGGCAAAGATCAGACGTCACGCAAGGCTGAATTGCCAAGTTATGGGGGTTTCGCACAACATAGAGTAATGCTGCTGTGGCTTTTAAAAATCCTTTTGTGGTGTCGGGATTTAGAGCTGCTTTATGAATAATTCTCCTCTGAGGGTGGATGGGATGCTTTCAATTTAAGGCGTGCATTTGAATTTTCGTTGTCTGCTGTTGCTTGAAACAAACCGAGGCGTTAGGGCTGTACGGTTTATCTTTTTGGTTACTAACCGAGTTTACTCCATTCTAGTTTGGGGTGAGTTGACTAGTCGCCTCCCAGAACCGCTTGAGGGTGAAGGTCTCGCCTCACAAAACTGCTTTTACAGAACGTGCTTTAACCTCAGCCGTCAACAGGAACGCGGGGAAGGTGCAGTAACTCTGAAATCGTCCTGAGAGAAGACCCCGCTACGCGCCTTCCTCAGCTTTGCCGGGATCCGGTTTTCCCCACAGGAGACACTGGGGCGGCGCCGGGAGCGCGGCCCCGCCGCTGGGCCTCCGCCCCGCGGCGGGGCCGCGCTCCCGGCACCGCCCACGGCCTCGGAGTGTTTACAAACACGCGTCACCGGCAAGCGGAGCTCCGCTCCGCCCGCTTCCCCGGGCGGCACCCCGCAGGGCCCTCCGCGCTGGGCCGCGGTCAGTCAGCGCGGAGGGCGCCGCCGCCATGAGCCGTTGGGGGCGCGGGGCAGGCTGGGTAGAAGGGCGGGAAGCGCGCGGCGGCGGGCTGAGGAGAGCGCGGGTTTCCTGTCAGGCGGGGCGGCCGTCACCTGCTGCTCCCCCCGGCAGCGTTTCCACCGGTAAAACTCGCTGACCCGGTGAGCAGCTGGGTAATTTTCACTGTACAGCACTGATTTCCTTTCTCTCCGAGGTCGATAGTACGCTAACAAGTGGCTAGTCGAGGTTAAATAATTCGCCCTCCTCCCTATTTCTCTTCCAAAAAAAGGGTGTTCATCTGGATGTCTTAGGCATTTTTAAGAGTATTAACGCTTTCCAGTCTTTATTACTTAAGAGATCTGAAAGACATCCTTCAAGGGAAAAAAAAAGCCTATAAAAATAACTTTTTTTGAGGTATAGCTCTTTATTTTCTCCTATTAATTTTAAAGTCACTTCAGGAATTGGCTAGGTATGTAACTAGGGAGCTTCACACAATCCAGATCATTCGCTATTTTTAAAATTTTGCAGTAATTACATGATGCTTTTTTAACATTCCCCTTGACCAAAATGCGCTTGTCAGAAAATGACTAAATTGCAGCCCGAGTTCTACTAAGTTTTAGACACATCGTTAAATTCAAGCATGTAAAGAGCTCCAGTATGGTTATTGGGATTACTTAAAGTGTGGTTGTATATGGCAGCTTTTTTGAGGCTGTGTGATGGAGGAAGTTGTTATTGCTTACAAGGGGCTTCTCACCTAGTAAACAGAAAAAAAATGTGTGCTTGTCAGGTGCAGAGATACCAATATGTGAAATCTTTCTTCATTCAGTTGTGCAGGTTTTGGTATTTGAAGAGCTTATGTCATTAAATCATATATGAAGGTTACTGAGAAGTGGTTTTGCAAATTAATGTTGTAGGGTTTTGTTTAACAAAAATCAAATCTAACTGGAAGCTTGTGACATTTGTTGTAATAAAAATATTATGGATAGCTCCTAATGGGTTTTAAAAGCTGTTTAATGCTAGTTGTGTCAAAGTAAGCAATTAGGGTCACTTAATCTAATGATTATTTATCAAGTTCCGCTAGTAATATTCCATGCTTTTGGATCTGTGAAAATGTGCTTCTTGAGAAGGCTGCTTCACCACTTCATAGCCCTCAGTACAGAGCACACATATCTAATAAGAAACCGAAGAAAGAAAAGATTATGTGACAGTGTACTAGCCCCAAGCACAAGCAGACTGTAAATGAACGCCCTTGTGTTGCTATAGCGTGAGCCTCGAGAAGAGAACATGTCTAAAAATACGTAGTCATTTAAGGGAAGTTTGGTCAAATAAAATAGTATTAATGGATTAGACCTTACATAGTACTTACACGTTTCTATTAAACTTAGGTCAGATTGTTTTAAGGCTAGATGACGCAGGTAAGGTCTGCTGATTCTTAAGTTCTGTGATGCAAATGGGTGCTGCTGCATAATTCGCTGTGGACTAGATAACATTGGGCTACTTAGCTCGAAGGGCCAGAAGTGGAGAAGTGCAGTGAGTGCTTTGAGACCTTCTTTAGTGTCAGTGGCAGAGACAATAATGTCTTTTGCTTACAGTCAACGGGCAGGGAGAAAAATGTGTGGAATGGTACATGTCTGCTATGCAGCTCCAACATCAGGACCAGGTTATGTTCAAAGAGTGGATTTCTGGGGAACCCAGACACCCAGAACAGCACTGGAGAATTATGTGTAAGCATGAGTCGTTCCACCACATCTAGCTGCTCTGTTTCCTGCTTTATACAACAGAGAACAGAACTGCAAGTGGGCAGGTTGGAATGACCTATAACTGCAATTTTGTATGGTCACAAAGAAAGTGACTAAATCTGCACCAATTTAGAAAAACATGGGCAGAAAGATCTCAGCTGTCCTCTTAAAATGAATATAGCTTCTGACAATGGAATTTGTTGTTTGCTCTACAGTGTTGGTAATACAAAAGTAAACAGACTTTCTGCTAGTGTTCAATCACTTTTATAGAGTAGCATACTGATCGTTGGACGCTTGAAAAGTGATTTCAGTGTATATTACAAAACTCTGTTCAGCATTCTGTGTTGATAGCTGTGTTGTTCCCTATGCTGTTCCGTTATGAAAAGAACAGGAAGCTGTATCAGCTTTGTGAATTTAGTACTGGATGTTATTAATAAATTAATACAAATTAACAAAGTGGCGACTCAAATAATGGAAGACGTTAAAGTGGCATTAATGCCTTTAACTTTTGCGAACTGAGCAACCATAAGAGTGGTGGAAAGTGCTGATGGCCTGCTGGGAATTCACCTGGCTGCTCTCCCAATCTGGCTGTTTTCTCTCCCTCTGCGGGTGTGGGGGTGTGTTAGGAGATGGAAATCCATTGGTAATTTTCAGCCGGCATACCCCTCAGGATCCCTAACTGATGGTTAGCGAAGCAGGCACAACATTTCTATAGTCGCAGCAGAGCCAAGGGATAAAAAAAAGCTGAGAATCAGGGAGTCATAACTGGCGCTCTGATGCGCTGCATTTTCTGTGCCAAACATATGTTGGTATAGAAGAAAGTCTGATTCTAAATACCAAAGTGTGGGCAAGATTTAACTAAAGTTTTCTGTAAAAGAAACCAAAGCTCTAAACTGTTGCTATATTTTACTGCATCTGATGTGCGTATATCATCATATAAATGGACTTAACCAGTATGGAATTGTATTGTAGCTGCTTATAACAAGCGCTGATATAACTCCAAGAGTAAAAATGAGGTTTGCCGTAACTTTGCAGGTAGCATGCACTGTGCTCTGTTCCTAAGCATACATAAAATATTTCTACAGCTAAAGATCTGTTGACTTAAATGTGCAAAAACAGAAGTTGGAATTTCAAATTTACTACTAGATGTTTGTTAGCGAGTCGATTGTTTTTGTCCGAAGCATAAAAATGTTTTTAAGGATAATTTTCAATTCCTGCAGAGCATGTGTGTACCGCTGAAAAAATTATTTAAACATCTTCTGAATTAATAAATAACAGTGAACTTCAGTACTGTAAAAAAGCCCAAACAACAAAAAAACCCTTCTAAACAAAAACTGCTTGAAAACATTGTAAGGCTCTCTGGGCTGTTACAATTAAGTGTTTGCAGTGTTTATATTTGTATATAGACATAAATATGTTTTAGCACCCTCTTCACAGTTTATAGCCAAAAGTGTTTCTTAATCGTTTACTTCTCAATTCTGACAGAATGCCTGGGCCTTGTAAGAGTTAGAAGAGCACGCAAACGTGTCTAGAAGATTTTGATGAGGTAAACCATTCTCAATGCAGACGCTACGTTTGACAAACTGAGTACAATTAATGTTGTCTTTTTGGTAGCCTGTAATATTTTAAAGTCAAAACCACTGATGTGGATTCTTGATCAGTTTTTCCCGTGCTGTTATCTGTGACATTTTCTCTCCCGTGTGCAGTGGCCCTCGGGGAGCAGTGCGACGCACGGCTACAGCACTTGAATGTCCAATTCTGTTTTGTCATGTCAGATTGCTTGCTTACTTTTTTGTGCCCTAGTTCCTATGAGTAAACTAAGACTAAGCGAGTGAGGTGTGTGCACAAGTACACAGACTGACTTACCTGAACTTTTGAATTTAAAGCACTGTACTTGTTTTATGTGGATGTCACAAAACCCCAAGATGGGGAGTTACGTCTCATTTTAACCTAACCCTTAAAAGGCCGTCAGATGTGTATGATCTATCAAACCTTCCCCCCCCTCCCCCCCCCCCGTGGTCTTTTGAGGCTAAATTTGAGCAGTTACGAACTACTTTCCACGTGGTAGCCCATCCTCTAGCAATGTTTGGGTACTTTAATTTATTTTATTCTGGATTATCTCCCCTCTCCCCGCTACGCTTAATGCTGTCCCCGAGAGCATTGCTAGCGGAGGGCATGTGCGGTGCGCTATCTGCCGGGTGACAAACACGTACGTGGGCTGCGGGAGGTGCCGGCGGCCTCGCTCAGGGGCCCAGCGCGGGCGCTGCCCCCGGTGGGGGGGCCGCGAGGAGCGGCCGGCGGCAGCCCGGCCTCCCGCAGGTGCCAGAGGCCCGGGGCCCCACCGCCCCGGCCCCGGGCAGCGAAGGGGCTACGGGGAGGAAGATGGCAGGCAGGCCGGCCCCGCCGGGCTGAGCGAGCACGCTCCGCGCCGCCCTGCCCTGCCTCCCCTCCCGGCCGGCCGGGGAGGGGCTGCCCCGCCGCTCCCCCGGGCCGCCAGCGCCGCGGCAGGGGCCGGGGCTCGGCGCAGCCCTTCTGCCGGCGGCACAGCCTCGGCCGGCGGCACAAGGGTCGCTCCGCTCCCCCGCGCGCGGATCTGCTCCGTGTTTTCCGGGCCTTTCCCGTGTTCTCGGGGCCCGACACTCGAACGTGCTGCGCGGCGCTGGCCTCGGCGCCGCTCGCCATTGGCCGCGCCGCCATAGCCCCATGGGCGTGCGGGCCGCGCATTGGCCCGGCGCCGCCGTCCATCAGCCAGCGGCGGACTGCGTCAGGTTGGGTTGAGCGGCGTCCCCTTCCCTGCCTGTGTCTGGCGGCGGCTGCGGGGCCGGTGCGGGCGGAGGGGCGCAGCGGAGGGCGGCCCGCTCCCTCGCTCGCTAAGATGGCGGCGGCGGCAGCGGCGGCGGCCGTGGCGCGGCTGGAGGGCCGGGAGTTTGAGTACCTCATGAAGAAGCGCTCGGTGACCATCGGCCGCAACTCGTCGCAGGGCTCGGTGGACGTGAGCATGGGCCACTCCAGCTTCATCTCCCGGCGCCACCTGGAGATCTTCACCGCTGCTCCCCCGCCGCCGCCACCGGCCGGCGCGGACGGGCCGCCGCCTCCGCCTCAGGGGGACCCCGCAGCTGCCACCGGCGGCGGCGGAGGGGACTTCTACCTGCGCTGCCTCGGCAAGAACGGCGTCTTCGTGGACGGCGTGTTCCAGAGGCGGGGGGCGCCGCCGCTGCAGCTGCCCCGAGTGTGAGTAAAGCGGGGGCCGGGCCTGCCGTCCTCCCCCCGTCACACCGGGGCCCGTGGGGCCGGGGCCGGGCTCGGGCCCACCCGCCGGCGCCTCGCCGCGCCGGGCTGCCTCATCCTCCCCGGGATGGTTGCCGCGGCGGGGGTGGTGCCGCTGCTCAAAGGTGCCGGTTGTCCCCGTTGCCGTGACTGGCACATGGTGCGTGACAGGCGGGGAACCGACCCCGTGTTGGCGACGCACGCGACTGGTGCCCTAGGCCTGCTTCTCCGCCGCCCGGCACCACCCGGGCACCGGCGCCTCCGCCTGCTGCCCTCGGATGTGTCCTTCCTCCGGCGGCTCGGGCCCCGCCGGCACATCCACCTCCCACGCCAGTCCCTCCGGCAGCCGGTGGTACAGGTGGGAAGCGTGAGACCCCGGCAGCGCCGGGGTGGTGGTTGACAAATGGTCACCCTCCTCCCGTGCTTGTGTCTTGCACGTAGCAGTATCTGTTGTGAGTTTGGGAGCAAATCCGTCTGCAGCAGTGCTTGGAGGTATTGTAATTAGCAAATAGAATTGGATACACCCTTGAGTATTGTTTACGTGCTTCAAAGGAAACCAGTCAAATGGTTATCCACATATCTGGGATTTCTGAATTTAAGATCAGTGCTGAGTAAACCTTGTAACACCCTTGGTGCTTTTGCAGAATGTAGGGGGGTTTTGTGCGTGTGATTGCCTTCTGACTAGGTGGTAGTTTCTGCCTCTTTGCCTAATTGTAACGTTTATTTTTATGGGTAAATTGAATCATCCACATGAAATACTTCTGCTAGTCTTTAGTGTTTTAAAATGTGTTTCCTTGCGCGACAACAAATGTATTAAGAGTTTTAAAATGGTAATACATTCCTTTACCATTACCAAACATTAACTGTCTTTGCAAAATAATTTTCTAGGGGAGTATGTGAGGCCTACCTACTACATTTAAGGATACATTGAACTGTAAATAATCTATGTTTTGAGGAGTCTCGTGTAGGGAAAGTGAAAGTGTTTTGGTTTAGTATAATTTTAGCTGTCTTGACTAAGAAATACCTAAAAGGTTACGAGTGTTTCACCTTTATAAAACACATGCCATTAGTGACACAGTCTTGATGCCTTACAAGTTTTTAAACTGTGTTTAGGACCTTGATGGTATATATTTTCCGCTTTGACGTCTCAATGTTAGTTTCCCCACCTGGTTCCTCTGTGAAAATCAAATTGTCTTACCTTTCTGCTTTCTAGGAAATGCTCATTCTGAAAGGGTTTAACAGTGCCAGTGTGTGTAGAGTTGTATAATCACGAATACAGTTGGATGACTTGTTTGACCTTTAACTGTAACTTCTATTTTTGCTTTCTGCTTTTTAATATTAATAATAATTTGGTATGTGGTTAATCTATATTTTAATCTAACACATTTATGAAAAATAGATCAAATACTTTTTTTCTTTGTAAACAGAGTTTGGTATAATACACTAATTGCAAGCAAGTCATTGTGCATTATATATGCTGATTGCAAACAGTCTAGAATTAGTTCGAGTAATTTAGTCACTAGCATTCTGTTAAATGCTTAAGACCTCAGGAAAAAAAAGTACTGCTTCTTCATGCTGTCCATGTAATTATTGACTTGTAATTTATTTTAGTTCTTTCTATCAGTGTCGCTTTTTAAGTGGAAAGAAAATTCTGAAGGATTTTTTGTGTGTCACTTTTTAATTGAACAATGATGAAAACTTCTGTGCAGTTAAAATTTCTTCACGAGTGTGTGTGGGTGGTGTTACAGAAACTAGCATTTGCTTGAAACTGACTGTGTTCAGTGGTTACACCATTTCTTAGACTGCACACTAGTAGCCTTCAGTTTCAAGATCTGTAAGCCGGTTGCAGTAGTTATCTCCTGGTTACAAAATGTAGGTGTGATCTTCCATCAAGTCTTGTAAATAAAAGGTGGCATACCTTCAGTCCTGGCTAGAAACAATGGAGCAGTGTGTACACTGGGTGAACTAGGATTTCTTTAGTCAACAAGCATAGGGATGAGTTTTATCTTGAAGGGCAGGCAAAATCTACAGGGTCATAGTTAGGCTGGTGATTAAGATCAAATGCTGCTTTATTGCTTTCTAAAAAAAATACATTTGTTTATAAAAGGAAAGTCTTACTGGAGTTGTATAGGGAAATAGTAGTTTAATTATTTGCAACGCTTTTTTTTTTAACACAGGAGTCTTCAGGCAAATTCAAAGCAGACGTTATCTGCTTATAGCAAGTCATTACTGTGAATTACTGATGACTAATACTGTTTGTAGCCGTGTTCTTGAGTTTCACTGTAGATTTAACTGGTCACGCTGAAGATGATCTCCCGGATTTTAAGAATCAAACTTAGTTACTTCAGTATAATGTAAACGTTAATTAACAGTTGAAACATGATTGGAAAGAAAGTAGTTTTGGTGTGAGTTCAAGATTGATGATTGCTAACCTCCAGCTGAA
Organism: Calonectris borealis; assembly: GCF_964195595.1. Lineage (NCBI taxonomy): Eukaryota > Metazoa > Chordata > Aves > Procellariiformes > Procellariidae > Calonectris > Calonectris borealis. Next base: position 12,441,862 of record NC_134331.1, on the reverse strand, counting down.
GTAATCACTAGATCTATTTTTGTTGTTGTTGTTTAATCCTACTATGTTGCCAGTAATATGCTTTGTCTATGACTACACATAGACTACAGAATCATTTTAAATTTTAATGGCAGGTGAAGTTTAATAAAAATAAGTGGCCTGTTCCTTCTGTTTGTTTTTTAAGTGATCTTGGAAACCAAGAATGGAGGGTCCATTTCTGTTTTGTCTAATTAATAGTGACTTACAGATGACTCCAAGTAAAATATTGTTACAGACTTGAAATGTCTTATTTAATTGTCACTAATAATTGTATGTAGTTCCAGTGTCCTTGGCTTTTTTTTTTAATTTCAGCACAGTGTTTAAGTATGATTGCATTAATAATGTTATTGAACTTCCTGGTTTTGGAAGGGAAAAACAGAAATACAACTTTGTAGTCTCCTGCAAAACATTTTTAACATCTGGGGAAATTAAATTATTAATGTTAGAATATACTTTTACTTATAGTAAAGGCATCTTTCTTTCTGCAGATATGAATGCATGAAACATGGAATTACTGTGCATTAAGATAACTGTTCCGGTCGCTATTTTTAATGCTTCCCTGGAAGCCTCACTGACAATTCAAATGTTTTAAGTTCTCAAGAAGGAGGTAATAGCAGTGGGAAGTGTGTTTTTGTTTTTCCAATTCTTGACAGACTCACGTACTTGTGTATATACAAACCAGCTGTCATCTTGTTAGATGAATAAAATGGGGACTGGGGGGAAACCAGCAATATTCTTGTTCGTTTCCAGTAAGTAGCTCTCCTGTCAATGTCATAACACACAGAGGCATGGGATGAAAGAGGTTTTAGGGTCTCCTGTTAAATACACACAAATCAAAGCAGTTCAATTAGTCTTTTACAACTACCTTTAAGATGCATGGACTGTCACTCTGCAGTTCATAAAGTTCATCGTTTTTAATTGGTTTCATTTGATGCTTGTCAAATTTCCCCTGACTTCAGTGAAAGCATTGTTAGGATATATTGCTAGGTAAATAATAACATTAATATTTGACTTTTGAGGTACTTGGCTTGAAAAATATGTTTTATGCTGGGCACAGCAGCAGTTGTTGACAGAGCTCTTGTATACAGCTTTTGGAGAGGCAGGATTCCAGACAGATGTAACTGATACAGCTGGAAAAGCAAACTGGCTTCTGGGTAAAACTTAGCTCTGAAGAAGTTTTTTTTTGTTTTGCTTTTATTTTTGGGTTCCTTGGATGTGCTTTGTATATTAACATTTGACTTCACGAAGATCCTGACATTTTGGGCTTGACTGTTCCAAGATTATGGTTTTGTCAAAATGAACAAGACATTTATTTTGTATTTTAGTAATTACTTTTGGTTTTGGTTTTGTGGAAGTATAGATTTGTGAATCATAAACAAGATACCATTAACATAAGAAGAGCATTTCTAAGTCAGAGCAGAGATGCATCTAGTCCATTACCTGCCTCCAAGAGTAGTCAGTAGCAGATGCCTAGGGAAGAGCATAAAAATGGATAAAGGCAAATGGATGTGTTTTCCTTTTTTACTCTTTTGGATCCCAAAGTCCGAGTTGATTTCTTGTTGAGTTAAAACCATTTATTGTTTGCATTTTTTTCTCTCTTTTTTAATAAAGTAATTGATTCTTTTTTTTTTTTTTAATCCCTGTGAAACTCTTGTATCCACAACATCCTTGGGCAGTGAGTTCCGCAACGTATTTGGAGCCCATGTTGGGGAAAAATACCTCTTTTGCTGAGGTTTTTTGAACTTCACACCTGGTAATTTCATTTGATGCAACTTAAGTTAGCTTTTTTATTATAAGAGATAGTAAATAATTCTCCCATTTTATAGACTTCTTTACTAAGTATGGGAGCTCTTACAGTAAACCACGTCGAGTACATTTCACTGCAGCTTAACATCTACTAACTAATCCTAAGTCAAGTCTATGTGGCTGCAAACTGAAAATTTCTTTGTGTTCTCATGCTTTTCCTCCTAGTATACAGAGGGCTGACTCGATATTTTTAGTTTGGTCTTGTGGTCTGGATCTACAAAGTGGGATTATTACTGCCTTTTAAGCAGTAGAAGCTTTCCTGCCGATGAAAACCAGTAGATTCTGAACAAGGATCAAGTATATCTATTAACTAAGTAAATTCCTTGGAAAAGTTTATTGTGTTCAGCATTACCTGAGCAGGAAATAGCGCAACAGATTGTAGAGAACCTCTAATGTATCAGTGCACTTTTTTCTATCATCATACTGCAATTACTTAAATTATATGCAAAGATGCGATTGCTGTATGAGTTAGAGCTGTGGCTGCATGTATGCTCAATGGAAGTTTTTCATTGGAAACAACTCAGATGTGGCTTAATGGTTGAGGTGAACGGATCATAACATCTCCTTAGGTAGCGTTATTTGCTAGCTTAGGAAGAATGTTTTTTGCTTGTTTTTGGCTTATGGTTTATGTTTTAAAGATTTTCTTTATGAATGTAAGTGTTATATACTTTAAGAAATCAAACAAAACACTTTTTTCAAGGAATATATTTGTAAGTATAGATTAATTACCTCAGGCCGGATTGGCACCTGCTTTTTCCCCTTCTTTGACAACACTTTTGATAGATACAGTTGCTCGTAAGGAAGACAGCTGGCTGAAACGTTTTTGAGACGTTATGATTGATTTGTGTTCAGAGGAATATTTTGGAGTTCTATACTGGTTGCATTAAAACCGTGAATTACTTACAAATTATCTCTAAGCATAAAACTAAGAAATGTTGGACTTGGCTCTGACTTGTGAATCAGACTCCAGAAACTTTTATTTACTTTCTTTAGCAGACACTGTGTCCCATGCCATAATGACTAATCAGGTTAACTGGGCTATGTTTATAGGTGTTTTTTTGGCTCCTTTAAAGTAGGTTTTACAAATGTCAAGCTCAGTAGCAGTAGTGTTCTCACACAAGCAGATCTGATTAAAAGGAACATAGGAGGAAGAAGATAGAGTGCATATTATTTGAAATGAAAATAGATGAGCATGAAGTTTCTGTGGTCGTAATTTGTGTTACAGTTGTTTCTGTCATCTTTTTTTTTTCATATTTCCCTCTCCATTGCACACACCTTATGAGTGATTTTTTTTTTTTTGTTACTGAAACAGCATTGCAAATTGTCATACACCAATCAGGTAGCTGAGGTAAAGCTTAAACAGTTTTATATTTGGATTAATTCGCGCTTGGCTTGCTTTTTCTATTGGTATGGTTGATATGTATATGAAACTTCCTTACTCAATTCTCCAGTTTTACTTATCTTACAAATGTTCATGTGTCTGTAGTTAGCTATAGGAGTAAGTACATTCTTTGTATAGTTATATGAAATACTATAAACTGGAAAATCATCTGAAAAAATACTGGTTTCTTTATCGTCGTTAAGTTTCAGTTCTATGACAGAAGCAATATTAGGTTTAAAGGTGCAAAGTTAGTATTAAAACTTTCTGTTCTAGCTGAAGGAGATTTTTGAGATTCTTACCTTCAGTTATAATAATGAAGTAAGAGATATGTAAATGAAATCATTCTTTGCTTTGCACTAATTAATTCAAAATACAATACTGATCTTCGGTTGTGAAATGCACTGCGTTTGAGTAGGAAGAGGCAACTTCTGCTATCGGATAAGTGTAAGTTAAATAAGTTAATAAAATAAGTTCATCTTTCACCCTTGCTTTTCCAAATCAATGTGTATGATTAATTTGCTTATAATCAGGAAATGACATTGTCTTCTAAATATTAGTCCTTCATGAAGGTAGATGTGTTTTCGAGAATAATTCTGCTGTGGAGGGATTTTGCTGCTGTTGGTTTTGGTTTTTTTTTTTGTTGTTGGTTTTTTTTTTTTTTGAGCATGTGTGATTCTCATGCACAAAGCAAAAGATTTTTTCACAGTCATGCCTAAGCTAATCAAAATAAGATGATTGTACAGCTGATTTACTGTATTTTTCAGTAAATATAGCTGTGTCTTCAAGACCTCTCAAGTCCTATTACCTCATGTAAAATTATGTAAAGCTCTGGGAAAAAAGTATAATTTCAAAGAAAATTACGAATTTGTCATGTGCTGGTGTGAGGCCATCTCTTTTGCAGCCTATAATGAGTTTTCACAACAGTCTTGTGTTTACTGATAAGCTGATGTCTTTCATGGAACTGCACACTGAAATATTGGGAAGGTGGTGGTTTTATCTTCTGTCTTGCTTATTTTCATGATAAAAAGTTGATATGTAGTGACATTTGTTTCCTGTGACTTCCTGCCTTTAAGGAGTTTTTTGACCTAGATAAAGCAGTCAGAGGGGAGGAACCATATTTATTCTGCAGCTATTCCACATTGGATGGCATAGAAAATAAACGTTATATTCTTCAGTTAAGATTTCATCAGTACTGTTGTATTACTGAAGGGTGCTGAGGCTTTAGGAGGTTACTTGAAGAGCTAGTGCAAATCTTTGTAATTTTGTAATACATAATTTGTTATAGGGCTAAAGAAGGCCTATACGTGATTGGAGTCTTTGTTTCTTCACATTTGCTTGCGTGATTCTGCTGCAGCTACTGCATGTGCTTCTGTGCGGTCCTGTTCCCATTAGTACTGCGAATCATAAACTTCTACAAAGCATCATCATCATGTATGCTGTATAGTTGAGTATTTGTGGGAGTAAAATTTTCAATATTCAAAATTTCCGAATGTCTTAATGAATATTTATATGAACACATCACCTTTTTGTTTGTCCATGTGCACCAAATAAAATGAAAAACATGAGCAGATTGACAAACAGTTATGTCCATGCTAAACTGTAAACATTCCTGTTGACTTCAGCAAGACAGCCCATGTGGATAAAGATGCATATGGAATTGAGCATTTGTAGAATCAGAGCTGTAAAGTAAAAAAGCCAGAGACGTATCATTATCCTAGCTTTATGAAGTGTAACAAAATTAATATAAAGTTGACTGGAATTAATTTTAATTCAGTGTTAATTTAAGGTTTTACATTAAGAATTATGGAAGGGACCTCCAGCCAAACTCCTGCTGAAAGCAGAAATGAGTTCAACGTTAGATTGGACTGCTCAGCACCTTATCCGTTTGAATTCTGAGTATCTCCGGGGATGGAGAAGTGTTAACTACAAAATGCTTTATGTAACTACAACACCATATTGAAAAAAATATTTTCTGTATTTCCAACAGCAGAATTTTGGGAATAGACAGGCTGGTTAGCATAATGTGCAGCTTAGCGCTAAATCAAGAAAAAAATTCTTGATTACTACTTGATATTGCTACTTGATACTGTTGTTGGTGTTCTGAAGTAAATGCAATTGCTGATAAATATTTACAGATTATATCAATGTGGTAAGTACTATCCTCACAAATAAAGAGGACAAAAAATGGTCAATCCATTTAAAAAAAAAAGAAGCATCTCAAAAGATATACAGGCCAGATTTACAGGGTAGGAAAGTGTTCTGAAAAGTAGTAGTAGAGTGTATTTGAAACTCATGACTGTAGAGAAATTATTAGATGCCTGTACTGAGATGATGTGTCAAAGCAGAGTGATGTGATGATTGTGTGGAAATAGGGGAGCTATATCAAGGAGTACCGAGAGGTGCTGGAACTTCATGTGGTTCTGGAATCAAAACTTGTGTTAAAGAATCTTGCAAAAGTGCAAGGGTTTAAGGGGGTGATTGCTAAAAAGAATTGAAGGCTGGAGGAAATCCCAAATAGTGAGGAACTTAAGGAGTTCAGTATGTTTGTCTTATCAAAAAGGAGTGCAAGATGGCTGGGTTGGTGTATATACACTTTTATGGGGATGAATTAGAGTACTGAAAGGCTTGCTAATGGATCACACACAGATATAAAAACCCAGAGGCTGTAAACTAAACTCTCAAGGTTTGAGCTAAGCACATATTTTTAGCAGGGTTGGAACAACTTACTAAGAAGAATGGTGGTATCTCCATTTCACCATCTTCTGCTGATCAAAAATAGATACTTTCTTGGAAAAGGTGCTTTAAACAAAAAAATAAATCTTGCTGTAGTCAGACCTGGTAATTAGGTGCAGTATAGGTATGGTTGGATGAAATTTCATGGCTTAGGGCTAGAAGAGGTACAAGTAGGTGAAGCTTCTTAGCTGTTCAGCTTTTACTTCCTCTGCAAGTCCTTTTTTAATAATCTCCCATTGGGTTATAGCAAGAGACTTTTTTATTTTGTGTTTTAACAGGGAGTCAGTACTTGGTTTGGTTTTTAATTAAAATTGCTTCTAAAGCATCAAACATCTAGTTGGGCATTCGTTTATTTACACTTGCCAGCAGTGTTCTTGTATGCAAATGATTTTGATGCTTTTGTTCATTATCATCATCATATTGGAGTACATCGTAAAGTTGAAAAGATAATTTTCGTATAATATACAGTGATTCTTCAAAATTCTTGTTCTTCAAATAAGTCTTAGATATAGCTCATGAGGTATAAGCCTCTTGGTTCTCGTGTTGATCAGAAGTCAGACTAGCATGTAATAGAAAAAGTATTTACACCTTGTACTGAAATTAAAATCAGTTTTTTTAAATCACTTGAAGAAATGAAGATGAATGTGTGATTTTGGTTCAGAGATGGTATGGACGAACTAACGTGTTGCTAGAAATTGCTTTTAAATTCTTATTTTTAGTGACGTTGCAGTATGGGAGCAGATAATTTGCTTACCCTTTTCCTTCTTTTTCCTTTTTCCCTTCCTTTTTTTTTCTGTCACAGCTGTGAGAAAATAGTTTAACTTTCATTGAAGCATCAGTTTCCTCAAAAAACGTATACCTGAAATGTTAGTGTCTTAGCATAGTGTACGATGCATTGTTGTACTACATGTAAGGTAAAAGTCTGATTTATTTATGAAGACACAAACACATAATTAGGTTTTTTTTGTTGTTGTTTTGATGGGTTTTTTCCCCTTGCTTTTTTTAAGACTGAGAATACATGAAAAATTTGATTTATCGCTTTGTATTGTCCTATGGACATATTTGGGGTGTTATAGGCAGAATATAATTGGAGCAGACAAGGCATATACATACAGTTCATATTCTTTAGTAGTAGACAGACTTGTTGGTTACAGTATCAGTGCAGTAAACACACAAGGAAAGTAGTTGAAAAGTATAAATGATGGAAGCTGACTCTTAAAGAAAAGAATTTCCCTCCCTAGGTGATACTGCTATATTCTGGCCTTTCTAGATAGGTGAAGGCGGCCTGTGTAGCAATGAGGGGAGACAGAGACTTAAATAAGATTAAAAAGAATAAGGCTTAGACAAGAGAAGGGTGAATGTACTTATGCAAAATTCTGTGTGGGTATGAATTCAAATTTGAACCAGAACAAGCTGATTATTTAAGCAAGCAAAAAACCAGAGAGAGTAATGGTAGAGAGGATGATTTTAGCATCATGCCATGTACAGATTAGAAAAATGGAAGAGGAGAATTCGGTTACTACATGGGAAAGATGAGGACATAGGTCAATGTGTTTTGCTTTAGGATATGGACAGGATGTTAGAGGGGTTTGTAGTTGTTACGCGAGGAGAAATGAAGGGGTTTGCTGGGAGGCTTGAAAAAAGATTGGAAAAAAGAGATTGAAGATCACCTCAAGTTTAAGAGCTGAGACTGAGAAGTAATATAATTGTTATCCTTACAGAATGTAAGGAGGCTCTGACTTTGATATTTAATTTGGGAAATGTGATTCAGAAAAATCTGGGGTCTTGTTTTTTAGAAACATAGGCTGTACTTTCATGAGCATCTGAGCTAATCTAGTGTTTCACTGCTGCTGAAATGGAGCATGGGAGGGGAAGGTCTTGTTTTCTGCAGTGTTCCCAACTGCAGGTTGTGCTGGCCTTGAAGCTCATCAGATGTTCCATAAGCTGCTGATGTCTGCTTTTTTTGCTATTTTTGGTTGGTTTTCTATTGCATTGAAGTGGCTCACAGAGAGGTCTGGCAAGCAATGGAGCTGGCACGAAGTGTGTGGTGGGCCTGCAAAGACTTTCGGCAACAGTCGGCTTGCTGTGTCTTGTGGAATCATACATTAAGGAATTGCAGTTACAAGAGCCGTTATGCTCTATGAAATAAAAATGGAAAGGAAAAGAAAGATCCAAAACAGTAGAAGAGAAGACCAAAAATAATTTTCGTGTATTAAAAAAGCACTTGCAATGTAATATAAAAATGTTTAAATCCTAAAAGTTCTTGAGCCAGCATGCGTTTTGATGAAGGGGTATGGTAGGTATTTGTTTTAAGTTAAAAAATAATTTAAAAAACTGAATCTAAGTAGACTGGATGCTGAGATGACTCAGTTGTGGCATACCTTTGGTTAAGATGTGCTTTCTGGCCCTTTTTTTTAATCTTTGCATCAATGTGAATACATAGAGAAAACCACTAGAGAAAAAGGGGTACAACTTCCTTGACTGTGGATCATCTCATAGCAGAGGACAGAATTAATGTATGGTCTTCATTCCATATGCCAAATCATTGTATCTCCTGCTTAAAGGTAGACTTTGCTCCATAAGTCATCAGACCAGCTGGTGGTTGAAGTATATTGTAGACTACAAGCTCTAGGGAAAATTGAACATTAAGGATATAGTGGAGGTAGATGGCCCTTTTTAAAAATTTTATGTGTTGTTTTTTTGTTTGTAATCATCTGCTTTTATCTCGGAAAATTCTCTACCTGGAAGACAGGTGACTGACTAGAATTTGTGCAGCGTTCTGTCATCTGCCCAGAAGCCCTTTTATCTCGGAAAATTCTCTACCTGGAAGACAGGTGACTGACTAGAATTTGTGCAGCATTCTATTATCTGCCCGAAAGAAAAAAATATTTTGAAGAAAATTGTAAAAACCTTTCTGTTTTTTACATGTCCTTTATTGCAGGGGCTGCATATATCCGTAGTATTTTTTCTGGAAATATGTGAATCTGCTGAAGTTACTATGCAGGTAGATCACATGTGATTTGGATTTCCTATGTTGTCTTTTGAGGGTCTCTGCTCGATAGGATGCAGAAACATCTCCAAAAAAAAGTTGTCATTTCAGAGAGAGCTTTTTCTTTTCCCTCTTTATGCAGGATAGTAAAAACAAACTGCCATTTAAGGCAAATGCATTAGTAGTCAAGAAATAAGTTTAGTTGATCCAGCCTTGCAAAACTACTTAGCTAGCAGGCTTCAAAGTAGCTGTGCGTTTGGTCCCTGGTCTGATTTAATTGTCTTCTCACTGTCACTCTGAGACTTCCTTCGGAGGGGATGAGGTGAAACCTTAAAGAAAAACAATCATTTGGAGGAGGAGCAGATTATAACAAAAAGTGTCCTTCATTTCCAGTGCGGTATTCAGTGGACTTGGATGCTGACGAAAGTTAGTAGGAGTGAATTACATAAATTATCATCAATCAAAATTCTGTTTATAACTTCCACAGATGTAAGCATTAAATAATGTATTGAGCAAAGATGTGTTAAAGGAAGCAAGTTATTTCCTTTCCTTACACGTGTGAATATTCTGGGTGTGGCTGGGTTAGGTTCAGATAAGATTTCTGCTAGGTATTCTGCCTGATCTGTCTTCTGTAATCATCGGTTGATACACTTGTTTTGGGGTAACCAACTGAAGCACTTTTGTGGGGGTGGGGGTGTGTGTGTGTAGATCTGACCCAGGATATTTTATCGGGTAGAGGGGGTTGATGGCTTTGGTTCTTTCTGCCCTTTTGTCTTACTAAGCGTATTTGCTTTTTAGTAGCATTAGAGGCTGCAAGCCAAATGCTGAACTGTTATGCTGTTCAAGTGATACGAAAACATTTCTTTGAAGAGTGTGCAATCTATTCTTAAGTAACTTTATTAAAACGACTAGATTGGGTAATAAGATTCTCATAGAATGACGAAATTCATCCTCATGCAGTCCGACTTCCGATGATACTATCAAGAGTTAGAGTGCAGCTTTTTTCCTGGCAGCACTTTTGTAGCTACATCACTGAGTTGAAGAATAAATGCAGTAGTTTAAGGTGGTTACCCTCTGCTATGAATGTGGGTTCTGAAATGAATGCAGAACTGAATTCTGAGTTTAGGGTGGGCTCCACAGTTTGTGGTTGGTTTTAGTATTATTCATTCAGCTTTCTAGATATTGATAATCGCTACAAACATTTTGGACCTGGAAACCTCAGTGTGTATGTCGGTTGAAATGTTCAGATGACAGGCACGTTTAGCAACACAGGAAAGAGATGCAATAGGTAAAAACCACAGTAGAACTTCAGTTGTTTATCCTCTTGAATTGAAATTCAAGCCTTTGTTTTTAAAACCTTTTCCTGGTATTGGTCTGTCCATAAAGCTGAGAAATGCAACTAGTCTGTATTATCAGCAAATTCCAGAACTGTTTAACAGTGCTCAAATGCCTTGTGAACCCTAGCAAGACAAAATAACCTTCTGCAGTGAATGATACAAAGCTGTATCGTTTCTTGTGTGTTTCATTACTTAGTTCTTGACTAGCTGCATCCCTTCTCCTTTTTCTTTCCTCCTGAAGGACTGCTGGCCTCTGAGGAGTGCTGCTGTTTGAGCAGAATACACAATAGTGACTTCAGAAGTTCTTGTGAGCTGATTGAACCATACAAGTTCTTGTGAGTGGTTAAGCAGAGGAATGGGGCGAGATGGACGGAACAGTGAGCAGCAAGCTGACAACAAAACAGGCTTTTCTGGAAGTGTTTCATTTTTACTTGTCATCTTTGCTTGAATATCCAATTCTATGAATGTCCAGGCTTTCTGTAACAAAACTTTCCTCATTATAACTGAGATTCTGCCAAAATTCTGTTAGAACTTTTAAAAAAATTAATTTTCTCAGCTGTTTTCTGTTTTGAAGCTTTTTCTGTGGGCTAAGTTATTTTTCCTTAACTGCATCATAGGATATAGGAAATATTACCTGTTTCAGATAGAAGAATTTGGCACTAATGACATGTTAAAGAAAGGTCCGAAGATGAAATGGGAAATCTCATTTACAGTTGGGAGAAGAATTCAGATCCTTCCACCTGTCTCAGTGTTTTAAAGATGCAAGTTAAATTCTGAAAGCAATTTGTGATCAAGATTTTAAATTTCCTTTGTGAATTTTGGCCTGTTGTGAATAGCTTTTACTGTCTACTGTAGTACAGGCAGCCAGAGCAATCATCTGCAAGCACACCCTAGGACACAAATGTTTACTTTTCTGTCAGTAGTGAAATAACCCTGCTTGTTTTATGGTGTGGTTATTCTGAGGTTGGAAGATTGTTGAGCCTGGAAGAGATCACTAACCCCAGCCTGCTACTTAGCTATAAATAAGTTTGGTCTGCTGTGGGCTAGTAAGTACCCAAGATTCTTATGTGAGGTTATTCACTATTATCTAAGGTTATCAGCAAAATGGGTGTTTTTAAGCCTTTAAAGAAAAGAAGCATGCAAACCGGGGGGGGGGGGGGGGGGGGGGGGGGCGAAAAACCCCACCCAACCAAAACATGTGAATGTAAATAATTCAGCCCACAATCAGAAGCATAAAATAAAATTCTATAAAAGTTTTAAGTTTGGAGTTAGTGTTTTAAAGTTATTTTGGCTTAGTAGTCGCTGAAGAAAATATTACTGATATTTGTGTATGCGTGTTCTTTCTGTTAGCTGAGAAGTGTGCCATACAATAATTGAACTTCATCTGAAAAGCTTAAAAGCATGGTTATATAGAATACAAAATAACCACAATGTGAGAGAGTGTGATTTTGACTACTTGGAGAAATAACAGGATAGTGGGCAGGGAGAAGAGACTGAGGAAGGTGTTTCTGAGGAATCAAATTTGGTAGTTTAATCAGAAATGTTGGTTGTAAAAGTCAAGCTTTTCTATAGTTTTTGAAATGAAGAAAAAAACCTGCAGTTGTGGAAATGAACATGGGAGATGGCACAGTAGAAATGTGTTGCCCAAGTGTCTTTTTGTCTGGGGAGACTTGAGAAGGCAGAATGTGTTTTTGGTAATTTTCATAATACTTACTCTGATTCCATTCTTGTACTGAAATGTGTTTACATCCCTTATCTCCAAGGTAAACTATTGTGTCTACAACTTTTTCTTTTTGCAACAACATTTGATATTAGTAGGGATAGGTGGTGTTCTTGTTCTTCCAGTTAAATTTCTTATCTTGAAGGCCTGAGTAGTTTAGGGTTAATTACTTTCAGATAAATATAGGTAAGTACCAGGGGGGTTGGGTGCCTGTTGCAGTGACATTGCATTTCAACTTGGAGATCCCTGGGCTCTGATTAAGGAAGTGTTGGTTACTGGATGTATTACACTAATGCAATTTTGTCCTACTTATGACTGTTTTCTCTTTGTGGTAGCTGCTTGTTCAAACTTTCCCCAAGAGATTTAAAGAAGAGAATATATATGACTGCCCTGTGTTTTTATAGGGACATTTTGTGGTAAATAAAATTGCTGACTGAGAACATGCTGACAGCGTCTGATACAGAGAGAGCAAGAAGTTGGGCTGATAAAGTTCTTCACTGAGTGAAGGAGACTTTTATTTTTAAATCCGAAAGGTCCTTAGATACTTGTATTGTGATGGTTCACACCATCTTTAAGTCATTAGAATAACCCTCTTAAAGATGTTCTAAATGGAGACAGGATTTGACTTGTGCAGGTAATGATTTAATACAAAAATACAAAGGAAAGAGAAATGGCTCTAGGGGGTTTAAAATTAAAATACTACAGGATGGGTATTTAAAAGGAAGTAAATAGATCTAATCATAGCCGCTGGTTTGAATGCAGAAAGGGTTGATACGCTCAGAAATTAGCATACAGTAGTGAGGTGGTGATCCTTTCTCAGATGATCTCTATGTGTCAGCACTAAAAGCAACTTTCTTGGTATAACTTTCACAGAAAAGGAAATGACTGTAGAGTGGGGAGGCAGAGCTGGCTGTTACAGAAAGCATGTATTTGAAGTTGCATGTTTGAACTCCAACTGAATTATTTTTTTTCCCCTATGTTTTGGAGTCTTAAAACTACACCATTGCATTTAATTGTCATCTGGGCAACGGGCTGCATCATGTTATATATTGCCATGTTTGAGACTGTGAATCCGTAGAGAAGTTGCGCACAGCTTCAAAGCGTGTTGCTGTTCTGAAGCTTAAATGTATGCACATATAATCCGTAGCATGGATCCAAGCAGAAAGTTGCCTCTGAGAATTACAGATACTACAATAGTAATTTTATATAATCTTACATAAACTGAGTCTACTGGTTTTAAAAGTTGCTTCACGCTACCACTGGTTATATTTAATATAAGCTCTTCAAATGAGTTAGTGCCAAGCAAAGCATTGTTTGGAGTATGGAGAAATAACCTGCAAGCCAAAATTAGCATGTATTCATTTTGAGTGGTGTGTGTTTCGTCAGGGCTGCCCAGATCATGTCGTCCCTGAAGGCAGTGCATTTCAAATTTAAATGTTTAAGCTATTACAACATGGAACATGCTGGTGAATGGTGCCAATAACATACACTGAACATATGACCAGCACATGCCCCCTCTTCAGCATAGGCCATGAATTATTTAGTTTGTGTTCCAAGCTGTTTATTTTTGAGAGTTTTTTCTCCTCTGTCAGTGTCAAGCTCTGAGCCTTTTGTTTCTTTTTTTTTCTCCTTCTTTTCTACTGTTGCTATTGGTTCTCTATTTCTAAAATTTTCTGCTGTGCTTACCACCACTGCCACCCCTATTTTGTGCCAGTTCTTTCAGGATGCGATCCTTGGTATCTCATGTGGCAGTGTCATTGAAACCGTGGAGACTAGTCTGATGATTTTCAACTTGAAATTGAGAGATAAAATTACCTTATACTTAATCGTTTGGGACTTGGTCTATATTCATTACTTAGCTGCAATACCTTTCTTTGTGTAAATTTTTTACCATGATGTTTAACATCTGTGGAATGGCAGGTTTTTTCCTCTCATCTCTTGTCATCTTTAGTTAGGTAAATGGTGTTAAGCATACACTCTGTAGGCCTGTTCTGATCTTTAAAACCATTTCTGATCACAGCTCAAGTGCACAGACTGCTTATGACTCTTCAGTTGCAGTAACTTTGTGCTGTGGATTCTGGTACAAAATGTCTGAGTGAACACTGACCCAGACTGGTAGTCTGGGGAGTACTGGGGAGCAACAGTAAATAAAACTTTAATACATACAAATATATGGCATCTTTGCAGTGTGTTTTATAACATTTTAGGGAGTATTAACTCTCTGATGGGGTCAGGCTTGACACAGAATTAATTTGACTTGGTGAGCTTTTCAGAATGCATCACCTCTTAATTATTTGTGTGTGCTGTAGGTAACATGTTTAACATTGCATACTTTTTCATATAGATTATTCTTTTAAATTCGGTTTTCTGCTGAGACAGTGCATTGAGTTAAAGGATACACCGTTACAGAAGGCTTTTGCTTCTCATGGTAAGTATATTGGTAAACTTTATTTTTCAAGCATTTGCAGTAACTGAAAGTATCTTTCTCATTGTTCCTGTTTTTAAAAGTTTGTTTTTTTTTTTTTAAATCTTCACATTAGATTTGTATAGTAGTACAGTTTATTACAATGAACAGCACTTTCGTTGTTTGAAGCATACCTGTATATAAGATTCAGGCCGTGAAGATAAACTGTAACTAACCCTTTGGTTTCAAGGTTAGTTAAAACAAGCTGATTGGGAGTTAGAGCTGAAAAGACCATCCTGTTCTGTCCCGCATGTTAGCTCTGGTGCTCACATTGTGTGCTCAAGTCAGATGAGTTTAGTGGTAGGCCTGAAAAACAATCCCTTGGAAGAGAAGGCAGCCTTGGGATTAGTTTTCTGTCCAGTTGGAAGTGCAGTTTTTTCCATTACCAGATGGGAAGAAATTATTAAGATTGATAAAGTGTCTTCACAGTCTCTCACGTAGCAGTTTTATCAGCATTTGAGCCTATCTGAAGGTTCTCTGTTGGTGAAAGGTTTTGGTTGTTCTTTCCAATTCCTGATCCTGGCTCCAGGGTCCAGCTGCCCCCTTACCGTGGCTCTGGCACCACTAGGTCCCTTGTTAGCCGGTTCTCTCACTAGCCCCAGAGAATACGATTTTCTTCCTAAAAATTTTGTTTTGCTGGGTTAGTTGGTGCTGCATTAGTGAGTTGAATCGGTTCACTGAGGGGCCTAAAAAGCCCTACACTTAGCAAAGAAGTTCCTGGCCTCCTACTCCACAGGCAAAAAAGCTACATAATGTTTCTGGACACTGCTTCTGCGAGGAGCCTAAGTTCATAGTCAAAGATGCTGTCTACATACCTCAGAAGAAGAAGTAGTAAAAAAAGAAAGTAAAAGGTGACCACTATGGACAATGAAGTTGGACTGGAAAAGCAACAAAACTGTGCTTGTACTATTTTTAGTAGTTTCCAAAATGTTCGTATGATTGATGGTTCCTCATTTTACACTTCACCACAGAAATATTTTAAAACACAGATATTTGATAACTAGTTTCTGGTAGTCTCTGTTAAGCTTTGTGTTTTGTTTTTTTGAGCAGTGACAAAGAGTTTAGGGGTTTCATACCACATTTCAAGCTTTCTGTGTCAGGTGATGGTGTCCTGTCTCATTGCCTTTACAGTTCTTATGGAAAAGTCACTGATTTTTGTGACACTTTCATATAAACTGACTTGTTTTCTCAGGAGAGAGAACAAAACTGATTGTAAGATGTAATTTTGTAACTGAACTAATTAGTGCTCTTAAGGTTTTCGTGATGTGATTCCTGATGATGATTAAAGGAGTGGTAGTTTAAAAATATCTAGTGAACCTTTTTGACTCTATCTAAAAACCATGACAAACAAACTTGTGCATTAAAGTTAACATTTAATGGAAAACTTGTAATATGTGGGGAAAAAAATCTTGATTCTTTATTTTTTTGGGGAATGATGTTAAAAACCATAGTTTTGTACAGTTTGTTTTTAATCATCTAAAGTGTCTGTTATCTTAGTTTTTAGCTTTTCTGACTTAAAGCCTGTACATTGTTCTCTATATACTGGAAAAGTGTACATGTTATTGGAGTACAGGATAAGGCCATGGTCATGCCCTCCAGAATTGTTAAAATGTCTCTTAGATCTTCATATTTTCATCTTTCTTCTCTTCTCCATTTTTGCCTTGATTTTTTTAAAATAGAATTTAAAACCAGAAATATTAGTCTCTTACTTTCCCAGATGGGTGTTTCTAAGATCATAAAGTAATTTGATGTATGAGTTAAAAATGAGGGAAATGGGCTCCAAAGGTGTAGTAGTATTTGCTGCTACTTCTGTATTTATGAGAACTTTAACTTAGGGGCCACCTTGGGTATTATGCTAAATGCCACATTCTTTTATGGTGCTTCCTGTACTAGCATACGGATTTAAAAAAAAAATATTCTCAGGATAAAAGTTTTTTTGTCGTTATTGAAGGAAGTATAGTATAATGCCTTACACATATATGGAAATTAGGAAACGCTTTCTGTAGCTAGGGATTAGCATTTCATTTCAACATAATACATCTTTCTGAAAATCTGAATCTTTCAAATATTGGTTGGTTTTCAAGTCTAAATGGAAACAAGTTAATTTAAGTACTGTGAAAATTAGTGTTTGCAGTTCTTTTTTTATACAGTAGCGTATGCATGGAACTCATTTGCATCTTTTCAGCTTTGCTATACAAGTGGATTCTGCAGTGGAATTTTGAAGAAATCACATGACTGCTGAAATTGTTCTTAAATATGCAATCCTACATTCAGATTTCACTATGGAAATTTATGATTTTATAGTAATCAATATTTGTGCATGACAACAATTAAATAGTAACAGCAAATGGTCTTCTGATATAGTGAAGGTCCAGCAGATAGACATGTGGGGAGGGGAAGGTGGGGAGTTTTTAATCGATAATTTGGAGTGTTTTTTATATGACAGTTTTGATAGCCCCATTCAGGGAAGAGTGATGCTCAGTGATAAGCTGGGGAAGCCTGGCTTGAACAAATGTCACTTTCCTTTTGAAGGGAATGAAAGTAACACACACATATATACACACACACGCACATATATATATGGAGGAAAGCTTTGCAAATTTATGGTCATTGAGGGAAGTTTAATTGTTTGAGCAGTTCAGCAGAATGTTCCTCTGTGTAGCTGTACAAGAACCTCTTTGGACTTGATTGCAGCTTGCTTTTTGCAGCATTTTATAAACTTAACTGTGTCAGTTTGGCTGCACAAGAGGAAGAGAAGACTGGACTCAACATAAACTTTTTTCCTGGAAGACTTTAACTAATATTGTGTCAGTTACTACCTACAAAGTTGGTTTGGGTCTAGCATATCTCAAAGAAGGACCAGAGTGTAAAGCAGAGTGATGTATAGTGAAATAGTACATTATGTACCAGGACCATTTTTTTCCATTTTGATGTTCTCTTTTTAGAAAATTTAATGGTCTGGAAAAGCTAAATCACAGAATAATAATAAAAAAAGGTCTGGAATTTGAAGCTAAACCAAAAGAAATTACTCTCAAGACATGATTGTTTTAGTATCAGAAAACCTCAGATTGGGTTTGGTTTACCCAACCAAACTACATGCTTGTTGACATTACCCTCCCATAGAGTATTCTTTGTTGTATGGGATCGATCCAGTTATTGTGAACTCTGCCGCCTGTGTGTAGGAATGCAGTTAAAGTAAAAACAAGTTGAATAGCGTACAGCAGTGCTCTTTATTTAAATAGGAGAAGAAATAAAAAGAAAAGTGAAGATAGTACTTGCCATGTATTTCCCTCTCTAAAACAGTTCGGTTATTGCAATAAAAATTAGTAATCTGGCTTTTTTAGGCCAGTGAAAGTTTTTGCAATTTCTTTACATTGGTATGGGGCAATGTAGGAGTATGATTAATTAAAAATAGCGGATAAAACATAGATAAACAAAATTAAAGTAAGTCCTTCAATATTGCAAGCGGGTAGGACATACCTTTTTTTACTTTTCAGCACCTCCAGCTGTGTGTTGCTGGGACACTTGCAGGTTCTTCTGCAGTGGTACAAGTAACAGACATGAATGAGTAACAGTTTTAGTAGCTTGACAACTATTCATCATCTTGAATGAGGAACTCTTGTTTAATACTAAAGGAAAGCAAATGAAGAGTCCTTTTTCCCCAGATACTTTTCGGTATTTAGGATATACATTTTAGCTTTTCCTGCTTTATTTTTGTTTTTTAAATTACTTGAAATACTGTTTTAATTTTTTTCTGTTTGATAATGGAAAAAAAAATCCTGCTTCTCATAGATACATAGGAAATGAGGTTTGCGTAGCTTAGCATCTTCAAATTCTTCAGTATATAATGTATAGAATTTTAATTAGAATGTATGCATTTAATGTGCAGTTTTCATGGTGTAATAGTAAAGGACTGGTGAAATGAGAATTCCTTTAGCTCTGGGAGGACATGATATATTGCTTAAGATATGTGTGCACGTTTTGCTTTTTGCCATGTAGGCTTCACAGCCACTCCTTTTTTGCTCCTTAAGCAGCTACTTCTGCGCAACAAACTCTGGTTGAAATACTTCAGTCTTATTTAATTAAATAATCTCCCTTTTATTGAAGATGTGTGTTTCACCTGGTGTTCTGCCTCTTAAAGTGGTTGTAGGAGAAGGAAGACTTAAGGGATGATCCAGTGGTTTAAACAAAGATTGTGTGTTGGGGAAAAATATGTTCTGTTCCCAGCTCTGTTGCACGCTTGCCAAAATTACTTGGCCAAGTCACAAATCTGTTTAATCTGTTTTTAAAAATGGGGATAATACTTCATGGGCGGAGGCAGGAGGGATGATGAAATTTCAGTGCTCTTTTCTAGCACTTTTTATCAAGAGCTGTGCCTTGCCTTTCAAAATCAATTCCTTGAGTTTTCAAGTGGCTTAATTTGTCTGCAGTGCAGACACCCTAGTTCTCTCCCTTTCCAACTTGCCCCCCCCCTCCTGTCTTTGAGGACTATTGGTTCTGGTTTTGCCAATGCTCCAGGCTTTCTTACATACACTGTTCTTGAGTGAATGCTACTATCCCTAAACTTCGGTGTGCCTAGGAGTGCAAAGAACACTGGATCTAATGTGTTATGCTGATGTGTGTTCAATATTTCGGTGTTTTTTAATGAAAGATGTTACAGAAATGCAGAGCAGTATGTTTATTCAATTATAGTTGAGACCTTGAAAGTAGTATGTATGCGAACATATAAATGCCTAATTTACTAATACATGATACGTAATCGCCATTACTCTGACAAGTTTTATTCCTAGTGTAGTTTCTAGTACATGTACATCTTTAGAGCAGTAGAAATTTTGTGAGGAATGCTTGACTTAAGTGGTCATAATCCATTCTGTTAACAGTATCTGCAGTCAAAATACTGACTTTCTTGGTCAAGCTAAAAGGTCCCAAGTTAACCAAACTTTATTCTGTTGAAAAGCATTGAATATGCACTCTTGTTTACAAACGGAGTTCTGCACTTCCTTTTATGACTAGTAACGTCTGGAAGCTTATTCTTCTGTTTCAACCTTTCAAAGAGAATGGTTAGAACAGTCACATAACAACGGTTTTTTATGTAGTAAGTACAATACAGCTTTTAAATTAAGGTGTCGTGTTGGTTTTACTTTACCTTTTTGATGAGAGATTAGTCTGTGAGATGACTTAAACTTACTAAAACATTTTCGGCTAGAGGAGTTTTCTGCTGGATTAGTAAATTAGATACCAGTGGCTCCTGGTGGCAGGTAAGCAGAGTAATCGTGTGGCTTGGAACAGAACTGGTGCAACAGGCAGGGAAGAGCCTGCGCCATTTGGCAATGCTGAGCTGTTACATCGCTGTATCCCATGAAACCATTTCCAACATCAAGCTTTTATTGCTAAGAGCCTGGTTGGTACCTATGCTTCAGGAATCTTGGCTTATATTTTTCATTACTAGATGTTGTTTGGAGTGGGTTTCGTTTCACTTAGTATTGGGGTGCGTGTGAGTGAGTGAGAGTATATGTGTGTGTCTAAACCTAGACTCCCTTTAAATTCAATGAAAAACAGGCATCCCTAGACCTGATTGCTCCAAACCAATTTAGGCTTTTCCCTTCTATGGGATGTACACCATTCAGCGCCTGTTCATTTTCACTCACAGTGAAGGTAGATGACTAACACAGGTACAGGTTTATGCTTGGAGAAATTAATCCCATGCTTCATGTTTGCCTGCTATACCCTTTCCTTTTCTATACTTTTGTTCCTTTATCAGTATAGTGACAATAGCTAACATATATTCTGATGAAGACTTTCATTTAGTCTATTTTTTTATTCCTGGACAGATTTCCACTTCCGTGACTATCCGACTTGTTAAATCATGTCTGTTATTTTCATTCATTTTTATCCTTTTGCACTTCCCTGCTGCCCCTTACAACAGCCCGCGATTTGAAAACTTGGCATGGTCTTAGAAGAATAGCTCAGGAGGAGTGGTTCTAGAGGAATATTTTCCAATAACAATGTGTTTGTTGTAGATTAAATAGTTGCTTTGCTTTGCGGCCTTTTAGACTCTTTGGAGTCTTGATTGGTTCTTGAGTGCCCACACGAGTGATTAAGGAAAGTAAGTTTGTGTACGCTGTGGAGCAGTCCATGCATATGAAATTTCTAGAGGGTCTGCACCTTCACTGGAAAAGTTTTAGGGATTCGCAAATAGAAGAAAAATTGAAAACTGGTTTGAAGAAACATTCTGCAGAGTACAGTTGGTTAAAAAAGTGATCTCGGAATATAATATAAAATCTTGATTTCCGTTGAGATACCCAGCCCAGCAGTATCACTGAAGTGATATGAAGGAAGTATGGCCCTTGGACATCAAATATCTTTAGGTAGGTAATTGTGAAATGTAGTTAATGGCCATAGCTTTTTGAGAGAAAAAGTCAGTTCTTTGACCAGACAGGCAGATTTAAGGGGGAAATTAAACACTGCTGTCTACTCAAAATTAGAGTTGGTAGGAAGCAGTTTTTGTCACTCTTCAATGGCCTGAGTTAGTCATGGATTTCTGTGTGAAATAAAGGACTGTTTTGCTCTTGGAAGCAGAGTTCTGTCTTGAAAAGCCCATGTAAAGTAAACTTTGCTTCCTTGATTCGGGAGTAATCTTTTTTTTCTGTGCAGCCTTGCCTCTGTGGGTAGCTGTTCTTTTGGTAATGATTAGGGAGTTTTGGCATGATTTTGCAATAGAATGCAGGTCTCCGATGAGGTAATAAATGAAGTCTTTTGTTACTAAAGTAATGTGTGAGTCATAAGTGCTTTTTTTATGATTATGCTTGCGTCAAAACACATCATGACAGCACTTGTTCAATGTACTTCCCCCTACTGTTTTAATTGTAAGGAATAGTAAAATGCCAAGTGCTGAATGTTTGGCTATAAGCAGTTTTGTTTGGTTTGCTGATAGCTTTTTATTTAGCACTGAATAATATTTTTATAACGTCAATGTTTCTGTATGAACTTTTGCATCCCTATGAGTACCCCACAACTGAGGGTGAAATGCCAGGCACCTCTGTAACTAGCTAACTTGGTAATAAAGGATAGAGTGGTTTTGGTTTGTCTACTTCAGCTCAGCTATGATTGTAAATCATATGTTTTATGAAAAGTTTCTGAATGGTATTTACTGTCGTGGTAAAAGTTTGAGCTTGCGTATTTGATAATAGGAAACCATTATTAAATGCAGTTACCTGGAAGGAAGAAGAAATGATGATTGATTTTTACTTTCCTGTTGCAAGTGTTTTGTTTCTGTTTTTTAAACAGGAAACAATTGTATTATAGAGTTATGTATGCTCTGTTGGGACTCGAAATAGCTATTTGAAATTTGGCAAAGATAGAGGCACGCAATGTTTTGGACAAATTTTAATTTGTTTTTATAGTTTAGAACAAAATTTAGGGATAGAGACCACACAACCTGACTCTGCATACGGCTTTTGTGTACAGAGATGCTAAATACCCGAAAATGCAGTGTTTCCATAGGCGGAGTTTCTTTTGTATTCACGGGCTGGGGAGCCTCAAATTCCAGAGGCATTACATGAGCAGTTTTAATGAATTAGTGTCTGGTTTTCCTGCAGCAGATGTGACAAGCAGCTTTATAAGCTGCTTCCCATCGATCGCTGTTTTCCAGCTCTTTTGTGTCTTTCTTTTGCTTAGAGAAAAGCATCGAAGAGCTTGGTTTCTACAGTAACTGCTGCCTACATTCTTGCCTGCAGGCCAATTTCTTTCTCAGTTCCTGCAGCCTGTGCAGGGCTACTGTATTGAATTTCTTTAGGTTTTGGTTTGGGGTTTGTTTTGTTTTTTTTTCTTCTTGCTGGTTTAAATATTTTACCCTTTAAGAAAAAAGGAGAATGCAGTGGGAATTTGTGATTTTGCGATATGTATTTTTAATTAACCATAGCACATTTCCATGACTGTAGGATAGCCTAAATGTTTTTGCAGCTGATCAATACCAATGTTTGTGTGGTTAGTATATAAAGACAATGAAATCTCTGACTGTTTGTAATAGCACTTTCGTTAATGCTTGTTTCTGTAGCGTAATAATGCAGGGGAGGGGTGAGATCAGCTTTAAGTTGTTAATAGAATCATTTACATTTGCAGCAAAATTTGCTGTAGTTGAACAACTTCAGGACATGTCTTTTTCAGTATCGACTCTTAAATGCCCTTAGAGAAATTGTTGTGAGCACAGGGTTAAAAATGCACTGTTTCTTATGAAGTTAGCTTTCTAAGTGGGAAAGAAGAATTGAACACCATTTCAAACGAGAACATGTGTTTATTACTCAGTTTGTATTTGCTGCTTGTGGTTCAGGAATGTTCCTGTTGTCGTCATCAATATTCTGTTGTCATAGGATCATTTTTTGACGCAGACAGGCTTGTTCCAGATCCTTCCGAAAGCGGGTTAGCACCATTCCTGTAATGAATACCAACAACTTCACATACTTCTTATGCACTTGCTAAAACATGAGCGGGGAAGTGTGTAACCCAGGTTTCCTGTGGGGGAGCCATTAATTTACAACTAGGTCATATTTCCAACGTTTGCTTAGAATTTGGTAAAAGTGTTTTATTGGCCAACTTGAATTAACATGAGGCTACAGCAATATTTCATCACTTCGGATGATGCATAGATCTTTGCTTTTGAATCTTAAGACGTCTGAGTGTATAGATAGATCAGTCATCTTTTTCTTTAGGATGTGTTTTCATACTGCTTTATGTCACTGTGTAGACAGTGATGGCACACCTGGAAAAACACAAAAATACTTGTGAAAAGCATGCCCAGTGCTCAGAATAAAAAGTCTAATTGCTGGTTTAAAAATCTGAGGGTGTTTTGTTCCTTATGGTATTGGAGGTCGAGCTTGCTATAGAGCCCTCACATTTTCTGTTTGTGGAGGACATGACTTTGCAACTATTGATCTTTGGTCAACAGAAATCAATTGCAAAGGATACAGAGAATTAAGGGAAACACACATGAGGTCATGATTCACTCCCCAGAGGAAAAAGCTGCCACTTTTTAAAGGGCAGGTGCTTTTTGGGTAACCTCTAGAAGTGTCCTTACTAGTAATGGCCAAACATAAATGAATGTAAATTTATGGTAATTTAGCCAAATCAAGACTTAGTTTAAAACTGTGGAGGCAGGGAGGAGGAGGAATCCATCCTAATACAATGTGTGTGTGTGTGTACAGGTACTTGTAGGAAGTGATGCCGTGTTCCTGCTCGGGTGGTTTCTCACATTGCTGTACAGGGTGTGGTCAACTGCAAGCAGAAGAGCATTGAAAACTTACGTTTTAAAAAGCTAGTAGAGGAGTTGGGCTTTATGTTTCTTTAATATAAATTTTAGAAGTAATTTTTTTTATCTCTCCCCCCCCTCGATAGAGAAAAGTGGATCCTCCTTTCTTCTATTACCAATAATATAGAAAGTTATACAAATATAATGTTAAAGCTAAAATTTCTGATAGGAGCACAAGGTTATACCTCATGTAGATGAACAAGCAGCTGTATAAAAAATTGCCCATTGAGAAAGTTCTCTCTGTTTCGGACAATAAGAAAATAATTATAATCTGATTAGTGTTACAGTATACTGGATCACCCTTTTTCAGTGTATCCATTATAAAATTTCCTATACTCTTAGCATTTTTCTTGTTATGAGTAAGTTTTACAGCAGCACTTTTTTATGTAATCCTAGAAAAGACTTTGTAAAACAAATCTCTGAAGAGTTATTTGTGCTTAAAGAGTCAAAAAATTGTGTAATGTTTTTCTAATAACCTATACTTTATTGGGAATCATTTAGTGCTGGAGTTTTCAGGTGGCTATTTAATATTGTGACTATTTGGACGGATTTATATATCTACCTTCATTATTAGTTTGGAAACCCAGATTTTTAACTGTTGGATACTTTAAGATTACCTTAAAATTTTTTGACTCTGCTTTGAAGCAGCTCAGTTCAGTTTGTCTTTTTAATAAGTTTTAGTTTTGTTGATTCTGTTTAGGTCTAAAGATAATGATTCTATTATGGAAATGGACTGCAGTATTGACTTGCAGTTCAGTTAAACACAGCCCAAAGTCTTAAAAATAAATTCTGGATATGAATAATTTAGTATGCCTGCTCTTGGTCTTGAACAATCAGAAACCTTTTGGTATAAAATTCAGAAGAGGAAGTTAAAAAATGTAATTTTGTTTCTTTTGGAAAAAGGTAGGCTGAGTGAAGCAGCCAGTTTCTCCTTGGCATGGGAATTGTTGCTTTTCTCCAGGTTAACAGAAGTTACTTAATTCAGGTATCTCCAAGATGTGGAGTTGCATCTCTTCTTAGAATCATAGAATCATAGAATCATACAGGTTGGAAAAGACCTCTAAGATCATCGTGTCCAACCGTCAACCCAACACACCATGCCCACTACACCATGTCCCTAAGGGCCTCATCTACACGTCTTTTAAATACCTCCAGGGATGGTGACTCCACCACTTCCCTGGGCAGCCTGTTCCAAGGCCTGACCACTCTTTCAGTAAAGAAATTTTTCCTAATGTTCAATCTAAACCTCCCTTGGCGCAACTTGAGGCCATTTCCTCTCGTCCTATCGCTGTTACTTGGGAGAAGAGACCAACACCCACCTCGCTACGACCTCCTTTCAGGTAGTTGTAGAGCGCGATGAGGTCTCCCCTCAGCCTCCTCTTCTCCAGGCTAAACAACCCCAGTTCCCTCAGCCACTCCTCATAAGACTTGTGCTCCAGGCCCTTCACCAGCTTCGTTGCCCTCCTCTGGACACGCTCCAGCACCTCCATGTCCTTCTTGTAGTGAGGGGCCCAAAACTGAACACAGTATTCGAGGTGCGGCCTCACCAGTGCCGAATACAGGGGCACGATCACCTCCCTGCTCCTGCTGGCCACACTATTTCTGATACAGGCCAGGATGCCGTTGGCCTTCTTGGCCACCTGAGCACACTGCCGGCTCGTGTTCAGCCGGCTGTCAACCAGTACCCCCAGGTCCTTTTCCTCTGGGCAGCTTTCCAGCCACTCTTCCCCAAGCCTGTAGCGTTGCCTGGGGTTGTTGTGGCCGAAGTGCAGGACCTGGCACTTCTTACAGGTTTCCTAGTGTTTTGCATGTGTCAGTTTGATCTGTGAGGGGAACCAAGCTCAGCTCTTTCTGTAGAGATGCACCTTTTTCTCAGGACATGAAGGCACAATACACAGACTTGACAAAGGCTGAAATTATATGTAATTGTATTTGTTGAGCTTTTTTTACCTTCGTGGTATTTCTAGTTTGTTTTTGTAAAGACTCATCTTTTAAGCCTTGCTTGTTTAAAAATAGGTTAAAAAACAATAGCTAGATCTAGTTTAATTTATAATTAATTTCCTAATAATCCATTGTGATGAAATCAATAACAAATGAAGCAGCAAATGGAGAAAAGATGAAATTGCGGTCCGTGTTCTTTCACACTGAAACTTACCCATTAGCAGGAAGTCATACAAATTGTAATTTCCAAGTACCGTATTCCCATGGATGCTTGAATGCCGCCCAGTTTTGACACGCTGGTCTTAGATTTCATTTACAGATGTTAGGTAGAACGACGCAGAGGCAGTGGTACCCTTGTGTGGCTTTCTAACCCTGTAGAATTGGGGTCAGTGCTGTTGTTCATCAGTGACCTGGGATATGGGACAGAGAGTACCCGTCGCAGGTCACAGATAATGGGGGTGGGGAATGGTTAATATGCTGGAGGGCAGGGCTGTCATCTAGAGGGACTGACAAGCTGGAGGAATGGACTGAAAGGAACCTTGTGAAGTTCAGCAAAGACAAATGTAAAATCCTGCGTCTGGGGTGGGTGAAGGCTGGGAATGACTGACTGGGGAGCAGCTCTGCAGAGGAGGGATGGGGCATCCCGGGGGAGAGGAGGTTGTATGTGTTTCAGCAGTGCACCCTTGTGATCATGGAGACCGGCCTCGTACTGGGTGATTTTGGGCCCTCCATACAAACAAAACTGATGACAAACTGGAGAGGTGAGGGGAGGGCTGCTGAGATGCTTAGGGAACTGGCACATGGCATATGAGGAGAGGCTATAGGACCTCGATTTCCGCCCCCCGCCCCGGAGGAGCCCAGTGGTGGATCTAATTGCAGTCTTCCCCTGCCTAAAGGGTTGGTCATAGAAAAGATGGAGCCAGGCTGTACTGAGAGGCTCACAGTTTGAGGACGAGCAGCTGTAGCAAGTTGCAACTGAGGAATTTATACCTGGACAAATGAGAAAAACACTTCACTGTTAAGTGGCTAATTACAGGAATGAATTGCCCAACTCTGTCCTTGGAAGGCTTCAGAATTTGATTAGGCAAGGCCCTGAGCAACCTGGTTTAAGTTGGAAGTTAGCCCCGCTGTGAGCAGGAGATTGGGCTAGACACCTTCAGAGGTCCCTTCCAAACTCAATTTCTCCATGGTTCTATCTGAATGATGTAAAAAATCAATTTTTGCTTGACTTTTAAAATACAGTTGAATCACAAGTGGGCTTGGAAACGTGCACTGTAGTATCTTACTGGTGACTTAAGCTTTAAAGTGTGCATATCTTCTACCAGAAGTATAAATAAATTAATTGGCCATGAGGATCATTTTTGCTGGAGTGATGGGGAAAGACTGTAAGTAGATAGATAAGAGGAATTAGAGAAAGGATTAGTTTCAAATCTCCTTTCCATGGAAGGGAGGACATACCTAGAAGTGCAGTGATTTCCATGTTTTTTTGTTAGTTCACTGATCAAAATAGGGGAGGAGAAGAAAGTCTGAATAGCATCATTTTGGCCAGCTGTACTGTCAGAGGAAACCTAAGTTGAAAAAGATCTGTTTAGTGGTCCAGGTGTTGTTAATTACCTCAGTTTCTCTTTGAGGTGAGTTACACTGTTGCCCATGCTTGTGTTTAAAGTATTTGAAGTCAAAAATGAACAAAAGCAATCTCCCAGGTGCTGACTAGGTTCTTTTTTGTGAGTCTTACCTTTTTAATGTAAAAAGTTGAAGCTCTCCTTGGCTCTCAGTAAATCAACAAGAGTTTGGAAACTCTCACCTTGTTATTCTTTTAGATCTGTTTAAAAAAAAGGCAGATCCTTAAGTTAGCTGGTGTTCAGTGCCGTAGTCAGTGTAAAAGAATTGAACTGTACAGTTGTAACTACCATGACTTAGGGGATTATTGGTGCTGAACCCCTGTAATCTATCCGAATGTAAAATCTGGAGGTGCTGATAAAAGAACAGTAGGATGGCAGCTTCTGTCCAATTTCTGTACTGGTTCTTAAAAGACAATTAAAATGGGATAATTCAAAGGATACTGAGGCACTGAGTGTCATAGCAGGGTTTACGTACAGGGAGGAAATTGAATTCCTACTTCTGTGTTTTGGCTCCCCAGATGGAGACAGGACGGAATTCCTCATTTTCAATCAAATGGTATTTTCATATAGGCAGAATTACAAGTGTATAATTAGCTTTTCCCTGCAGTACAGACAGAACCGCTGAGGGGAAGTCAGAAAATATTAGAAATACAGATGTGACAAAACTAGATTTTGCACATTTTCCCACAAGACACTTATCTGGAATCCTACAAAGTTGCTAAACTCTTTAGAGGTAGTGCCTAGATCAGCGCATCTCCGTTTTGCTGGGAGCTGTAGAGATAGTAAGAGTTTTCTAGGAAATATTTTGAAATGATTTGATGCTTCTTGTCTGTTTTCCAGTAGTCAACCCAGAATGAACTTTTAAAAAAAGAATAATTAGGATCATGAGTTGCATTTTGATTGTGACACATGTGCTGTTAGATCGCACACTGGTCTGTCCTCCTGTGTGATGCCCTGTAGAAAGCACAATGCCAAGTACTCGTCGTAATCAATAAACATACCAAATTACTGAAGTGTGGATGCTGTGAATAGTTGTTTGAAATACATAAAATAGAATGTCGGCACGTCAGCTAAATAGTGCTATTTGTTTTCATCACTTAAATACCTAACACACTTTTCATCATATAACTGTTCAAGCACGGATGTTTTGTAAACATTTGTTTTTAGGAATCTGTTGGATCAATCTTGGTGTCTCTATTTGATTTCCTACTCTGAATGACATCACCCTATAAAGGAAGAATGGTAGTTAGTTGAGTAGGTGAGGTATAGAGTGACAGCTTGCAAAACTACTCTCTTTTCTTTCCTTTTTTTTTTTTTTTAAGTGGGTTGTATAGATGAGTTTCTTCTATAGCAACCGTCCTGTGGTAGCACATCATGAAACTATTGTAAACACTTTAAACAGTGAGTAAAATCAAATTCAGCTTGCTGTAGACTAAATGTTTGATCAGGTCTCTCCCTCTGGGCGTGCTGTGGTTTTTGTTTAGTTCATTGTATAACTAAAGAATATGCCAAAACCAACTTGATTCTGATCAAATTAGAACATGTTCCTTACTTTGATTTTGGAAGTAAATGTAATATGTTTGCATTAACGCAATTTATTCAGAAAATCTGTTGGTTAATATACACTCTTTATTCTGCTTTTTGGCTGAATTCCAGCTATGAAAAATATGCTTCTATTAAAAAAAAAATCTGTTTACAAATATGAATCAATTGACAGATGTGGTCTTTTGATGATAATCAGGTGTCTGCATGTTCTAACCAGATAGTGATTTGTAAGTATATTGTGTCTTCCTTAATAATGCCATCCTTTCAAGCTCAGCATGTGAAATGTTGTAAACTGTAACCTTTAGGTTTTAATATAGTTCCTGACTATAAGTTCCAAGTTTGTTTGGCACATTTATAACCTATACAGTACCCTTAATTAGTCCAACCTAATCCCCAACTTAAATGACACTTGAGAGCACCGTGTCTCTGCTATACTTCGAAATCTGTGCTTTAGTCTTACCTGAGTAAGCTGCCCTTACCTTTTTTGCAAAAGATGCCCACAGGGCAGATAATGCTGTAAGGTAGTGCAGTAATGTAAGGAGGAAGATGTTTTAATATGCATACTTACATGGAATATTGGAGGAATTGTCAAGTATACTTTTTATGTGTTTCCATATTTCTGGTACTTGTGTCCAAGTTGTGAAGACCTACCCCTGCCCCACCCCAGCACTGTAGGACTCTGGTTGCTCATTATTATGTACTGGGTTTTTTTTACTAGGCAATAAGAAATCTAACCAGTGAATGAGCATTGAAAGCTATGTCCAGTTGTTCCCTTGTTTTTCTTAAGTTGAAATAAGTTTGGTCTGAAAAGCATTAAGTTAAATTTGCAAGTATGGAGTAGCCTCATAAAATATATAGAGCAGGTGACTAAAATTTAAACCTGTCTCTATGTCAAACATATTTTTGTTCACTTTCTTATGGGGATTTTTATTTCATCTTTAGCAAAAAGGATGCCTTTGGCTAGCCTGTTTGTGTACACTGAGGAATAGTGTTGTCGTTGTTGCTGATTAACTGAAATGTTTAGAAAACATTTTTATTAGCAAAACAGCTGAGATCTCTTTCAATTGTCGCTAAAACAAAAATACTTTCTACTGGAAAAAGCAAAGAAATGAGTTGTTACTGAAGATACTAAAAAAAAAACCCAAACCAACCCAGAAATTGGTCCATTTAACTTTCTTGCTGAAATGCATGTGCGTTTTTTTGGCATAGATTCTGTTCCTAATTTAGTACATTGAGCATGTTTCAGAAATAGGTCGTCTGTTAAATTCGGACATGGTCCATACTGAGAAGTAAGACTGAGAGAAAAGGAAGGTCATTGTCAATTCTTTTTCTTTTTCCTGATCCTTGGGTGTGTATTGTAGGAAAAAAGAATCACTGTGGTGCATGTGGCAAGAAACGTAGTGAAAATCGAATACCATCTTCGTTCTATAAATATCCTTAGAATAATTTTAAGAAATAAAAACCAAAACACATGAGAGTTAGTGTTTTTAAGGCTACTCAACAGCTGAGTGTTCCTTCCAATTCTTGTATCACTTTTATGTTTAATACATTTTTCCAGAGAAATGATCATTTTTGTTTACAGTCTGTATCTTGCATTCATAGCTACATTTCTTAGGCCTGTTCCGGCCTGCTGTTGTTTCCTTTCTTTATAAAACTAAATCTACCTAGAATCACTTAAAAAAAAAAAAAAACCCAAAAAACATTTTCTAAGGTTTGTTTCTGGGTATTGTGTCATTGGAAAGTCCTTTCCATCATGTGGAAGAGGTGTATAAATATAATTGTGGGTTTAGTGCTGAGTGTAGTCTAACAGCTTAAGAAAGAGGAGATAGTAAAGTTATTTGAACTGTATTTTTATAGATGTTTTTGTTGAGAGAAAATTAAGTTTCTTGTTTGCTCAATCTGTTTAATTACTGAGAAGTTATAAATAGCCTGTTCTGTTTAATTGGGTTAACTTCTAAATGCTATATACAGAGATGTAGAAAGGAAAATGCTCAAAGGTGTATTCATTGTATTTTATTTTCCAAATTTTTAAACAATTGCACATTGTTAATTTGTCATTAGTCTTTAAATTTGGGCGTGCAATCTTTGGTAATTTATGAAAATGGGCAATTTATTGAAATTGGCTCTTAAATTCAGCTCTGAAAAAAGATATTTGAATGTAGCACTACAACACCACTATACTCTGTAAATGGTCAGAATTAGGATTGATATGTGTCTAATAAGTATTTTAAGAGAAAATAAACCAAATCTTTTAGTTAGACCAGTGTATGAAACTGAGTAGACCTCAAATTGTCCAACATTTATGCTCCTGATTAATTTTGATATCGTGGACTTACTTGTTCATTTGCCGAAGCCGTTCTTTGGCATCATAAAATAATAGTCTTTTGTCTTCAAAATAGTACTTCCGTTAGGGATAGTTGCAAGATCAGGATGAAACTCAAGAAATTTAGGACAACACATAAACTGCCCTTGTTACAAAGAATTGCATTTGCTTATATTTCTTTCCAAATTTTAAAGTTGCTTGCAATGGTCATTCGCTGGTTAGATTTCTTATTGCCTAGTTGTGGTGGTGCATTCATACCCCCCCCTTTCTTCCCTAGGCCACTTGTTGATCTGGGCCGCCTGTTGCCATCGAATTCTATTAGGTCGCACCTTTATAAATCTCTATTAAAATCACTTTCTGCTAATATCTTTGACGGTGATTCTTTAAGCGGCCTCTAAACCACTCATGCACGACACTAGTGGACAAAAAACCCAGTACATAATAATGAGCAACCAGAGTCCTACAGTGATGCAAGTGATCTTTTTCTGGTCACATTGATCTTTCTGTATGATCTGTAAAATGAAGATGGTTACAGGTAATTACATAAGATACCATACCTTTTTATTTTTAAATAAGGTTAGTCGATACATGCAAGTTACGCAGAAAATCTTACGTTCTGTAAACAAGTGGCTTATACATTTGTTTTTTTACTTTTCAGCTGTACTTTCAGGTTTCCCAGCACAAACATCAAGATAACATTCACAGCTCTGTCCAATGAGAAGAGAGAAAAACAGGAGGCCCCGGAGTCCCCAGTGAAGCCTGTGCAACCCCAGATCTCTCCCTTAACAATAAACATTCCAGACAACATGGCTCACCTGATCAGCCCTCTCCCTTCTCCCACAGGAACTATCAGGTATTTAAACCCTGCAGGTTGGATATAGGGCAATGTATGGTTACAGACTGCAACCAACTTTCTAATTCATTTTAAGTATTTTTCTTCTGTGGTAAAAGTTCAGTCGAAGCTCAGCATTACCTGCCTTGGAGAAAACCACAGTTCTGCTAACTAGTAAGATAGTTGCATGAACAGCCTTTAATATTCAAATTTAACATGTTAAATGTGTAACAGTTTGCTCAGGAGCCTGGCATTCTTAGAACAGCAAAGGAGCATATCTTTTTCTTGCATTCCAGATGATTTAGATTGCTTTTTACTCTTGCATACTTATGGCAACACTTTAAATGAGATAAGTCTAAATTATACCATTTTTAAACATTCTGGTAGTCACTGTCCCCCTGAAGTTTATCATCAGAAAAAATGTTTTTTGGTTATCCTTTGTGTGGAAAATAGGCTGATCTCTTACTCCAGAAGATCTGTTATTGATTAGTCGTTGCTGGAAGTAAACGGATGTTTTACTTAAAATACAGTGTAAGATACAGAGTTTAGTGTAGGGAAGTCTTCTGCAGGGGAGGTTAATCTGGGTTTTTTACTTGCTGTGCTGCTTAATTTGGTAATTGTAGCCATTGTCTGACTTGTTATTTGGGACCAAACTCAAAGCGAACTGTCCTCACAAACTGGTAAAATTAGTTTAGATACAATTTTTAAAATTCATAGAAAGTTCAGGAGCAAAAATTAATTTAAAGGCACTGAACGTTGTGTTTCAAAGTCACATACGTACTTCTGGAAGTTTTTTCTTCCCCTCTCACTTCCTGTAGCTTCACTTGTGTGAAGGACTGTTAATGCTTGATTTTTAAAAAATGTAGATCTTGTTAATGAAATTTGAATGTAAAGATAATTGACTTGTTTCATGCTTGCCGAGATCTTGATCTCAATATTGTAGTGTTCAATGAGATCTATATAAATGGTGGAAGTAGAGAGAAAAGAGATCTAGACTTGACTGTATAACAGGTTTGCTTTCTTATTAAAATTCAGGGAAAATATGTCTTGCCCAAGAAATGACAGAACAGCTCATAAATATTTCAGATAATACCACATATATCACCACAGTCTTTGCCTCTCTATGAATTTTGTAATTCTCTTCAGGGCTTTCATGCACCTGTTGAGTATAGTTTATTACAAAAAAAAAAAAGATGACAGTTTTGAGTCTATTTTGAGAGCAAAGCTTGACAGTTTCTCTTCAAATCATCCTGTTTTGTAGAAGACTTGTAAACTTGCTTTGATTATACCATATGTGTCGCTTTGTCAATATATGCTAAAGTGAGCACAGTAGAGGGATGTTGTCAGCTGATATGTGAAAACATAGAACAGCAATGACCTATATTTAAAAAAATAAATTAGTTACACGTTTTGGCTCTAATCAAGGATTCTTCCATACAACACTTAAAAAATCCAATCTCCCTTGTATAGTATATCACTAGTAGCAAATTGTTGGTGGATTTCTTGTGATGTGAAACTTGGAAGAATTTTTTATATATATATATTGCCTAATCTACAGTGTCTGCCTTGTTTCTGTACATAAAAAGGGAGGTGCAAAAAACTTGAGAGGCCAGGCAGCCAGAGAAAACTTGGCAGATGTAAATTTGTTAGAGCTTTATTGTATAAATCTAAATAACATTCTCTAGCTTTATTTGCTACTTGATGTTTTGAACTACAGATTCAAGTTAGGTTAAAGATTGTCTTTAGAGATAAGGCTGGTTCTGGGGGCACAGCAGGCTTTGTCATTCTAATTTTTAGTTAACTTTTTTGGAATTTCTGAGGACTGTGTTGAAATCAGTTATCAGTATGAATTGCTGAGAAGTATGCATCCTTGTAGAGAACTGCCAAAATTATTTTTGGGGGAAGGGGACAGACATCACCCACTGACCGTCTCTTTCCTGTTGGCTGAATGGAAATTGGAGAAGAAAACTGGCTTTGTGCAGCTGTGGTCCTTTGTGCGAGGCAGAGGGACCACCGTTGGAAAGATGTTACAGTGAAATTATATGTAATTTTATCTTTGGTTTTCTGTGATGCAAAATACGAGGTATCAAGAGTCACTTCGTTCGTTTGTTTGGCACTGTTTTTTGCTTTCTAGCAATGTATCTGCTCTGTTGGCCTAATACTGCGTTAAGTTAAATGAGTCAGTGCTGATGCATCCCATTTATAGTAAGTTGATGATTTTTATACATATATATGTGTGTGTATGTATATGCACATACCTATGAACACTTAAAATAATGTTGATTTAGATTTGAATGAGAATCAAAACTTTTTTTCTCTCACTGCTTGCTGTATTTTCTCAAATGTGCAAAAATACTGCACAGGAGAGATGATCTTTTTTGAGCAGACTGAATATAAGCATATGGCAGAAATTTTGTGCAAGATGTGTTTCTTGTTTCAAACGAGTGTCTTAAAATTTGTGGTTGCTTATGTAGTTAAAGTGGACTTTTCTGTTGGCAAATCTGACGCAAATACAATACAACCTAATAAATCAGTTAATCCTTTTTCCTTTGAGGAGGAAAGCCTGAGCTTCATTTGACAGGTTTCTTCCTGCAGTGATTTTAATTCCCATGGATGAGTTAGAAAGGCTTGGAAGATGGGGTTTATAATGGAAATACTGACAGACCCTTAACTGTAGTCGAGAAGCTCTGGTAGTGGGCTTTTCTGCAATAAGAGCTTTTTGATTAGACATAATGTGGTGATATACTGTATAACAAAATAGTAGGATCTTCTTTTTATGCTCTACAGTGCTGCAAATTCCTGCCCATCTAGCCCCCGTGGTGCAGGCTCTTCAGGGTACAAAATGAGTCGTGTAATACCATCTGACCTACATTTAATGGCTGACAATTCACAGTCAGAAAATGACAAGGAAGCATCGGGTGGAGATAGCCCAAAGGTAAACATCGTTTGAAATCAAACCCATAAATTACATCTTAAGTGAATGTAAGGCTTCTGAAATTTTGTTTGCTAAAGTATATGCGCAAAGTCATAATTTAACATTACAGACTTCAAAAACAATTTGTAGGTTTTTGTGGTTAGATGTGAGATTTATTTTGACCTCTCTTCCCTTTGGGGAGGGTCTGTATGTATTTTCAGTTATATATCTCTTTATAGGCTGTTGAAAATTCTTTATTGTTTATGTTTCTCCAAATTTTTAATATTATCTTAAAATCTGCTAGTCAGAAGAGCAAAATTGGCTTAGTTTCTTTTCTGCCTTAAGATTTTGGTCGTCCAGAAGTGCCTTAAATAAAGTTAATTGTGTTTTTTAACTTTTAATTTAGAAAGGGGTGTGTATATCTTTAAAGTTTATTGATGCAGACTTCTCTTTTTCTTGTACAGGACGACTCTAAGCCACCTTACTCCTATGCACAGTTAATAGTACAAGCAATTACAATGGCACCTGATAAGCAGCTTACACTAAATGGAATTTATACGCACATAACTAAAAATTATCCATACTACAGGACAGCAGACAAGGGCTGGCAGGTAAAATTGATTTCTGGAATGTTTTTTTTTAGTTGTGAGTAATACTGGCAGCTATCAAGGGTTATAAGAAGTCAATTGGTGAGCCTAACAGCCCTTCATAAGTAGAATTTTTCAAATTGAGTATGTTGTCTTTTTCCTGATTGTAAGTTCTCCAGCAAAACAGGCAATTTACATTATTCTGTATTTGAAACGTTGTTTTATTCATGGAATGGTATTCTCTAAATCTCTAGGAGGGATACATACAGACTTTTGGGGAAGGAAAGTACAATTGGCACTATGGATTTCAACATATGTACGCTATCTAGGAACGTAGTTGCGTTCTGTAACTTACGATTGTGGAAACATCCGTATTGTTATCTTGAGATAAAATTAAGATATTAAATGTTACAAGTTCAGTTTTGTTTGAAAACAGTGATCTTGACCATGCAATACAGTGAAGGAACAAGTGTGTGTTATCTGTTGTTATCTTGCACTATTATGTGCCCTCTTCTATTTGTGCAACGTAGTCTATTTGTGAACTTAATCGTTTCTGTACTGAGTTAGACCAAACCCTTCAATTCTGTAGAATTGATTTCTGCTTTCTTTTCATTTTTAAAGAGACCAATCTCAGCATTTGCCAGGATGACTAACTGAGTATGAATCAGTCTGGCATAGTCTTTCCAGATACACATAAAGGTTCAATGCCTTTGGTGCTGTTTTTAGTTTCAGCAAAGGACAGAAGAGCACAATTAGCAGGACTGGCCAGTTTGCCCATATAACATTCAGACTGCACTGTCGATCATGGAGTATCAATTTCACTGTGTTGCTGCTTACTACAGTCATAATCTGCAACAGAGGCATGCTCTGAAGTTATTTTCAGGGAAGTAAAATTTGGAGAGACTGGGGGAGGGGAAAAGTGAGGAAATGTTAATACTCTACTTGCTGTACAAGTAGAAGACTAAAGAATACATGCCTTCTCAGTAGAGGGATAGATTTTAAATATTAATCACATACTTACTTGTCATAGGGCCTATATGAAAGTTAAATCACTCTTGGAGGAATTCCAAGGTTGCTGGGGAATGTAACTGTTCCTAGATTTTTGCTATGGTTTGGCTAGTAAAGGACTTTGCTGCTGTTGTGGCGAGGAAGTCTCTAAGAATTTTGTTTCCCTTTCATGCATAAGTAATGCAGAATCCTGGCCGCACTCATACTAACAGATCTGTTTTAGCAACAAGATTCTGTTTAAAAAATGTTGATGTGCTTTTTGCTCCCTATTCTGAAATACCTTGAATATCTGTGTGTATAATGCTTCTTTATGTAAGCATCATGGAACCAAACATGCGCATACATTGTAATGCATGGTCAAGGAATTCTGCCTTAGAACAGTGTATGTATTCAGATGTATAATACTTCACAAAACCAAGGTGATAAACACAGCAGACATAATATGTTCTGGAATAATTAATTAGCACCTATTTATAAAAATAATTGGAAAAGCTGAAAATTAGATGCTGTTCAGTCTCTAGTCATATAAAGCACTGCTATAACACTAACAGGTGTACCTCATGTATGAATAGCTCTCCTAGCTTCTATCCTTCAGGTATTAGATTACAGTTAGGGTGACTTATATGATAGATGTTTTAAATAATATTTGAGGCTATATTATTCAAAACATAGAGTACATACATGTGTATAGTATCCAAATCCTATACCATAATAAGTAGTATTGAGGTATTTATATCCTCTATTATATAAAGGTCTCATTTTGTTGAGGACTTGAAGACTCCTCTTCGTGAACTTATTTTAGCAGGTACTTTTGGATCTACTCTTTTATTCTAGCATATGGAGAAATAAATACAGTTTATAAACATGTTCTTGGCATCTTTCTAGTTCTGTTTCAATTTTTGGCAGGGAAAACCATTTCTGGTTTCATCAGTTTGCATTTAAGAAACCATACATGGTTATCATTGCTTTAAGTTTTCCAAACTTGCCATCAGGGTCATGAACTCAGACATTTGAGCAGGATTTGCATTTGGTTTTGCAAATTTTTGAAGAGCTTTTGTTAATGTAAAGCTTTTTCTCCATTTTTCCCCTGCTCCCCCACAAGTATTTCAGTATGTATGCTTATCTTTATTTTCTTCTTGTTCAGTGATAATATTTAGAGAGATTTTGGGTTTATATATCTTTAAAAAAAAAAAAAAAGAAAGCGTGCAAAGCCAAGCATAGATACCACTTCAGGGTGTTAGCAGTTTTCTGCATCTCTCTGATCAAAGAATTGTGTGTGTTACAGCAAAGTGAGGATAAAGTAATGTGCAAACTAGAGTTCAGTAACGAAGATCTCGCTGAAGAGCTGTTTTGGGACCTACTGCCATTTGTTGTTTTTCTAGACACACTAAATCCTTGGCTCCTTTGCTGAGACAGACTGGACTGTGAACTCCCAACAATCTAGCTGCATTTGGAACTTATGTAATTTAACCTTTTCTTTCTGTATTGTGGAACAGTCACAGGTTTATCGTATAAGATCAGAATCAGTATATGCTGTATTTTACTGGCCCTCCTAGAATGAACAGACATTTTCTTTGTCACCTGGGGAAGGGTGGTGTATGAAGACTGATAATTTTTCCTTCGTTTTTTTTTTTTTTTTTTTACACTGCGTTATGCTCAAGTGTTTGTGTTCTAACAGTTTGTTGCAATCACCGTATTTCTCATTAGAGAATTAAATGGGATTCCTGTTATTGCCGCATTAGCGTACTGGATTTTTTAATTGTTGGGAAAGATTTGAAAAATGCAAGAGTCCTTTCAGGTTTATGGCACTGCCTTTATAGTGCTCTGAGTTCTGTTGAATTAAGGAATTAAAGAGCTGAACCCCGAGTCTCCTATAGTACGAACTGCTGCAGTAGGCCACATTCTGACTTGGAAAAGTTATATGAATTCTACATATTTTTTTATGTTCCATAGAATTCAATACGTCACAATCTCTCTCTGAATCGTTATTTCATCAAAGTACCACGTTCCCAGGAAGAACCAGGCAAAGGCTCATTCTGGAGGATAGACCCTGCCTCTGAAAGCAAATTAATAGAGCAGGCTTTTAGGAAAAGGCGGCCTAGGGGAGTACCTTGCTTTAGAACCCCTCTGGGACCACTCTCTTCTAGGTAAGGAAAAACAGATGAACAAAAAGACTATGGCTGTTGTTTAATCTTCAGGCTGATACAGACTTGATAGTTTTGGATACAGTCACAAGTTTAGTAATTTAATTTCATCCAGACTCAGTATTTGAATTCTGTATCATTTACTAGGAGGCTGCCCCATACACTAGGCTTGTTTTTATTGCTTGTTGTTAGTGTTAAAGAACTGACTCAGTTTGCATAACTAACTATCAGATCATTAATGTAAGCAAGCCTTGCTGTACCTTTGGTGTTTGGTGGTTTTTTTTTTTACAGAATTATAATTTTAATTCCTAACTGCCATCTACTGCATTTTAAAACTATTTGCAAAGAAAATTATCAAATACCAGCTACCATTTTATTGAACTTAGGGATGACAATTATGTATTTAGTTTGATAATGTTCAAGCAGAATTCATGATGGGGAAATACATGGGTTTAAATTATTCCCTCTGTAAAGTTATGGCCTTTCTGCTGGTGCAGATCCTTTATTACTTGCCCTGTAGACTGAGATTTGCTCATCATTCTTCTCCACCAGAAGAAACGTTCATGTTTCACAGATTGTTTAGAGGGTCTCCCTAAGAAGGCGTCCAGCCACTTCTTCTCCATTAACTATACCTGAAGTTTGCTTTTATATTCTGTCCCTGTTTAACAGAAGCTTTATAAAAGATCATCAAAACCACTTTGGGTTGTAACTGTGCTTGCCAGAAGGCAGAGGTGCCCTCCTGTGGGCAGTGTGTGTTATGGTCTCTTTATAGGAAGGTCACAGTCTTTCACAGTTCAGAAGTTAAAACACATCAGCTGCTGCTTTCATTTTTAAATGCAGAAGTGCCCCAGCTTCTCCTAATCACTCTGGAGTGTTGTCTGCACACTCCAGTGGAGTCCAGACCCCCGAGAGTCTGTCCAGGGAAGGATCTCCAGTCCCAATGGAACCTGAGCCTAGTGCTATCCAGCCAAAACTAGCGGTAATACAAGAAGCACGATTTGCACAGAGTGCCCCAGGTGAGGAATCCTGAAATAAGCGTTTGGGGCTTGGAGGTGGGAGAGGGCTAATATATAAATACTACCAAGACTTCACATGTACACCAAAAAAAAGGGTAAATGTTTAACCTCTTGACATTTAGAGCAAATCTTTGATAAACACGTAAGCATGCCAAGTAAATTCTGTTTGCATACATATGGACTGTTATCTGTGTGCTGTTCCAGCACCCTTGATCGCTTTGTTACTAAGCAGAGATTATGCTTCTGTCCTGTATAGGACTGTACTGTCTTGTAACAGTTGTCACTTCCTTTCAAAACATATTCTTTCTGGTTTAGAGAAAAAATGCAAAAACTTTAGTTTACATGGGTTACAGAAATAAGCAAATGTCTTGCACGCATCTGTGGTCATGTCATCCTTTTAAAGGTGGGGATAAAAAGAATTGAATGGATAGAGAGAAAGAATAAATTTGCGTGATAAGAATTTTCCTATTAAAAAAAAAAAGAGCATAAGGCATGATGGGATAAGGATGTATTTGTTTAATTACCTTAGCTCATATACTTTTGACATCCATTTTCTTGGTGATAATCTGGTACTACAGAAGTGCTGGTGACCATTCTGTGGCAAGGGCAAACATGGTCCTAAGCAGAGATACCAGGCTTTCCCCAGCCTAGGAAGCTGAGAGTTTTGCCAGCGCAGACATGCTCCACACAACACCTGAAGCACATACATCTTCCCCTCTATGGAAGGGAATTTTACTAAATGAGTACTAAACATAGCTTTGGTAGTATAGCTGTTTGGGAGGAGATGGGGGGGTCTTTTGCCTAAATGGTGTATGGGTCTTACCAAGAGCTAATACAACACTTACCTTGAATATGTGGCTTGGAATAGCCATGTGTCATGATCTTCATTGTCCAATTTTATCTTTTGGATCATTCAGGCATTTGTGAAGGACGTCGTTAATCCTCTGAGGCTTTAGTGTTAAGTTTAAAAGAATGACTGGCTTAAAAGAAATAATTAAAATTGGCAGCCTAATTTTTATCTCTTTCTTGGTAGGATCACCTCTATCTAGCCAACCAGTTTTAATTACTGTACAACGGCAGCTACCACAAACTATTAAACCCGTCACCTACACTGTTGCAACTCCTGTGACAACATCGACATCCCAGCAGCCTGTAGTTCAGACAGTGCATGTTGTCCACCAGATACCAGCTGTGTCTGTCACAAATGTGACTGGATTAGCACCAGCAAACACTTACACTGTAGCTGGACAGGCAGTAGTCACGCAAGCTGCGATGGTAACCCAGCCCAAGGTAGAACCTCAAGAGAATGGAGACCACAAGGAAGTAAAAGGTGAGAGCCTGTGGGGTTAGTTGTTTTGCTAGCTCGTTATACAGAAGGATTATTATTTGAAACTTACTTCAAGATGAATGCTTGAAATGTTTGGCTAAAACTGACGATTTTGCATCATAATTTCTCAGATATGTTGGAGCTAGCAATAAAATGGTATACTTTTTCTCCGAGGGTTGATTGACTAAAAACAAATGGTTCTTAAACACGTTCTTGTTTTTAACAGTGTTTTATCTTCTGTTTTTCAGTTAAAGTGGAGCCTATACCTGCTATTAGTCATGCTACAATAGGAGCTGCTAGTCGTATCATTCAGACATCTCAGACCACACCCTTACAGACAGTTACTATAGTGCAACAGGCACCTCTAGGTCAACACCAGCTACCAATAAAAACTGTAACGCAGAACGGAACGCACATAGTACCTATCACCACTGCGATACAAGGACAGGGCAACACTGGTACGTATTGTATCAGGATATTCTGTTGCTTTGTACATGTTAAAACCTCACAGTGACCAGTGCTGAATTTTTGAATTCTGTTCTCGTGTCTTTCGTAGTTATACAAACTAAGTTCTACAAAAAAATTAGATTACAGCCTTGTAAGGGATTGTTCCCTCCGTGTTGGTAAGAACGTGTTTCTCTTCATTGATGATTACCTGAACAGCTATTTATTCTCTTTGTGGTCATTATAGGGATGTACTTAGTGGTGACAACCTGTCCTCCCTCCTCATTAAACCCAGGATATAAACAAGTTTTAAAAGAAGTTCCCGTAAAACAGTGCCATTAAAATGGTAACTGCTCCCCAGATGATTTGTCAAGAACCAGCCAACAGGAAAACAAGACAGAACTTGCTTGTGGGTTGGCTTTTTGAACTGTTACTTTTTATTCTGTTTCTATTGAACCTGTACTAAAATTGACAAAAATTCTGTAAGATTTTGAGATTCTTCTTGTCTGAGTACCATCTTTCCCCCCTCAGACTCAGCAGTCTGAGTTGGGTAGCAGTACTTTTTAATAATTTTCATATATTCACACCTGTTCACAGAATGTTCGGTTTTGGTTTGCTTTGCAGGTGCACCCAGCTTGTTTTAACAGTTTCACTTTGAGATGTTATCTGATACTGATGTAGCTTTTTTGCCAAAAAATACGTTTACGGAAATAGTTTTAGGCTATCTTATATCAATTTATTACACACATTTCTGCTCTAAAGTATTTCTAATGGAGTGAATTATCTGCTTTGTCT
This sequence comes from Calonectris borealis, assembly GCF_964195595.1. Lineage (NCBI taxonomy): Eukaryota > Metazoa > Chordata > Aves > Procellariiformes > Procellariidae > Calonectris > Calonectris borealis. Next base: position 12,399,612 of record NC_134331.1, on the reverse strand, counting down.
CCTTTTTACTCTACTTCCATCACTGACATTTATAGGTCAGTGTTGTCTGCTTCCACTTCATTTCCAGCTTCATAAGCAAAAGCTATCAGTCAGACTTCATATGCACTTTTTTTGTCAAAAGGGATGTATGAATTGAGCTGAGAGTCATGTGAAATA